>NC_041408.2:67188992-67511492 GCF_900747795.2 Erpetoichthys calabaricus
CCTGATTCTTTTTTTCCAGGAGCATCATAAAGCCTTCCTTCTTCTCAGCCTCAGAACCTCTGTGTAAATTGTCTGCTTTATGGATAAAGAAAGTAAACTCGTCCGCCTTATCTAACAAATCATCTTCAGAAAAAGGCTTTACAGTCGCGATAGGTCCTTCATCAGATTCATCTTCAGTATCAGTATGGGCTGTGACATAACTAAAAAGAAAAAAATGATTGAAATATCAATTTTAAAACTAGACTAATAAAATTATTCACATAGCAAAAGGCATATGTGTTTTGATTACACGATTTTGAAAAACTGTTGATTCTAAATAGTAAGCCAAACATATAAAAGACAACTGCAATGTAACAGTTAAGAATATTTTTTATAGTTTTCATTAATCAGTGCAATGCAAAAAGCAGGTTATTATGGTGTTGCTGAGATTTGAACTAAACAGCCTAGCAAACAAGCTCTTACAAACTGAGGGATGCAGAGAAATTAGATTTGTACAAAACTTATATATTTAGATTTATACATAAATCAATAAATTATAATTGTAAAGTGTTTTTCTAAGACATGTTTAAAATTTTATATCCCCTGGATAATGTATAGACGAAAGAAATTTAATTGAGTTTAAAAATCAACCTCAATTGATTTATCAATCTTATCTATATCCAAATAAGAACCAACCATTACTGGCATGATTTCTGGGAGTGGGTGGGTTTGTGTGCGCATGTATGTGCATCAAGGATAAGTTTTGAACAGATCAATCAGTTGCAGCTAAATTGCTGACTCATATTACAATAACAACACACTAGGATTGTACTGATTTTGTGGAAAATAATTCACAGGAATAGGCTTTAATGAATAATATGTTTTGTTATATTAGAAGTGACCATAAAAGTCCCCGTTTAAAACAATGTTCCAGATAATATTTGTTAGTGGTTAGCTGGCCAGACTAACAGCTAACAAAAACCTGAGCTAATAGAAATGCCACAAATGCTCAGATAAAAGCTATTTACTGCGGTAGTTTGCAGGGGAGCTTTTTAGAATGCACAGCAAGTTGGACCTTGGGTTCATGTCCTGGGTCACCCTGCATGGAGTTTCCAAAGCGTTTTGAGCAGTGAGAAAAGTGCTATATAAATGCAAAGAATTGTTGTTATTATTATTATTACTACTATTACTACTGGGATCCACTCCTGTTGGCTAAGAACAGCATGACAAGGCTACAGTAGACATAATCACTATGGAGTCCCGAGGATAAAACCATTTTAACTAGTCTTATGAATCTAAATTTATGTATACAAACCAGTGGTAGGGTCCAAAGTTGTGGTAAACAGTATGATGGATCGATACTGCTTTGGATCAATACTTCAGGTTAGTTGTGGTTTTGTAATGGTATAGGATTTTCTTGGTACACATTGGGCCTCAGTTACCAACTAAGTGTTATTTGAATGCCACAACATACCTAAGCATCATCATCAATCTACCTTTTAACACATGGATAATTTAAGCAGGATAATCCGACATGTAAGAAAGCATACATCATCTTCTGCTGTTTGCAAGAAAACTACAGTTACCTCATCTTACTCCAATAGCCCTCATACTGCAAAGATCTCTTTAAAATGAGCAAGAATAGGATGTTTACAGAATGAATGTGAGACTGAAAATCTTGTTGGAAGAGCATAGTGCTGCAGAGTTCGCATGGATCAAAATCATTTGAATGTTTACAGTATCTTATTGATTTAGACAGAGTGGTGGCTCTGAGGCTAGGGATCTGCACTGGCAATTGGAAGGTTGCTGGTTCGAATCCCGTCAAATGCCAAAAGGGACTCTGCTTTGTTGGGCCCTTGAGCAAGGCCCTTAACCTGCAATTGCTAAGCGCTTTGAGTAGTGAGAAAAGCGCTATATAAATGCAAAAAATTATTATTATTATTAATGTCCAGGAGAATTCAGGCTGTTCAAGGGACAAAGATACTGTATGTTAGTGTACTTAATACTATACAGGGGCAGGCAAAAGCAGGTTTACAGTTCTGAGTAGGCAAGGCTTGCAATTTCTCCACTTACAAGATTGTACCTAAGTGCTTGGTGCCACTGTGACATTCTTTTGAGTTAAAGTTAATAAAGCTATTGAGTTAATAAAGCTATTGTAATAATCATAACCTGCACATGTTTTTTCCATATGAACAACTGTAAACCTACTTTTTCCCATCCCTGTATAATATAATAGTTACTGGGTGTATGTTGTAATAAGAACAGAGGTTTACTATGTCTGGCAAAATATCCAGGATAGTTGCTGGTACCTTACTTGGAAAGAAAGCCAAGGAAACCAATGGACAGCTAGGCTGCTTCTAGAAAGGACAGTATATTCCCCACTTTAGAGGACAACAAGCCTTGAAGTCTGCCTTGGACTCCTGCAGGTCCGATAGTGAGTTGCAGTATCATTAGGCTATGCTGTCGACTGAGGACTCTGGAGGCCCCTGGGGAAGCTCTCAGGAGGCAGCCTCAATATGAGATTTGCAACCGAGTCATCCTGTTTTAGGCTTTCAAAAGGAACCTATGTCCAACCCCCATGTTAGGTGAGTTTAGTGAAAATAGAAGAAGGTGGTCCAGTTATGCTTTGAACGAGAACAAGCACAGACATCAGTGTGAACTCTCTCTAATTTTTCAACAGGGACGGCTGATGTTTAACTGATAACCTGTCATTTTGCTGGGGATTAACAAGAAAGTGTAGACAGTTGTGCATGGTGGTTCTGCACCACATCAAGTTTAGTATGCTAGCTGCTGCTCAGTTGCTTCATTGCACATTACACAAGCAAAAGAATGCAGACAACAAACATATATCACATTTTGCATTACACCAAGGGCACAGACATTTTACAACAGTTTATGTGCTCTATTACTAGTGTTTATGTGTTTAAGATATTTCAGTAGATGCCTGGGTTATCTATTTATCTTTGCTTAGCACAGTCATCAATTTCAGAAGCCTTGACAATCAAAATCCCAGTTCAGACCATCGTTATTGGTCTCTTTCTCTCTCTCTTACATAGTGATTTTCTCAAACAAATGGGAAATAAACAATATGGGCATGAAGGGGCCTTTTCTTTGATTAGCTATATGCCAAATTAGTTGTGACATACAGAGAAGGGGCCTGCAAACAATTAGGACTTGTAAATAAGCTATTTTCCACTTAAGTTGGGTGCTAGTTTTAGCAAATTAGCACTGAACAGCAATAAACAGATTACAATGGTGAATGCTCTAAATTGTTTAAATGTACGCATTACAAAAGCTAACGTAAGACCTTCATGCTCTTTTATTCAGTTCATATGACACGGTCTCTTTAGTAACATTTCTAAAGTAGGTTCAATTGGAGACATTGGGTTGCTGGAATGTGCGAAAGACACCTGGACAATTATTGCAAGTGTTGCTTTTAATAAGCTCCATCTGAGCACTTGAATTATTTCTTTGTATTCCTACATAAAACCATTGATATAATTTGAGATCACAAGTCTTTTCTGAAGATTTCAATGATAGTACACAATGCAAATGCAGTATTTTTTACATTTCTAAAAGATGTTCAAATGTAATTTGTAAAAGAACTTTAAGGTATAATATGACTATCACAGTTTCTTGTCAGTAGACAACACCTTTGCATAAAATAAGTTGAAAATAGATTTTCCTTCATCAAGTGACCTTATACCAAGTGAAAGTTTTGTCATCATCCATTCACAATGCAAAAGCAGCTCATTTCATATCCACAACTTCAGATCTATTTACATTTTATTGTTAAATACTGTAATGTCATTTTGACCTGTTATTGGCCAGAATTTAAGATGCAAGATGAAAACGTAACTACCCAGAGAAATGCACAAACACAAGTAGAATATGCAAGTTCTGCAAAATCAGTGCCCAGGCCAGGATTTCTGGATTCTGCAACTGTGAGTTACATAAAATTATATTATTAATGAGAAATTAAAACAAGAGTTATGGCTAGTGCTGCTGTGCCTCATGGGTAGAAAGATGGGTTGAAATCACAGCCTGATGATTGTCTGTGCTAAGTCCCCATGTTTAATGTTTGCAGGGTTTTTTTCATGTAGTCCAAGCACCCTCCCCCCCAAACATTGTAAAAGGGGGGGATAATCATTCATTCGACTTGACTTTCTTATTATGTCTGTTCAATGTAATTTAAATTTTAGCCAGTTAAACATACTATTTCTGAATGTTTTGGTAAAAAAAATGGCCAAAGTCACAAAAACAAATTTTTATGGTAAAAATTAAACCACATTATTAAATACTCATTTGTCTGTTTCCCAATATAAAAAGATTTTAAGTGAATTTCTTTGCCTTAAGGAGGGTTTGACACCGGATACAGTATGTACTCCTCTTTCCAATAAAGAGTTTAATTAAAATGTGCCAAACTGATTTTATGTTTTAGAACCGAGTATAATAAATTAAACTAGTGTAATAAGAGCTGAATATACCATTAAGAGCCATGATAAAAAATACCTGATCTACTTATCAATTCATCCATCAATTTTGTAAAACTGCTAATCCAGAGCTTTTTCCCTCAACAGGATTATTATTACTGCCATTATTTATTTATTTATTTATCAGAAATGTGTCCTGGAAGACTTAACTAAAACATATTATGGGGCATATACCCTACCTCCAGCCATTGCAGATATTATTAATGTGAGCAAGTCCTGTGAGCGACACTTTCTGGCATGTAATCCCTACACATTTTCACTCTTCTCTAAAAGCATCACACAAGACAACAACACATATTTTCTGCAGTCTCTTGTTCCTTTCAATGTTACACCGTTGTGCTGTTCATCTTAATGCTGAAAAGAAAACAATTTCATTCATTCCACTCTTTGCAATTACCTCAAATCAGTTACAAGATCAAACATTTCGGCATGCTGAACTTCATCTTTGCACTTTTTAGGTCAAGTAAAACAGGACCTGTTACAGTTATTTATGCTAGTTGAACAACCTACAAAAACTCAGAAAATGTATATTTAATATTGCATATACAGTAATACAATCTTAAGAAATACACAACCTTTTAAATTACAAAACCTCATTAATTATTTATATTTCAATAGCAATACAGAGCTGTAAGCAAACGTTTGGGCAAGCACAATCAGATTTCATGATTGGCTGAATCTCTAAATGAAAAGAAGTTGACATTGCATTTTTAAGGTTACAAACATGAACAGGGCATCTCTCTATGATTTCATTACTTCAGTAATAGTAATTTTCTGAAATTAACTAATTGTAACAAAAACTGAATCTGGCACGTACATATGTTTGGGACTCTGTCAGTTAACACTTAGCAACTCCCTCTTTGTTTGATATTATTATGGCTTCTAAACATTTCTTATAGTTAACTAATTTAATATTTGAGACAGGTGTTGTTCTCTGACTAATTTTTTTTTATTTTTATTATTTTTTTTACTTTCTCGTATATGAAGTATAGGGAAAGTATTACAATTGTCCAAAGATTCAATGTCGAAATTGTGATAAATCTCGACGTTTTAGACCTCCCGGAGTCCAAGAATGGTATTAATTAATAATTAAAATTAATTGTGTGTGTGTGTGTGTGTGTGTGAACATGCTTTCAATTAGGTCAACCAAATTTTGTATAAAAATATTAGGTACAAAACATAGATTTCTATCAACTTTTGGGCTATTTCTGTTAACCGGAAGTGGTACTTTACCTTTTACTCATGCAGCTGCAGTGTCCGATTTATTCAACTTTACTTTTATAATAATTGTTCAATACATTATTAATTTTATTTGATTTATTGTTGATGGTTCTTTAATGTACATAATATTGTCTTGCAGTTTACTCCTTGAATATCCATCCCCATTTCCAAGTATACAAGAAAGTCTAGGGAAGATCACTCCCGTTTTAATTATTACTTCTCATGAGTTTTTGTTATTATATACTGTAAAATTATTCATATTGTTTTGTTTAAGAATTATTTAGTATGTATACATTGTGCATTTATGTATTTTGTCTATGTTCCTTGTTTTCTGTGGGGGAACCCCAATGGGCAGAGACATTATGCCATCAATGCTAAGAGACCATCAACCTTTATATTCAGGTTGAGTAGACAGGTGCCTCGGAGATTTCATTGATAGTTGTGGTTAAAATCTGTGAGAACTGTTCTCGATTTCTAGATTATGGGTTAGCCTTAGGTTTCCTTCTTTTAGGAAACCTCCCATTGCTCTGATTTTTGTCCATTTTCCCTGTGTTTCTCAATTTTGTTTCTTTCTTGTTTATTTAATAAATTTGTTGAATTTTTAAGATCACTGTTTTGCTTTGTCTTTATACAGTAATCGCGGGGGTTGCGTTCCAGAGCCACCCGCGAAATAAGAAAATCCGCGAAGTAGAAACCATATGTTTATATGGTTATTTTTATATTGTCATGCTTGGGTCACAGATTTGCACAGAAACACAGGAGGTTGTAGAGAGACATGAACTTTATTCAAACACTGCAAACAAACATTTGTCTCTTTTTCAAAAGTTTAAACTGTGCTCCATGACAAGACAGAGATGACAGTTCCGTCTTACAATTAAAAGAATGCAAACATATCTTCCTCTTCAAAGGAGTGCTTGTCAGGAGCAGTGGCTGTCACAGAGATAGAGAGAAAAGCAAACAGATCAATAGGGCTGTTTTTCTTTTAAGTATGCGAAGCACCGTAGCACAAAGCTGTTGAAGGCGGCAGCTCACACCCCCTCCGTCAGGAGCAGACAAAGTGAGACAGAGTTTGTTTTTCAATCAAAAATCAATACGTGCCCTTCGAGCTTTTAAGTATGCGAAGCTCCATGCAGCATGTCGTTTCAGGAAGCAGCTGCACAAAAGATCACAACGTGAAGATAATCTTTCGGCATTTTTAGACGAGCGTCCGTATCGTCTATGTGTGCGAACAGCCCCCCTGCTCAATCCACCTACGTCAGGATCAGAGAAAGTCCGCGCAAGAGAAAGAGAAAAGTAAGCTGGGTAGCTTCTCAGCCATCTGCCAATAGCGTCCCTTGTATGAAATCAACTGGGCAAACCAACTGAGGAAGCATGTACCAGAAATTAAAAGACCCATTGTCCGCAGAAACCCGCGAAGCAGCGAAAAATCCGCGATATATATTTAAATATGCTTACATATAAAATCCGCGATGGAGTGAAGCCGCGAAAGGCGAAGCGCGATATAGCGAGGGATTACTGTAATCCAAAGTTTCTAGCTATCTTTTACCCTTGAGGGCATTTTTGAGCAATTAAAGCTTGGCATCCATTTTGGATCAGAAGCCTGTATTTTGAGTTTGGGGATAGGCTTACTGGAGTGGGGCCTGTTGCTAGGCAGACCTCTGGGTTTCTATTTATTTTGAGGCCTACTCATCCGGTTTTGCTATTTTGTGTCACATTAACTCAACAACTAATAGTCTTCATATTCTTGTTTTAGGGTTTAACCCTACTTATCCTTACTTAACACACTTCTTTTTGCTTTATATTCCTAGATGTACATAATAAAATGCAATTAATGTTTGAGATCTCCCCACAACGTCCCAGTAACATCCAAGCTTTTGGACTGAGAAGGTTATTACAAAACATCAGTCTCTCCTTTATGTGATTTTGTTTGTCTGGTTTTGTTTGCCGTCTTCCCAAAATAGTCATTATCTCTTACTATTTCTTCAGTTTCTTCAATGAGACATAAGCTTCAGTGATTTATTGCTATTTAGTTGAATCCATTCTTTTTTCCATTTGCACAATATGTATGTGTGATCACCTGCAACACATTTCTAAAGCGAACCAAATTCCCACCATTATTAACAGGTGGCAATGTGTTCTCATTTTCAAAAATTTCATCTACTTTTGCCAAAATGCATGTTTTGAGATTATAGCCAAAATGTTCATTTTTTATTTCAGAAATTCACAGCACTTAGTAATGCTTGAAACTGTGCAGAACAATGTGCAAAAATTAAGTACGATCCAGTTTTTAACCTACACATATTATATAAACTTCTTTTCACTTTGATGCTTAGTAAAAATTCAATTTGACCAAACTTTAGCATTCAACTAACAAATAGTGATTAGCGACACTGACAAATTTTGTTTTGCAAAATTGAATCTAAAATTAATTTTACATGTGATTTTGCAATTGGAGAGTATACAACTTAATAAAAGGAGATTTTTAGGGGTTTTAAGGTTTTTTCATGTGGAATGAAAGGAATATTGTTCCTTAAATACTCAGTCACACTTCTGCATTAATCTGATTTTTTTTTTCAATTACTGTGTAATAGAGTAATGCAGCACACAATAAAATCATTATATTTCAAGTCTGTCACTCACATCTTTGCAAAGGAGCACAGTGCACTTCTTTTTAAATGTGACATTCTGCATAATTTCACAGGAAAACACACTATAATGCACTGGTATGCATATTGCTGCATTTTCTCTACTGGAAAGCACACTACATGGGAAGGCTTGCCAATACCTAGCCACTGGCCTTTCTCTTTTCTTGAACCCTAACAAATGAGGCTGATGATATGCAAGCTCCAAGCAGTGTGAAAAAGTATCATTTTTGTTTGTGATGCCCCTTTGGCATTGTGATCACCAAGACTGACAAAGCAGACATCATACTACCTGAAAGACCACAACATGTTTCACTACTAAACACATGACACGAAATGACTGCGTGATAGTTTTTTTTTTTCCACCAGAGAACGTTTTTTTTAACATTAAGAGAAAGGCAGACACATGTGCTTGAAAATGATCTCAGACAGGAACTAAACACCTTTCTTTCTATACAAATATTGATGACTCTAAGCGTTGCTGCAAATTCAAGTTCCTGTGTATAAAGACCTCATCACTACTGGCACTCAATTTACACGTTATTGAAATTCCCAGTTGCAGGGCATAATTGAATTACTAATGTGTCACACTGTAAAGCCTGGAATATATCACAGATTACAAGACTTATTTCCACCAGCTTCTTATCTGAGAATACACACCGGCAAATACTGCATGTAGAAAAATCAATTTTCATCATTAAACAAGTCAGAATCAAAACATTAACTTTTGAAATTTCCTTATGTATACTTTGGATTAGAGAGTTAACTATGTAATAAGAGAAGGGAACTTTTGTATTTATAAAGGCTTTTCACATGTAGAATCTAATTCTTTCATTTGTTTTACATTGTGCATTGTATTTAATAATGTCAAAAATTTTCACTGTCTTGATTTTTATTATTCATGTGACACCTTGTTCCTGGTCATGTGACAATGTGGTTTCACTTGTGATTTCATGCGTAGCTACAAATAAATATGGAGATGATCCCTCAGTGGTTAAACTCTCAATGTCTTTAAGTGCTAGATAGAATTGAATTCAATTAGACCCTACTATCAGGTTTTTATTTCTTTGGTACCAAACATTAATGCTTTTCAACCAAAAGTTTTGTTTCTCATTCTCATCTCATTTGTTTTTTGACTTCTGGTATTTGAACTTGGGTTACCCCTTTGAACAATGTCTTTGCAACATCCTATCATCCTCTGGAGGCTTTGTGCTCACAATTATCCTTCGGTACCCAAGTATGAGATGTCAAGGGTGTATCAGACATGCATTGGGGTGCCCCAAGAATTGGTGTCAGATCCTCCACCCTTCCCTCTCTAGAACAACTCACCTCATCCAGTCCCATGATTTCTCATATCAGTGCTTTGCTGATGATACACAGCTAGACCTGTTGTTCCCTCCTGTGTACAAAATAATATCGGCTAGAGTCTCTGCATGTCTTACTGATATTTTTTTATTTAATTTTATTGATATTATTTGAAGAAAACAACATTCCATACAATCATGTCAAACTTAATAAACCATAATTCAACCCCCACCTAAGTTATACTGATATCTAAACCTGGATGAAGGACTACCATCTAAAACTCAACCTGGGAAACACAGAGTCTTTTATTGTCATAGCCAGTCAGTCGGTTCATCTCCCCATCTCTGTACAGCTTGGCACATTATCGCTAACACCTGCCAAGTTAGTATGCAACATTGGGGTGGTGATTAATGAGCAACTATCTTTCTCTGACCACATTTCAACTGTCTCACGTTCATACAGACTCACTCTGTATAACATCACAAAAATCAGACCTTATCTGACTGAGTATGCAGCACAACTTCTGGCCCAGGTTTTAGTCTTGTCACATCCGGATTACAGCAACTCAGTACTAGCAGGAGGACCCACATGTACTATCAAGCTACTGCAGAGAGTCCAGAATGCAGCTGCCTGTCTTGTATTCAACCAGCCAAGGCGGGTACATGTCAGTCCTCTTTTCAGGTTGCTACATTGGCATCCTGAAGCAGGATGCATTAAGTTCTAATCCTTGATGCTTGCCTACAGAGCAGTCAATGGGTCAGCGCCTGTGTCTATGGAGACGGCGAGGTGCTATGCTCCTTCCTGCCAACTCGGGTCTGACAGTGAACAGCATCTGGTGATACCCCCTCTTCGTGGTATCAAATATCAATCCAGACTCTTTTCATGTGTAGCTCCTAATTGGTGAAATGATCTCCCAACCTCTATCTAAAATGCTGACCCCCTCAATGTTTTTAAAAAGTAATTGAAAACCCTGCTGTTCTGTGAATATCTGTCAAATTGTTAATTGATCATTTTTTTTTGTTATGCTAGCTTTATAGCTCTTCACTTATGCTGATCAACTTTGATAACCAATCCTACTATACATGTTCATAACAGTCTTCAGACTGATTTTATTCAATTATGTTTTACTTGCTTGGGATGAAAGAATTTGCTAGGCAAATATATGTAAATGTAAATCTGCCCTGTGTGTCCATAACATAGGGAATACGAAAAAATGGGAGAACAGAAAACAAAAATATTGTAAGGTTCAGAGATATTGCTAGAATTTTTCATAATTTTCATAAAATATTTCCAATCAAAATTAAGTAAACACAGAATGATTAATGTTTTTGGGGAACTAAAGTACTACATTCATTCTAGAGTTCCAGTTGTCAGGGTGCAAACCCAGAATAGGAAGTTCATTTTCATCTCAGGATATATGAAAGAGCATGATTATCTTCTTATATAATATGCTACCGTGGCTGTTCGTTTGTCTGTCCAGGATTTTAAATCACCTGTAGCTCACAAACCGTTTCACCTATTGACCTGAAATTTGGTACACATATACTATGTGATGTCTACTATCCGCTTTCAGGGAAATAATTTTTATTACTCTTTTTATTTTTATTTTATTGTAGAATCAACTCTTGCTGGCACGCAGCAGGGTGACCGTGCAGCGCATGCTTACAGGCACCGTTCTCATTCCCTACCACCTTCGCGGTCACCTACCTCTTCATATCTTAAATCATTCTTGAGGCAGATTGAAGACTTAAGTGCCAAGTGAAAAATTAAGAAAAACATACTAAGTAATTGCAAAACAAAAACTGACTTAATCAGTTTTAACGCGAAAATAAGTCGATGGAAGAAGAGAAGAAGCGGGCCGCTAGAGTGGAGAAAGCAAGAGCTGCTGACGAAGTAGCAAGCACATCAACCTCTGAGCAAACAAATGTTAAACGTACAGAGAAAGAGGATGAAAACTATAAGTCAAGTGTATTCACTGCACGTTATCGTGCAGTACACCGTTACTGGTCTCATGATAATAAGCATATGGTTTACATATGTGTCAAAGAAAATTTTTTCAGTTTTTATAAATTCTATGAAGTGGTAAACAGTTATATGCATATTAAATATTTTATTGTAACTATGACTCTGTCTTTAGGTCACTGATTGAATAAATTCTCATTACATTTTTCCTACACTGAATGCTAAAGAGCTATTACTTTGCTCAGTCATAAATATTTAAACAGTCATCTCAGTTTTAACACAATACTTATGACAAGTTATAAATGGTATAGGAGACTCACTCAGAAACACCGTAAAGCTGTAGTGTTTCACTATTATACTTTCAGCAGCTAGAGTTTCTGCAGTAAAATAGGCAAGGTAAGAGGCAGGCATCTCAATTCTTATCATGCACAAACCGTACACACCCTCTGAACCACACCAAGCAAATACAGAGGCTAATATTATGTGTTGGGAACATAACAGGCTAAAGAGGGAAAAAAAATCAAAATTTTCATGCAGATGACATATCCATCTAACATTTGAGCTAGGGACCAACCACCAAGAAGTAATGCTAACTACCGTGCCAACTCTGACTACTTACAATTAGAATGAACTGAAGCCAAGCACTCTTTATTTTCTTTAAAGCCCTTCAAAAAGAAAGTATGGTTTGAGAAAATATAGTAGACAATGAAAGTTAATCAAGCACTATATAAAGTATAAACATGTAAAAAAAGTCAAGCTTTTATTATACTCCACACTACGAGAAGGACAGTATATTAAATATACAGACAGCTGTAAACAATGGCAATGTTGAATTAGAAAGAAAACACAAACTGCTTCAGTAGACTTTGAAAGTCATCAAATAACAATAATACTGTCTACAGCAGCTTTAAAAGGTTTTACCTGTCTTCAATCAAAAGATGAAAGAAATTCAGGAAAAACCTTGGCAGTGAATCGATGTGCGTCACAAGGAGCTGAAAGAACACTTGAGACTGGAAGCTATGATTCTGCACCAATAGTAATAATGTCTGCAGTGTTGTTACTGTATCGCCTTGGGCTAATGCTATGAAGAATTACTGAAACCATTTAAAGGTCCACATTAACCTCAAACTATTGAAAACGATATGCAATAAGTAAAAATAACTTTGTAGAGTAAAAAAACATATATTCTGCATTACAGTGTTAAACAAAATATATCAAATATTTACTTAAAACAACACTATACATTACCAGAAAACAACTGCACTTTCATTCAAAAGGTATGCATCCTAAAACAGTACAAACCACTTGAAAGGGCGAAGGGTGAAACCAAGTTATAAAGAATTTTTATGACATTGCAGGCAGATGATCTTAGACTCAAAATCACATTGAGAACCCAAACTTAATTTTCATCATTTTTAGTTTTGCTTTCATGTCAAAGTTTTTACAACCCCCTTTACTTACACAATCCTAAACTTAAAAAAAAAGTGACAAACACAGGCGTAATTTACAATGGCTTAATATAAAATGATGCAGTAGGTGTTATACAGTAGATCATTCCTAGGATATCTTTGTCTTTAGTGAGGATATAATGCCCTGTTAAGTGAATCAAACTGAATTTCACTTAATGAACAAATTCGCTAATATTCAATTCTACAATGTTTTTTCATTATAAAATATACAATTTCCATATACCATAATTTATCATTCACTTCTCTTAATAATCATGGTTTTGCAGCAAGCTATTCACGCAACATTTTGTCTCGAGCCAGATGATTAGCAGTGACTGCTACCCACCAATCATGCAAAAAATGATACTGAAATAATAGAAATGTATACCACAATGAGGAAGTATACATTCCTTGCTCAAAAATGAGATAGCCAACTTTAAAATTATCTACACATTAACTAAGACAATAAGTTTTGTTAAATCTCTTTCGATATGGAATATTTTGAAGCTCCAGAATATTTTTGATTGAGCTATATTTTGTATTCATTTTTTATATTATCTCTATAAATAAACAAGTAAACCCAACCATGGAGATCCATCACGCAGTAATTTATGAGCTGCCATGGCGGACATATACAATTTGATATTTAATTAGTAATGTATAATTAGGGCTGTGATTTCAGGAAACGTTTTTGTGCAATTTGAGACAATTTAGTCAGATTAATAGTGATTCCAAATTAGCCTTGTGTGAGTGAGTCCTGTAATGGACTGACATACTGTCCAAAAGCTGTTTCTTGTTATGTGCACAGTGTTATTGGGCTACACTACAGCTCATCTGTGCTCTTGACTTAGATTAAGCAAATCTTAAGATGTTACAGTATGCTGTTATTACATATTTTATATATATATATATATATATATATATATATATATATATATATATATATATATATATATATATGTAAAATAAAAGTCAATGTATGTGTGTGTGTATGCATATTTAAGCATCACTTCCGAACAGTTGGAGCAATTTTCATGAAACTTGGTACACATGTTTCTCATTGGTCAACAAAAATACTGTAGGGTGAAATCAACCCAAACCTACCCCCTTCTGGGTGAGGGGGTGGGTTTGGGATCTTGCGGTCTTGTATGCATGTTATCATCCAGTTGACACTCGGAATGACCACCAGAGGGTGAACTGGAGGTGACTACCAGCATTCTTTATGTTTGAGCACCACCGCGCCCCTGTTGCTTTTGAAATTAAAAAGAGTTGGCCAGTTCCGAGCGTCAACTGGAAGATAACATATATACAAGATGGCAAGACAAGCACAAGTAAGTCTTCATTGTTTGTTAATTTATTTTTATTTTTAAAGTTGTGTATTTTTTTATTATATACTTCTCAAACATTTAAAAAAACAGATAGTATTCCATAAAAACCCTATAACTACAAGTCAAGGTAACATTTTTATGACAGGTACACTTCTCACAGTTAATCAGAATTCTGCAGAAAAATCCCTGTTCATTTGAAATGCTGTGTGATTGTATAGGAGTGGGCTATGCCCAAGGCTGCTTCCTGCAATGTGACAAGTGCAGCTGGGAAATTCAACTGGCATTGGATTAAGCAGGTTTGAGAATGCTATGTTATGTTACCTTCATAAAACATACCATGTATTTGAGATGAAAAATTCATGGGATGTATGATAAAACTCAACATGTTAAAGTTTGTAATTTAGGGAGGAGAATTACTAACTTTCATACTGTATAAAAGTAGGTAACCACCAAACATAATTTTGGAATGAACTGGTTTTATAATGAAGCTTTCATAATCTGTTTCAATAAATAAATAAATGGTTACACTGAAAGTGGAAAGTTGGCGCTTTTTAAATATACTTGTGCGCACAGTACCAAGTCAATTCAATTCATGGCTGATTACACTCTATCAACACAGCAGCCAAAGTGAAGGATATTTGAGTTTAAAAGCAAAATATACAATATACAGGGCATGCACATACAAGAACATTGGGTCACTGCCCAAACAGCATACCAGACTACTATACTCCTCATTAAAATGTAGTAAGATACCTATTTCTACTGAATTGCCACAAAACAATTCAAATTAATTTGGGCTTGCTATACTTAACATTTTATTTCAGTCAGTCACTAGTGCACCAGACAAGTGCTCATGCTGCTAATGTAGCTCATTTGTTCTTGTTTCTGCCAAAATGCTTAATGTATGGCAAACTTCTGTATATTTTCTCTATGGTTTTGAAGCTCAAAACAGTTCTTTCCATTATTTATGTACATTTCTGGTGGTTATATTTGTGAAATAAAAATAAGAGAAATGCTCTCATTTCAGTTTGTTGCATGATTTCAGTGTGTTCTACAATGAACGGGTGCTTTGTTTGGAGTGGACTTGTGCCAATTGCTGCTGGGATGGGCACTTCCTACCTGTGACTCTGATTTGGAATAGAAAAGAAAAAAAAATCTTTGGCAACATGACTAGTATTAAAGGATCAAAATGAATTACTTCAAATATGTCTGTGAATTTCTCCAGTCTACATCTTGAATACAGAAAAAGAATATTTTATATATGTGTTTTCAGTGTTTTTTTTTAATATGAAAGAAAATATCGTTTAAGACAAAACATTCAGAAATAAGTTAAAAGAGGTAGATTTTATATTTTATATAATAGGTTTATAGATTTAAAGGGCCATTGCTGTCATGTGTTTATACAACAGGATTATAGATTTGTAGGGTCATTATTGGCACGTGTTCAGAGTTCAGCACAATTCTCACTTGCATGTCCTAATCAAAGTGCAACGTATAACCATTTTCCATCATCATGATTACTGAATATAACAACCTTATTTTGAATAGTAAAAAGTGGAAAACGGAGAATCACTAGTTTGTAATAAAGGCTATATAGCAGAAACGTTGTGTGTCTAAATTTTTTTCAAATCTCTTCTAGTAAGGAGACTAGTGTTTGCATCCTTGGTGCTGCCCAGGGTGGAGTCTGCATGTTCTCCCTGTTTCTGGATGGGTTTCCTCTGGGTAATCCAGTTTCCTCCCAAAGTCCAAAGATATGCAATTTAGGTGAATTGGCGATTCTGAATTGGTCTAATGTGTGTGTGTGTGTGCCCTGTAATGGACTGGCACCCTGTCCAGGGTTTGTTTGAAGTGGTGAGGCGGCCTTCTGCTGTTATGCACCTAAAATCTGGAATAGCCTGCCAATAGGAATTTGCCAGGCTAATACAGTGGAGCACTTTAAAAAACTGCTGAAAACACATTACTTTAACATGGCCTTCTCATAACTTCACTGTAATTTAATCCTGATACTCTGTATATCCAATTCATTATAATAACTATTCATGGTGGCTCTAAAATCTGTACTAACCCCTACTCTCTCTTCTGTTTCCTTTTCTGGTGTCCTTTTGGTGGTGGCTTGCGCCACCACCATCTACTCTAAGTACCATGATGTTCCAAAAATGATGGATGGATTAAAAGACAGAAGTCTGTATGACCATTACCATCAAGTGACTCCGTGAGAACCCTAACTACAAAGAGGACTATTTCATTTATGTTAGGTAGAATGCCCAGAGGGGACTGGGTGGTCTCATGGCCTGGAACCCCTACAGATTTTATTTTTTTCTCCAGCTTTCTGGAGTTTTTTTTTGTTTTTTCTGTCCACCCTAGCCATCGGACCTTACTCCTTTTCTATGTTAACTAATGTTGTCTTATTTTAATTTCTTATTTTGTCTTTTATTTTTCTTTTCTTCATTATGTAAAGCACTTTGAGCTACTTTTTGTATGAAAATCCATCCATCCATCCATCCATCCATTGTCTCCCGCTTATCCGAGGTCGGGTCGCGGGGGCAGCAGCTTGAGCAGAGATGCCCAGACTTCCCTCTCCCCGGCCACTTCTTCTAGCTTTTCCGGGAGAATCCCAAGGCGTTCCCAGGCCAGTCGAGAGACATAGTCCCTCCAGCGTGTCCTGGGTCTTCCCCGGGGCCTCCTCCCGGTTAGACGTGCCCGGAACACCTCACCAGGGAGGCGTCCAGGAGGCATCCTGATCAGATGCCCGAACCACCTCATCTGACTCCTCTCGATGCGGAGGAGCAGCGGCTCTACTCTGAGCCCCTCCCGGATGACTGAGCTGTTCACCCTATCTTTAAGGGAAAGCCCAGACACCCTGCGGAGGAAACTCATTTCAGCCGCTTGTATTCGCGATCTCGTTCTTTCGGTCACTACCCATAGCTCATGACCATAGGTGAGGGTAGGAACATAGATCGACTGGTAAATTGAGAGCTTCGCCTTGCGGCTCAGCTCCTTTTTCACCACGACAGACCGATGCAGCGCCCGCATTACTGCGGATGCCGCACCGATCCGCCTGTCGATCTCACGCTCCATTCTTCCCTCACTCGTGAACAAGACCCCGAGATACTTGAACTCCTCCACTTGGGGCAGGATCTCACTACCAACCCTGAGAGGGCACTCCACCCTTTTCCGGCTGAGGACCATGGTCTCGGATTTGGAGGTGCTGATTCTCATCCCAGCCGCTTCACACTCGGCTGCAAACCGATCCAGAGAGAGCTGAAGATCACGGCCTGATGAAGCAAACAGGACAACATCATCTGCAAAAAGCAGTGACCCAATCCTGAGCCCACCAAACCGGACCCTCTCAACGCCCTGGCTGCACCTAGAAATTCTGTCCATAAAAGTTATGAACAGAATCGGTGACAAAGGGCAGCCCTGGCGGAGTCCAACTCTCACTGGAAATGGGTTCGACTTACTGCCGGCAATGCGGACCAAGCTCTGGCACCGATCATACAGGGACTGAACAGCCCTTATCAGGGGGGCCGGTACCCCATACTCTGAGTACCCCCCACAGGATTCCCCGAGGGACACGGTCGAATGCCTTTTCCAAGTCCACAAAACACATGTAGACTGGTTGGGCAAACTCCCATGCACCCTCCAGGACCCTGCTAAGGGTATAGAGCTGGTCCACTGTTCCGCGACCAGGACGAAAACCACACTGTTCCTCCTGAATCCGAGGCTCGACTATCCGACGGACCCTCCTCTCCAGGACCCCTGAATAGACTTTTCCAGGGAGGCTGAGGAGTGTGATCCCTCTGTAGTTGGAACACACCCTCCGATCCCCCTTCTTAAAGAGGGGGACCACCACCCCGGTCTGCCAATCCAGAGGCACTGTCCCTGATGTCCATGCGATGTTGCAGAGGCGTGTCAGCCAAGACAGTCCTACAACATCCAGAGCCTTGAGGAACTCCGGGCGTATCTCATCCACCCCTGGGGCCCTGCCACCAAGGAGTTTTTTGACCACCTCGGTGACCTCAGTCCCAGAGATGGGGGAGCCCACCTCTGAGTCCCCAGGCTCTGCTTCCTCATTGGAAGGCATGTTAATGGGATTGAGAAGGTCTTCGAAGTATTCCCCCCACCGACTCACAACGTCCCGAGTCGAGGTCAGCAGCGCACCATCCCCACCATATACAGTGTTGACACTGCACTGCTTCCCCTTCCTGAGACGCCGGATGGTGGACCAGAATCTCCTCGAAGCCGTCCGAAAGTCGTTCTCCATGGCCTCCCCAAACTCCTCCCACGCCCGAGTTTTTGCCTCAGCAACCACCAAAGCCGCATTCCGCTTGGCCTGCCGGTACCTATCAGCTGCCTCCGGGGTCCCACAGGACAAAAGGGTCCTGTAGGACTCCTTCTTCAGCTTGACGGCATCCTTCACCGCCGGTGTCCACCAACGGGTTCGGGGATTGCCGCCACGACAGGCACCGACCACCTTACGGCCACAGCTCCGGTCAGCTGCCTCAACAATAGAGGCACGGAACATGGCCCATTCGGACTCAATGTCCCCCACCTCCCTCGGGACGTGGTCGAAGTTCTGCCGGAGGTGGGAGTTGAAGCTACTTCTGACAGGGGGCTCTGCCAGACGTTCCCAGCAGACCCTCACAACACGTTTGGGCCTACCACGCCTGACCGGCATCCTCCCCCACCATCGAAGCCAACTCACCACCAGGTGGTGATCAGTTGACAGCTCCGCCCCTCTCTTCACCCGAGTGTCCAAGACATGTGGCCGCAAGTCCGACGACACGAGCACAAAGTCGATCATCGAACTGAGGCCTAGGGTGTCCTGGTGCCAAGTGCACATATGAACACCCCTATGCTTGAACATGGTGTTCGTTATGGACAATCCGTGACGAGCACAGAAGTCCAATAACAAAACACCACTCGGGTTCTGATCGGGGGGGCCATTCCTCCCAATCACGCCCTTCCAGGTCTCACTGTCATTGCCCATGTGAGCATTGAAGTCTCCCAGCAGAACGAGGGAGTCCCCAGAAGGTATGCCCTCTAGCACCCCCTCCAGGGACTCCAAAAAGGGTGGGTACTCTGAACTGCTGTTCGGTGCATACGCACAAACAACAGTTAGGACCCGTCCCCCCACCCGAAGGCGAAGGGAGGCTACCCTCTCGTCCACCGGGGTAAACCCCAATGTACAGGCTCCAAGTTGGGGGGCAATAAGTATACCCACACCTGCTCGGCGCCTCTCACCGGGGGCAACTCCAGAGTGGTACAGAGTCCAGCCCCTCTCAAAGAGATTGGTTCCAGAGTCCAAGCCGTGCGTCGAGGTGAGTCCGACTATATCTAGCCGGAACCTCTCAACTTCGCGCACTAGCTCAGGCTCCTTCCCCTTCAGAGAGGTGACATTCCACGTCCCAAGAGCCAGTTTCTGTAGCCGAGGATCGGACCGCCAAGGTCCCCGCCTTCGGCCACCACCCAACTCACACTGCACCCGACCTCCTTGGCCCCTCCCATATTGTGCTATATAAATAAATGTTGTTGTTCCCTGCCTTGTGCCCCATGCTTGCTGGCATAGACTCCAGTAGACCCCCATGACCCTGTTCAGGATAAAGCGGGTTAGAAATTTACTCTTCCAGTAACGAACACCCTTCTTCTTTTATTTTTTGAATACACATATATGCAGAATGTACATACATACTGTACATTTGTATTCACATAATTAAGCATTAATACAATGAAATTTTATTGGTATTTGACTTTTCAAGTTGCTAATGTAAAAAAAAAATATAACAAAACTTAAGATAACCCTGGTGACCAAACCTGGATTCAACAGGTGGAAAAATGAATAGACTCAGATTAATATTTTTTAACACAATAAACTAGACTGATAGGAAATGACTGTGTTATGGATCAGAATATCCATTAGTAGGACTGGATTATCTGAATTTAATGAGTAAAGGTTAAGATCACTGCAATACATCAAGTGGCAAAAAGCAATAAAAAAAGTAACAGGATAAGTAACTAACAGGTTAAATTATTTAAAAGAGAATAAAGTTAAGTTTGTCATGTGCAATGGAATATGAAGTTCTGAATAATATTGTTCCTTTGCACATTTTAGAGTGCCTGTTCCTTAAATTCCCATCTGTAATCTTAGATCCTCAAATATTAGTTTGCTGTTATGCACCAACAACTCTGCATACTTTTCCGACAGAGATTCACCAGACTAATACTGTGGAACATTTTAAAAACTCTTTAAAAAAACATTTTTTAATCTAGGTTTTTTCACAACTGCATTTTATTTAGGGCTCATTTATATTTCACTCTCAGAACGTGTACATGCCTGCATCATGGCTGCCACGTGTTCCCAGCGTTCATTTGACGTGTCCTCTGAGCAGGTCCTCAGAAATTAACGCGACATGTGAGCGAGTTGCTGTACCAGCAAAAAGTCAGGAGGCGCAGTGCGCTAAAAGTTGGAATGTGACGTCAGAGTCTCTGGTTACTATCTACATGTGTGTTTTGCGGATCCTACGAGATCGGTGTGCGTGCTTCGATGTTTGATGAATGGTTCGAAGTGGTGAAGCAAAACACCGACATACATATTCGTGGTGCTAGTATATTCAAGCGTTGCATATTCCCGATCATAATGACACGATACATTTTAAAAGTCTCACATACCGTCTTCTGTGCCGTCTTTTTTTCTAGGTCTTCGTCCAGTACTGACAGCAGTGGCAAACACCAATAGATCGCCACACTGAGCACATTAAATGTATGATATTCGAACTCTCTGCACATTTAGAATCCTTAGATTTATACTTGATATCACTTTCATGATGAAATGCATTGAAGTATGTAGGTTACATTTTACAGATAAAATCGGTAATTTCGTTTAAATAATGAATACTGTTAATAATGACACACATGGGGGTGACATGGTGGCGGAGCATTAGCGCTGCTGTCTTGCAGGGAGTCATGTCGCTGATATTCCCTGCCTAGAGTTTACATGTTTTCCTGCTGGGTTTCCACAGTGTGCTCTGGTTTCCTTCCAAAAATATGCAGATTTGGTTACACTAAACTGACGCCAGCGTGTATGTGTGTGCTTGTATTCACCTTGCGATGAGCTGATGCCTCATCCAGGGATTGTTTCAGCCTCATGCCCAATACTAGCTGAAATGTACAAATCCCTGGACTGATGGATTTAATCATTAAACATCCTTTTCAGAGATATTGCGGGAAGGTGTCATCGGATTTTAATGGGTGTTCCAGGCAATTCACAACACAGTGAAGCCGACCCCGTTCTCCCCGTGATAATATCTCGCACTGCCACCTGGTGGATTCCTCCAGATTTACGTAAAGTACGCGGACAAGTATAAACAGTACAACGCTTGCATAGCAGGAGCGTCCTCTGCAGCATGCGTAGCATGAAGTATAAATCCGGCCTTATACTTCAAATAGATTACATATGTATAGAAATATTATATACTTCTTGGATTTGAAATCTTTATTAATTTCTGTTTTTCTTGCCATCACCAACTGATCAAAGTACTGTGCAGCCACCTGTGATACTGAAATCAATGTGTATGCTTCAACGTTTAATGATACCCACTGCATCAAGTCTTCGAGGATGAAACCTAAAAATGATTACAACCAATTCAGCTTATTTATGTTGGGTAGGATGCTGAAAGGGGGCTAGACGGTCGTTTGGCCTTGAAGTCCCTGCAGAATATTTTTTTTTCTTTTTTGGTTGTCCCTGGTCATCTGACCAAAGCATCAGACTTATCATTATAATCATAATAAATCAAGCACTCTACATTTTCTGTGTGGTGGATGGCCAGGATCCATGCACAGCAAGGAACCCCCTTTGCTATACAGTAATCCCTTGCTATATCACGCTTCGCCTTTCGCGGCTTCACTCCATCGCAGATTTTATATGTAAGCATATTTAAATATATATCGCGGATTTTTTGCTGGTTCGCGGATTTCTGCGGACAATGGGTCTTTTAATTTCTGGTACATGCTTCCTCAGTTGGTTTGCCCAGTTGATTTCATACAAGGGACGCTATTGGCAGATGGCTGAGAAGCTACCCAACTTACTTTTCTCTCTCTCTTGCGCTGACTTTCTCTGATCCTGACGTAGGGGGATTGAGCAGGGGGGCTGTTTGCACACCTAGACGATACTGACGCTCGTCTAAAAATGCTGAAAGATTATCTTCATGTTGCTACCTTCTGTGCAGCTGCTTCTTGAAGCGACATGCTGCACGGTGCTTCGCATACTTAAAAGCTCGAAGGGCACGTATTGATTTTTGATTGAAAAACAAACTCTGTCTCTCTCTCTCTCTCTCTCTCTCCCTCTCTTTCTCTGCTCCTGACGGAGGGGGTGTGAGCTGCCGCCTTCAACAGCTTTGTGCGGCGATGCTTCGCATACTTAAAAGCCAAACAGCCCTATTGATTTGTTTGCTTTTCTCTATCTGTCTGACATGCTCTGCTCCTGACGCGCACTCCTTTGAAGAGGAAGATATGTTTGCATTCTTTTAATTGTGAGACGGAACTGTCATCTCTGTCTTGTCATGGAGCACAGTATAAACTTTTGAAAAAAAGACAAATGTTTGTTTGCAGTGTTTGAATAACGTTCCTGTCTCTCTACAACCTCCTGTGTTTCTGCGCAAATCTGTGACCCAAGCATGACAATATAAAAATAACCATATAAACATATGGTTTCTACTTCGCGGATTTTCTTATTTCGCGGGTGGCCCTGGAACGCAACCCCCGCGATGGAGGAGGGATTACTGTATGTTCAGGGGGAGCAGTCATGGACTGTGCAATACCTCCCCCTGGGTTGGAGCAGTGCCTCGGTTTCCCACAGGGCTCCATAAGAATGAGTTGGGTGCAGTCCTGTTGGGTCCTGCAGGCACAGCCAGGGGGTGCTGCAGCTGGGACTCCTGAGCCTTTATGGGGAGTATATTCGCTACACCCGGAAGTGCAGCCAGAACTCGGCAGTCAACCACCTGAGCACTTCCGGGTGGACTATAAAAGGGGCCAGCAGCCACCACTCAATGGCCAGACTCGGGAGGAGGTGGATGAAGCTTGGAGGAAGGAGTGGTGGTGCAAAACAGGACTGTGTGTGTTGGTGTTTTTGTCTGCTACGGGACTGTGTTGTGTCCCCAGGTGAAGAAAAATAAAAGTTTCTTGTTTTTATACGTGCCTCCATTGTGAGTCTGTGTTGGGTCAGGCACCTATATAGTGCCTTGTTACATCTGTTACTTGCATATCTGTATTATTTAAGTATGTTTTGATTTATTCTTATTTACTATTTTTGGTATTTCATTTATTCCATTTTTCATTTATTTCCTATACTATTTATTACTAAATTGTTGTTTTTCTATTTTCTTATTGCATTTTTTGTTTAAACTTGTATAAAGCATTTTGAGTCACATGTCATGTATGAAACTCTGCTATAGAAATAAATTTGTTGCTGCTGTTGTAGACATTTATTAGTATTTGTTGAAACAAATTTTACCAATTCCAGATAAATTACATTTTTTCTATTTTTCTACCTACAGAATGATTTTGCAGGTGGGAACAAAAGCAGCCAAACCTAAACATGCCTGTGCAACAGGTTGCTTTGCTATACACATACACAACTCTCATAGGAGGACAGTGGGTGGTCAGATAAGATTCAGATGAAGAATATTTGCTAAGAAAAAAAAGTTTAAAGTTTAGCAGGCTGTATTACCTACTTATACTTACTAGAACAGACTCAAAATAAATGAGGAAATGATAGAAAAGCTTAAAACAACTTTTAAAAATATACAGTAATGAAAAGCACAATATACGAGGATATACTATACACATATATAATACATGTATTAAAATGAATTTCACATTTTTTAATTGTTTTATAATATACCATTTAACAATATTATATTTAATACTTAAATGCAATTATCTTTTCTTGGCAAATATATTTCTCTGCTATGTCCAAAAATGAGAGGATCATTAATTTTGTTATCCTTCAGCAAAAGAAGATTTAAAAATTTGGATGATATAATTTTAAGTCAATTTGTAATGTAAATAACAAAATAAAAATAAGTTTTCAAATAGTACATGCTGAGCCATTCTTCTAAGTATGTATAAACCCTTAACCACACAATTACATAATATTTTATTACATTTTTATGATTCTACAATATTACTTTTACTTTCAGGAACATTAGTAACAAAATGTATCCAATAAAGTGAGTGTCACATGGAAATACACACAGATAAAAAGTGTATGCATGTAATTTATAAAAAAGCATAAACTGCAAGCACTATTTTAATAAACTATGAAAACATACTGACTTTTACTCAGACTTAGTTACTTTTACATGTCTCAGTACAGGATATTTAAATGTCATATGCACTTAAACACCTGATGTAAAGAGGGAGAGGATGGCATATAATGAGAGTGTGCCAAAAAAAAAACTATAAGCTGAAGAAAAAGGAATTCCAGATTTAGAGAGGGATAGTATTTTTGTTTGAGCAGAACAAAAATGTCAGACATGAGGGTTTTCATAAAACTCTCAAAAATGTGTCCCGGATCCATTCAGGATTCATCAGAGCAATCTTGAATTCAATCAGCTGAATGTACATGCAATGTCAGTGGAAAATGGAGCCTGAACAGCAAATCTTAATAAATTATCAGTCGATAACACCTGATGCAACACTGATTGAAAAGCAGTTGGAGGAACCTGAGTTCTTGCAAGAACTCCTAATAATCATGAGGGAAATGAACCAGCTATAGCAGACACAATCAAATTTAGACTAAAATCCATTGCCATAACCTTTGTTATGAAGCAATCCCAGCTGAAAGAATGAAAACATACCCTGAAGTATCTGTATTTGAGTTAATACATTATCATTGTTAATTAATTATTACTTAAGAAGAGTTATGGAAACAAAACAAATACTGTCAGGAAGTGTGATTTGCATGTCATTCAGTGTTTGACCAAAAATTTTTTAATTTGATTTTTAAAGTCCGAAAAATGTGGCAATATCATAAAATACTGTAACAGAAGATAAGAAAGATCTCAGTGTGTATAAACAAAAAAAATTACTTGGTTAGCAATTTGCTCTTAATTAAATAACTGTGGGTTCTCGGGGTAAAATTCTAGTTTGATGTGGCCTTTTAATCTTGTAGTCTATAACTTCTAAACTATAAATATACAGTTTTGTACCAAGAACCAAGTATAGGTAAGAGCTATCTAAAACTGATAATGAGTAGTGAAAAGAGAGCAAAGAACATATTTTACTTTAACAAAATGAACAAAGATTAAACTAAGGCAGCTAAAATACAACAGAACAAGTCGGCTCAGTCCACCCAGCACTATATTAATGACTGATCACAGTGCAGTATCAAGTCGATTTCAAAGTGGGCTATGACTACAAAATGTCAAACTACACCATCAAGGTAAACTCAGCAAGTGACTACACCACTTCAGCCAAACTGGTGTTGGCTACAGTCCTCAAGATTTAAGGAGAAAGAAAAGGTGTTAATGATAGCAGAGCAAATTATGCTTCTAGACAGCTTGTTTAAGATTGTACTCCATTATAAGCTGTGTTTACAGAGTCGTACATGATAAAGTAAAATACTTCCAAA
The DNA here is from genome assembly GCF_900747795.2 of Erpetoichthys calabaricus. NCBI lineage: Eukaryota > Metazoa > Chordata > Cladistia > Polypteriformes > Polypteridae > Erpetoichthys > Erpetoichthys calabaricus. Next base: position 67,215,000 of record NC_041408.2, read on the forward strand.
CAAAAGGATAAGCTAATATTTGATAGCTTTTAAAGGTTTTAAATGAATATATCAATTAAGTAATTCTGTATTACTTCACTAAACAGAACATACATTTTAATACGGTGAGAAAATCCATTTTTGTTAATGACTGTTAATGTTTTTTGACGTATTCAAGGCTTTCAAGTGTAATTTTTTTAAGATTAAGATGGAATTGCATAAAGAATTACAAGTTCCTGCATGATACCACAAAAGAACATGTTGACAGCTTCTGGGCTACATAGCAGATATCCAGAGATTTACAACCATTTGATTCAGAAGAGGGAAATGAAATACACTGTTTTGACAAGCAAACACAAAATAATGTGAAACTGTTTGTCTCATACCTACATCACACATTTACATGTACAGGCTCAGTTGACTGACATCCTGCTTTTGACCAGCTCTTGCCTTGCAAATAATGAGTGAGGAAGAGAGGAAGGCAGGCTCTATTGTTGGCATGAGGCTGGACAGTTTGACATCTGTGGCAGAGCGACGGGCGCTCAGCAGGCTCCTATCAATTATGGAAAATCCACTGCATCCACTAAACAGTGTCATCTCCAGACAGAGGAGCAGCTTCAGTGACAGACTGCTGTCACTGTCCTGCTCCACTGACAGACTGAGAAGATCATTCCTCCCCCAAACTATGCAACTCTTCAATTCCACCCGGGGGTGTAAACATTAACATTATACAAAGTTATTGTCTGTTTTTACCTGCATTATTATCACTCTTTAATTTAATATTGTTTTTTGTATCAGTAAGGTGCTGCTGGAGTATGTGAATTTCCCCTTGGGATTAATAAAGTATCTATCTATCTTTCTTTCTATCTATCTATCTATCTATCTATCTATCTAATGTTGCTCAAGAGACCTAGGGTAGACACCTGGACCTCTTCCATTCTAAAGTTTCATAATTCATGGAGTTACGTATATGAACCAGAAAAATAGATGCTGTCATCGACCCCTAACTAAGCTAAGGAAGCTCTACAGTAAGGCAGTGTGTCCTGATAATATTTCAGTTCAATCCCTGCTGGCAGTATGCTGCTCCACAACTTATACATATTGCACATACTTTGTAGGTACTATATTTATTTATAAATATACACATACATATAGACACAATTATTGGCATTCCTGGGGAATATGAGTAGAAAGGGTTATAAAAAAAAAAATCACATTTTAGTGAATTACCTAAATCTCATACTGAAAACATAAGGGAAACCCAAACTTTAATTGAAGTAAATCAGATTATAAGACAAATATTTGCTCATCAAGAAATAATTATTATATTATTATATTATTTTGGGGTGCCAATAATCATGACAGAGGCTCCACGTTAATCAATAAGGAAAGGGTTGCCAGAAGTAACTAATTGGATGGTAGATCAAGAAGGGAAGGATTGTGGGGGACAGTGTCTGTATGTCTCCCAGGGTAATAACTGGCAATAGGGTGGCACATTAAATTATGTGTGCCCAACTCAACATGTGCTATTTAAGGCAACCTTGATGACAAAAAAAAAAAATGGTCAGTAGCATGCCCAGAAACTTGTTTGGGGCTTAGTTAGTTGTAAAAGCCATTCTGATTATGGTCAATGTGGACGTATAGGCTTGATTGGTAGGAAGGAAATGTTCCAGCTGGTGAAAAAAGAAGGTAAATGTGAGAAGGTGAACAAGGAGGTCTTAATGTATTGTGGCAGAAAATTGCAATACACACCCTGATAGACCTAAATTGTTTTTAGGTAGATCCAGTACCTATTTTGTGGTAAACATTTTGATACTTTATTTCTCCATACACAGAGCCACCAAAAAAAAAAAAACAAAAACGTATTCTTATTGTTTAGTCTAATTTTTTTTAGCACTTTTTGCTACATTTGAGCTGTATCCCCCCTACAAACATGTCTATAGTTTTATGTATAGAGGCTGGTATATACAGTTAGGTCCATAAATATTTGGACAGAGACGACTTTTTTCTAATTTTGGTTCTGTACATTACCACAATGGATTCTAAATGAAACAACTCAGATGCAGTTGAAGTGCAGACTTTCAACTTAATTCAGTGGGGTGAACAAAACGATTGCATAAAAATGTGAGGCAACTAAAGCATTTTTTAACACAATCCCTTCGTTTCAAGGGCTCAAAAGTAATTGGACAATTGACTCAAAGGCTATTTCATGGGCAGGTGTGGGCAAGTCCGTCGTTATGTCATTATCAATTAAGCAGATAAAAGGCCTGGAGTTGATTTGAGGTGTGGTGCTTGCATGTGGAAGATTTTGCTGTGAACAGACAACATGCGGTCAAAGGAGCTCTCCATGCAGGTGAAAGAAACCATCCTTAAGCTGCGAAAACAGAAAAAACCCATCCGAGACACTGCTACAATATTACGAATGGCAAAATCTAGAGTTTGGTACACCCTGAGAAAGAAAGCAAGCACTGGTGAACTCAGCAATACAAAAAGACCTGGACGTCCACGGAAGACAACAGTGGTGGATGATCGCAGAATCATTTCCATGGTGAAGAGAAACCCCTTCACAACAGCCAACCAAGTGAACAATACTCTCCAGGGTTTAGGCGCATCGATATCCAAGTCTACCATAAAGAGAAGACTGCATGAAAGTAAATACAGAGGGTGCACTACAAGGTGCAAGCCACTCATAAGCCTCAAGAATAGAAAGGCTAGATTGGACTTTGCTAAAGAACATCTAAAAAAGCCAGCACAGTTCTGGAAAAACATTCTTTGGACAGATGAAACCAAGATCAACCTCTACCAGAATGATGGCAAGAAAAAAGTATGGAGAAGGCGTGGGAACAGCTCATTATCCAAAGCATACCACATCATCTGTAAAACACGGTGGAGGCAGTGTGATGGCTTGGGTGTGCATGGCTGCCAGTGGCACTGGGACACTAGTGTTTATTGATGATGTGTCACAGGACAGAAGCAGCCAAATGAATTCTGAGGTGTTCAGAGACATACTGTCTGCTCAAATCCAGCTAAATGAAAGTCAAATTGATTGGGCGGCGTTTCATGATACAGATGGACAATGATCCAAAGCAACCCAGGAGTTTATTAAAGCAAAGAAGTGGAAAATTCTTGAATGGCCAAGTCAGTCACCTGGGGCCTCATGTATAACACCGTGCGTAGAACTCACACTATAACATGGCATAAGCACAAAAGCGGGAATGTGTGTACGCACAGAAAAATCCAGATGCAGGAATCTGTACGTACGCAAACTTTCACGTTCTTCCACTACATAAATCCCGATCAGCGTGAAAAGTAACGTACGTGCACGCGCCTTCTGTCCCGCCCCAACTCCTCCCAGAATTACGCCTCTTTGAATATGCAAATCGATATAAATAGTCTTCTGTGAAAAGACAATGAGAAAAGCATGGGGGGGAAATATAAGAATTTCAGCGAATACCAAGTGGAGGCAAAGGAAAAACGTACTAGTTGTTGGTTTAAACAGTGGTATAATCAACAAAAGGAAGTTGATCGAGTGACAGGATGTCGGAGAAACTCGAAGGCTCAAGTTCACAAAGTCGCACAGTGCCCGAAATAAAAAAGAAATCACATATCAAAGTCGCCGTGAAAAGGCGAGTCGTAGCCCACCGTCTGAGTGTCATATGAAAGCTTATTTGGGTACAGACAAAAAAAATAGACACACAGTGGGAAAAAAGCACGAAATGTCAACTTTAAACTCGAAATTTCCACTTTAATCACGTAGACTATTTTGCCATTAAAGTAGAACATCATAAACTTCATCTTAAAATCGTTTAATTTACTAGTTTCTCAAATCTCATTGTAACTAAAGTGGCACATTAAATGCTTTGTTCTGTATTTCATCTTCTATGTGCGCTACATGTGTGAATCGCTACCTGCTTCTTAAACGGGCTTTCTCTTTCTCCGACAGGACACATAATCCATTACATTCGTGATATTACAGCGCTCTGAATAATTAAAATACTGAGATGAATACGTGATATCTTTTTCATGATGATAGGAACGAAAGCATGTTATTAAACATGGGAACACGGTGGCGCAGTACTTGTTCATGTCTCACGCAAGAGGCTTGCGGTGCCATGCGCGACCTTCGATGAAATAATTTATTATAGAAGTACTGTCTCTTTCAAACGTACTAACCTCCAATTCATGTCCTTACTTTTCTTTCTCCAAAAACCCAATCGCCACACAATCAGCTATATAGACGTGAAGCCATCTGTAAGCTTAAAACGCCGATTCTTCAAAACTTTTAAGGAACATTGAAATATCTTCGTAGTACATGTTTAATTATTATATCCGTCTATCCTTCCAGTGTCGCGTCAGCACCAGGAAGAATACAACGCAATGCAGGAACAATCCCTGAACTAGCTAGCGCTGCGGCACCGTGTCCTCACATGTTTAATTATTAACAATAAAGATTATTTAAATGAAGTTAAAGTTTTATCTGTATAATATAATCAACATATTTTGCTGCATTTCATCTTAACAATGAATACCGTCATCATATGTAAATACGTGCTTTATAAAGTGGTGCAGGTTGTGCAATATTATAACTGTAGTGCAAGTTTACAGTGAGGTAATTGTACTTATAAGTACAAACAGTTCTACAAGGAGCACTTGATGGACTAATTGAGTGCGTTTAGAGTTCTTGGGATGAAACCTTTTCTAAACCGCGAAGTCCGTACTGGGAAGACTCTAAAGCGTTTTGCCGTGGCTCAGGCAGCGTCTGCTTCATGCTGTATACTGATATTTCTCTTTCCGATCAGCTGCTGCTGTGATTCCCCACTCAGATACAGTGATATAAATACTCCGAGTGGTGCAGTGAGAGTAAAATGGAAAAAGATGATCTGCTGTGGCAACCCTTAACGGGAGCAGCTGAAAGAAGAAGAAGATGCAGTGAGAGTTACAATGCTAAAGCAGTTATGGTATTTGGAATACTATGGCTATTCCCTGGACCATTATATTGCTGCAGGTTAATTACAATCAGATGCATTACACTAATAAACAATATGCAGTTAGTTTCAGTGTATTTATAAAGCCGCGTCAGGAATGTGGAGCTAAGAAAGAAAGGGTGACCACGCAGGAACAGTAGCACTGCTTTGACGCTGGGTGCCACCAGTCCGCAAAACCGAGCGGAGAAATTACGTACGCCAAGGTATGAGTTACCGTGGAAATGTGCGTGGCTTTACGCCAAGTTTAGGTTTTATACATCGCGATTTGAGCATGGAAACGTTCGTACGTTTATACATGAGGCCCCTGATCTTAACTCAATTGAGCTTGCATTTCACTTGTTGAAGACTAAACTTCAGACAGAAAGGCCCACAAACAAACAGCAATTGAAAGCCGCTGCAGTAAAGACCTGGCAGAGCTTTAAAAAGGAGGAAACCCAGCATCTGGTGATGTCCATGAGTTCAAGACTTCAGGCTGTCATTGCCAGCAAAGGGTTTTCAACCAAGTATTAGAAATGAACATTTTATTTCCAGTTATTTAATTTGTCCAATTGCTTTTGAGCCTCCGAAATGAAGGGATTGTGTTAAAAAAATGCTTTGGTTGCCTCACATTTTTATGCAATCGTTTTGTTCACCCCACTGACTTAAAGCTGAAAGTCTGCACTTCAACTGCATCTGAGTTGTTTCATTTAGAATTCATTGTGGTAATGTACAAAACCAAAATTAGAAAAAAGTTTTCTCTGTCCAAATATTTATGGACCTAACTGTATTTTCCTAAACTGTCAATATGGGAGTTGAGAAGTGTGGGTGCAGTTCCTGTTTTCTGCTGAAATAGACTCCAGCTCCACGAACCTGACTGCATTAAACAGATTAAATAAATGTACAAATGGAAGGATTCCTGTGTAAACAGGTAAAAAGAAACAGATACTGTATAATGTGAGAATCTGTAGAAAAGAACAAATGATGCTAATTAGTAAATGGTAGCATGATATTGTTTTCCATTAACAAGAAATGAGGCAATTTCATATGCAATACAGGTGCATATAATATATCCCTACAGTAGAACACCACAGAGATATACAAAGAACAAAGAGACTTGTTGAAGAGTTGTTTTCATTAGAAAAATACTACATAATTTTTAGAATTTTCAAGAGAAATATCACTAAGTAGAATCATACTGTACATTAAGTAAAAATGTGCAAATGTTTTAAGGTAATTGTCAATGTGGAAGTTATTGTGCCACAATTACTTTTACAAAGTCATCGGTCTTGCCAGCAGCGAATGCATTTCCTGAGACTTCTCCAGAAAGTGGAAATGAAGGAGAAGCTGCTGTTGAATCTTAACCACTCAACTATATAGAGTGTTTTACAATACTGTATCTCAACATGGTATGTTGGCTGCACAGCAACAACAGGAAGGTTCTGCAGAGGGTAATATCCATGGCAGGGAAAATCATTGGCTGCTCTCTGCCTTCTCTGAAAGATATCCCCAGTGCCCAATGCCTCAGCAGTGCCAGGAAAATCATTAAAGACCCTTCCCATTCTGGCCACTACTGCCTTCCGGTAAGAAGTACAAGAGAACTAAAAACAGAACAAAAAGATTTGAAGATAGTTTTTATCCTTGGACCACCAGAACTTTAAATTCTAGAAACTCATAGAACTATTATAATTTCTTTCCCTGTATGTATGATGATTATTTTAGTGGATAACAATTTCTATCCAGTATTTATTTGTCATAGGATTTTATATTGTTTGTTTGTCATTGTTTGTTGTACTTGCACCTTTTACAGATGTAGCTTTTACAATTTCATCGTACTGGTACAATGACAATAAAGGCTTCCTTCCTCCTTCCTCTTTCCTAACCTTAAAACAGTCTTTAACCAAGGGGTCCATATCCATGGCCTAGAAGGAGTACTGAATTTGCATGTTATTACAGTTAATCACATGAAACCTATTCTACCCTTAAACTCAAATTCTTGAATACTGCAAACATATTCTTGTTGGCCTCTTTCTGGGTTTACTCTGTGCAATAGAAATGAAATGAACCTCAAATGCTCCCAGGGGAATAACATTCCTAGCAAATGCAAGTTCACTTGCTAAAGTGTATGCTATTATTATGGCATTATTTCTTACTAAATGACTCCCAAATTGAGCAAAAGTAGCAACTCCTTCACAGAAAATATAGTATATTTTGTTTGTCCATTAATCTTTACTGAAACCTTACTGATACAAATTTAGGGGCAAAGCAAGCTCTTACCACATACATAAAAGAAATATAACATACTTGCATTAGATCATATGTTTGAATATATTCAACATGTATTTAATTTCTTAGAAAATTATAACTAATGTTGCAAATGTACTTTGAAAGTTTAAAAATAAAGAGAAATTAAAGAATACGTTTGATAAATAGAAATAATTAGACACAGAAAATGACTGCCTATAATTAAACTTGCCAAAAGTGAACAGCAGATAACACATTTAAAGTCCATACATCTATTCACCCTTTCTCTGGGTCCACTTTCATCATTATACCTGTAAGTCTACAGGGTGCCAGGAGCATATTCTGACAGCATTAAGCACAAAGCAAGAATCAGTACTAGACTGGACGAAACTCACTAAAGACTACAAGCACACATACAATTTCAGGTTTCCAATTAATCTAACACGCTTTTACTAAAGTAGGGTTTACAGATACTCCCTACTTTAGAGTATAATTTTAATGTTGGTTTGTATCAGTATAGCCCTTTTTAATGTGCAGTATGTATTTAGACTTCAGTGTAGTGAGAAAGATCATCATCTTCATGAAGGAGTATCGAACTCAGGTCCTGTAGGGCCGCAGTGGCTGCAGGTTTTCTTAATTAGTGACCAGTTTTCGCTGCTAATTAACTTCTTTTCCCTTAGTTTTAATTAACTTAACTCCAGCCCCTTAGTTGTTTCTTTTTCCTTAATTAGCAGCCAAACAATAATGAGACACAAAACAAGCCACCACATAACCAGATCACCTATGCACATCACACAATATTTGGAAATAAAGAATGGTGAAGGTCTCAGTAAAGTTGATCTCCAAGGTCACCAAAACATTTTGACAATGTTCTTAGAAAAAAAACAAGAAATCAACAGTTTTGGAATGTCTGCTCTAGTAGAATGAGAGCAGCAACAAGCTGCGGAACTAAATAACGGGCTTAATTAACAGCAACAATCGGCTTCTCATTAAGAAACTGGCTGGAGTGAAATTGGTTGCAGTTTTAAGCCCCAATTTATCTAGTCATCTCTCAGGTCATTTCATGTCTCATTTCTGTTTGGCTACCATTTAATGATGAAAATAATCGATTCAGATGACTGAATCCTTAAAAAGAAGGCTATTAAACTGAAGGAAAAAGAAGTTAATTTGCAGTGAAACCTGGTCACTGATCAGGAAAAGGGTTAGAATGAAAACCTGCAGCCACTGTGGCCCTCCAGGCTTGAAGTTTGACAACCGTAGTTTAGAGCATTTATAGTGTTTCTACTGCTACAAACACAGGTCTTTCTGGTATTAATGTATCATTGTGATTTCAGAAATGAGATATCAATAAAGATTTAATTGTTAAAGCTTTATAATAAAGACAACTATAAATCTGTATATACGAGGGGGTACCCAAAAATAATTGGAATTTGAAAAAAGAAAAAAAAAAAAGGTTTTAATAATTTTTACTTACTGAAACTTTAGACTCCTTCAAAGTACTCTCCATGTGAATGAATGCACTTGTCCCAACGATTTTCCCACTGGTGGTTAACATTTCTGGAATTGCCGAAGAGGAACGTTGTCCAATGCCTGCAGCGATTTTTCTTTGACTTCCTACACGGTATAAAAACGCTTTCCTTTGGAGTTCTTTTCTCATATGCGGGAACAAGAAAAAGTCGCACGGAGCAAGATCAAGTGACATTTCCCTTCGTATGAAATGCGAAAACCACTCATAGACCTGTGTTTTACTTAAAGTTTCCTTGTTAAAAGCAGATTCAAGCATCACTACAGTTTCAGCAACTGTTTTCCCTGAGTAATTTAACACAGACACGCTGTTCTTTATGATCACCTATCACAAAAATCACAGAACATGTTTAATAAGCACCAAGAAAAACCAACACGGAATACCATACGAACAATGCGCCACTTGGTAGGCTGCCACAGAATACTGTAAGTATGCTACACCTAATGGTGAAATTCAAAACTAAGTCTAGATTGTCTGCAAGGCACAGATTTTGGTTATTTTGAGTACCCCCTCATACAGTATATTATACTGTAAATAGCAATACTAAAATGGGATGGATAGCAGATACTGAGCAGACAGAAAAAAAACTATCCAAAAAGACTTGGGCAGTCTTCAAAACCGCGCAAATATTTGGAAAAAAACAGCTTAACAAAGAAAAAGAACGTCAGTTATAAATACAAGGTGGGAGATTCTTTCCCACAGGATGCAGCATCTCTCGTCGTCTAAGCAATGTTCAGTGATCAAAAATGTAAAAAAAAAAAAAAAAAAATTAAGTTACTGTATAGCATTAAAACTGTTGAAGCTATATCATGGGGTGATAGTCTAAGACTACATAAGGTGCTAATTAAATAGAATCTAGAGTAATGAATTCAGTTCTGCTTACCTCACTACAAAAAGATATGGAACTGCTTGAAGCTGTGCAGAGGAGTGGAACCAAGTGCATCCCAGTATTTAAGGACATGTCCTAATCTGACAATCTCAGAGAATTACACTTTGTACAGGTCTTCCAAATTCTTAAAGGCATCAATAAAATAGATCCAGCAGAATTTTCTTAATTAAATGACAGATCAATTACTCAAGGACACCCATAGAAATTAAGGGGAGTCATATTTAAGTCTGAAGCTAGGGAGCAGTTTGTTTGTAGAGACAGAATGTATTCTTACAGAGAGATGATTTCTGCACTCAGAGGAGCATAAAAACAGCTTTGGCAGACAAGTAGGATTTAGAGAAAGGTGAAAACTTTAAACGTAGAAGAATTAATTATATTTTACAAAAGGTGAAGTTCTAATAGTCATTTTCTGGAATTTTCACATGCATTAAAGAGAAGTCTCCAAAATATTGGATACTTTTGTGCATGCATGCATTGTGAACAAATGCAAAATGACATAGGACACGGAAGGGCTTGGGATGTTTACCTTGGGTCTGACAAGCTTTAAGTCACCAGCTTGAAATGGAAGAAGGAGAACCAGGAAGAGGGAGAAGCAGGAAGAACACAGCCACCAAGAAAACCCATATTGTGAGATGCAGCAATGTAACCTTAAGAAACTCAACTGTGACACACCTGCATCATCTTCAACAGCTCCTGAAATATTCAGAGTGAATGGTGTCACATCCATTTGTTTTTGGCTTCTGTGTTTGGCACATTTAAGCATACAGTATCGATGTTAAGTACTATAAAGACCAAATAAATGCTTAAATCTGTCCCTATTTCCCTTTTTGCTCTATACAGCCACTTGAGTATAGAGGAAAAAAAGGAGACAACCTCTAATAGGGAAAGAGAATCATACCAGATGAGTGTAAGGATCACAAAACAAGAGTGGGTGGAGGACATATATATGGGTCTACATAACAAAGCACATGGGCACAGGAATGAAATCATTTATGATGGCACCCCAAAGCCCTGCTACAATAAAAAAAACACTTTATTAAAACTAAGAATTGTGAGAATTTGGAACAAACTACCAAGTCATGCAATTGAAGAAACCTGTCATATATCCATTCTAATTCATGTTTTATGTTCATTCTTGATTATTTTATTTATGTCGATAAAGCTTTTTTTTTTTTTTTTTAACACGAAGAATTGGGGGAATCTGGAACAAACTACCAGGACATGTAGTTGAAGAAGAAAGCCATCATATCTCAAGTTCTAATTTAAGTTTGCTATCACTTTTGTTCATTCCTGATTCTTATTAACATTTATGTTGATTATGTGTATCATTCTTTATTTTTGATTTAATCTAGGTGTTTAAGCTGACTTTATTATGTTACATGTGTTTTGTGGGTGGTCCCCCAAGAGGAGGGCCCACCTGTCTATCACATCCAGCAACTGCCCTCTGCCTGATAAATGCAGCGGATCTTTCACAGTACCTGGAAGTTCATTTTGAATACATTTAGGAGTGTTTGGTGAGTTATTATTATTTTTCCTGTGCTTGTGTATTTTGTTTTGGGATATTTTGAACTTGTGCTCTATTTTTGGACTATGCCTTAGATTCTGTATTGGGATTTTGTTCACTTGGCTTGCCTTATGCTACTTGAAACTTCTTTAAGCCTTTTGTGCTCTTTGGAGTTTCACAGTGTAACAGAGCATTTAGTAAGAATAAACTTTTTTTTTTAATTAAAACTCAGTGTTTGCCATCATTACAAGTTGGGGTTTGACAGTAAAAACCTGGTAGGGATTTTTGAAAGTGATTTTAGGACTTAAGTGCTTTGGGACTCCTAATTCAGGGCAAAACTTTGACAATCTTTAAGATGTAGCTGGATGAGGTATTCGGAAAGCTTAAAAACTAAGCTTGATGGACTGAATCGTGCTATACTGTATATAGTAAATCTGTCATTTTACATTAGTAAATCAACTGAAGACAAAAGAACGCACAACAACTTTAAAACTGCATACATGGCAAAGCCTTCTCATAACTGAATCTACTTATTTTTTCTATTGTGAAGCCTTCTGGTAATTACAATATAACACTAAGTTGTTCATTGTTAGTTATATAAAATTCACAGTATCAGTTTGTAATACAATATTTTTAACCAATGCAATCAGGTAGCTACAATCTGAATATTCAGTAACAGTAATGTGCACCTCTGTTGTTTAATTAAATGTAATTTCACTACTGTTTTTGAATTACTTATAACTATAATTATACTGCATTTTGATAATCTCTACAGGTTGCTGCTATTCTTCACACTGTTAAAAGTGTTATTTTGGAATTTAATCAAGCTTTGCTTTATTCCATTTAGTGTACATTACAAAATGCAAAACTTCACGTCATTATAACTTACAATGAAGTAGGTTCTTTCATGTTCACTGCATGTAAAAATACAACATGAAATAAACAAACTAAAAAGGAAATCTCAAAACAAAGCTAAATCAGTACACCAGTTTTACATAAACCCAAGATAAAATAAACAGCTTTATTAATAAGGAGGATCCAAAGTGTGCATTGAGGTATTTAAAGGCCAAGAGTGGCCTGAGGCTTACCTATTCAATATCACAGATGTTTATAACAATGTCATACTATTGCTAATCCAGCTTTTTTTAAATATATAAATACCTTGGCTTTGTTCCTAAAACCATAAAGCTACCTATAACTTAAGGCTTATTTAATATATTGTTGGTACAAGCCTATCATAGACCCAATGTTCTGAAATATTTCCCAAAATAATATTAATTAAACATAAGGCTGCAGGAAGGCAATAAAAGACTCTTTTAAGTGATGCCTGCAATATGTTTACAACTAACTGAAAAAGCAGGTCCAGAAAATGGATGGATAAACAAAATTATAGTGTGACATCCTCAGTTTCTTGAAAGGTTTTAAAAAATATCTCATCTAGGTTATTACTTTTGAATAAATATAAAAATGTTTGTGGATTTTTTTTTGTACAGTCTATCTTATATAATACATGGTGATAACTAATTACAGGAGCTCCAGCAGGTTCACTGATATGAATTCCACAGAGCTGCCTAACATACAGCATGCTAAACCTGAAAAAAAGGAAAAACCACAAACCTTTTAACAGTTTATTCCAGTTACTTTTTGTCATACAAGAAGATTATAGCCATATATCAAAATGGTTATCTGTTAAGTACTGTTTTATATATATACACACATATATATATACAGTGGTGTGAAAAACTATTTGCCCCCTTCCTGATTTCTTATTCTTTTGCATGTTTGTCACACAAAATGTTTCTGATCATGAAACACATTTAACCATTAGTCAAATATAACACAAGTAAACACAAAATGCAGTTTGTAAATGGTGGTTTTTATTATTTAGGGAGAAAAAAAAATCCAAACCTACATGGCCCTGTGTGAAAAAGTAATTGCCCCCTGAACCTAATAGCTGGTTGGGCCACCCTTAGCAGCAATAACTGCAATCAAGCATTTGCGATAACTTGCAATGAGTCTGTTACAGCGCTCTGGAGGAATTTTGGCCCACTCATCTTTGCAAAATTGTTGTAATTCAGCTTTATTTGAGGGTTTTCTAGCATGAACCGCCTTTTTAAGGTCATGCCATAGCATCTCAATTGGATTCAGGTCAGGACTTTGACTAGGCCACTCCAAAGTCTTCATTTTGTTTTTCTTCAGCCATTCAGAGGTGGATTTGCTGGTGTGTTTTGGGTCATTGTCCTGTTACAGCACCCAAGATCGCTTCAGCTTGAGTTGACGAACAGATGGCCGGACATTCTCCTTCAGGATTTTTTGGTAGACAGTAGAATTCATGGTTCCATCTATCACAGCAAGCCTTCCAGGTCCTGAAGCAGCAAAACAACCCCAGACCATCACACTACCACCACCATATTTTACTGTTGGTATGATGTTCTTTTTCTGAAATGCTGTGTTCCTTTTACGCCAGATGTAACAGGACATTTGCCTTCCAAAAAGTTCAACTTTTGACTCATCAGTCCACAAGGTATTTTCCCAAAAGTCTTGGCAATCATTGAGATGTTTCTTAGCAAAATTGAGACGAGCCCTAATGTTGTTTTTGCTTAACAGTGGTTTGCGTCTTAGAAATCTGCCATGCAGCCCGTTTTTGCCCAGTCTCTTTCTTATGGTGGAGTCGTGAACACTGACCTTAATTGAGGCAAGTGAGGCCTGCAGTTCTTTAGACGTTGTCCTGGGGTCTTTTGTGACCTCTCGGATGAGTCGTCTCTGCGCTCTTGGGGTAATTTTGGTCGGCCGGCCACTCCTGGGAAGGTTCACCACTGTTCCATGTTTTTGCCATTTGTGGATAATGGCTCTCACTGTGGTTCGCTGGAGTCCCAAAGCTTTAGAAATGGCTTTATAACCTTTACCAGACTGATAGATCTCAATTACTTCTGTTCTCATTTGTTCCTGAATTTCTTTGGATCTTGGCATGATGTCTAGCTTTTGAGGTGCTTTTGGTCTACTTCTCTGTGTCAGGCAGCTCCTATTTAAGTGATTTCTTGATTGAAACAGGTGTTGCAGTAATCAGGCCTGGGGGTGGCTACGGAAATTGAACTCAGGTGTGATACACCACAGTTAGGTTATTTTTTAACAAGGGGGCAATTCCTTTTTCACACAGGGCCATGTAGGTTTGGATTTTTTTTCTCCCTAAATAATAAACACCATCATTTAAAAACTGCATTTTGTGTTTACTTGTGTTATATTTGACTAATGGTTAAATGTGTTTGATGATCAGAAACATTTTGTGTGACAAACATGCAAAAGAATAAGAAATCAGGAAGGGGGCAAATAGTTTTTCACACCACTGTATATATATATATATATATATATATATATATATATATATACACACACATACATACATACATACATACATACATACATACATACATACATACATACATATATATATATATATTGCATAGTTTACTGTCAAATAATGCAAAGAGTACGCGACACGTGTTTCGCCCTTATTTGGGCTCATCAAGCGTACACATTCTACTGCTCCACTTGTGGGGATCGAACCTCGGACGTCAACGTCAGAGACGAAGTCCCTTTATGCTGCGACACGGCGTGTAGTTCATTTATTTGACAGCCTGTAAATCGGAGTATTTACATTCATTGCATTCGTAGTCCGAGTCCCGACCTGATTGTATGGGTTGGTTACCTACCAGATAACACATGTGGTTGGTCTGCCATTCGGCAAACATCTGCCACGGCTGATGAGCCCAAATAAGGGCGAAACACGCGTCGCGTACTCTTTGCATTATTTGACAGTAAACTATGCAACATTCCATGATCTGCTTCTTGCAAATGAAGAGGGCCCCGTGGCGGATGTTTGGCGAATGGCAGACCAACCACATGTGTTACCTGGTAGGTAACCAACTCATACAATCAGGTCGGGACTCAGACTACGAATGCAATATTATACATACACACACACACACATGCACTGAACTGAATAATCCCATAAACCAGTTAGTTTGCACCACGATTGGAGAATGGACAAATGTTAATAAACTGAGCTTTCTTTGACAAAACTTGGGTGATTGACCATCACCCTCTCTTCTCTAGTTCAACCTTTTCTTTCCTTTCTTTTCTGGAACCCAGAATATGGCTTCAACATTTCAATTTAAGCAAAATGAAAACATATCTAATGTTGATTAGCAAACGTATGGATTTTACCACTCTACCATTCAGGTTTATAGGACCAGAATCAACCATTAAGTCTAAAAGAGAAAGGGGAAATATAATGCCTGGATTGCTACTTTTGGCAAAAAACATTACTGTCTATGTGAAAAATATTTTTTTAATGTAATTTCAATAACTGACTAATAAAAATTGACATGATTAATACCTTTGTAATATTTCTGAGGGCCCTTGTCAGTCAGATGACTTTAGAATCGTCCTAACTTCAACACCCCTTGCAAAACCCCTGAACTGCACCTCCAACTAGTTGTTCTTCCTCCTCAATCATGGTGCACCTCTTATCCTCTGCCTATGGCTCAACATAACCAAAAGACCTGTTGTCTTCACACCTAGTTCTTCTTTTAACCCAGCATTTTCCATACTCTCACTCAATGCACTCATCCATCTGATCTATTTTTATTTTTTTCTAGCTTTCTTTCATGTTTCAAATTTGGCGATATCTCATTCGTACAACATACTGCTTCTCAAAATGTATATATGAAGTTTAAGATACCTATACTTATTGAAAATGTATACTAGTAAGATTACACACAATTATACTGCATGACAGAGACTATTAGGAGTATTAGGAACTCCAAGAGGATTTGAAAACCTCTTTGCTCTGAAGAATTAAAATGAATGTATCTGCAGAATTTTCAGTTCTTTTGGTCTATTTAAGAAAAATGATCAGCCCCTGCATAGGTCAACTCGTAAACAGATAAACTAGTTTTATTTTTTCTGCCACCTATATTATTTCAAGGGACATTTCATATTATTTATGACCCAGCAAAAAATGATTTTCATATTTATCTCTGTCGCTATGCCATGCCATGCATAAATTTTGAAGAACTGTATTTACAAATAGAAAATAAATTATTCCCACGAAGCATATCTAGTTATAAAAAATAATTTGTTGTGGTATACTTCAGCCAACTTGGGCTTGCCTTAGGGTGAAGATTTCTACAGTGCATCCGATAAAAACTAAGAAAACATCATTAATCATAAAGTAAAAACACTAGTTCTAGCCAATTAAAAACACAGGCTTAACAAAATTACTCACAATTGCCAGAACCTTGTTTATATTATGGTTTATGTTTGGGCAATAAAAATAATAACCATTAAAAAAATAGGAGAACATTTAACTGACAGATACAGTACTGTACATGTCAGCATGAAATTACAAACTGGCTTCATTTATAAAAAGCACATTTATAAAATAGGCATAATAGATAATTCACTATTGACAAATGCATTAGTGTTTTGCTATAGACAATCTGGGCATCTTAGAAGAGCATTTCAAATTACAACATTCATGCAGGAAAACACTGAAAAACCTGTTTGATTAATAGCTTTAAAATTTCACGTGGCAACTAACATTATTAAATATTTTTAATCTCAACTGGACTTTTATCATAGGTACTGAACATTTTTCAGATCTTTAAGGCAGAAATCTGAGCTAAAGTTCTTTATTAAGTTAATACAATAAAAAAAAATTACAAGAAACTATTAGAAATGGTGATGAATTTAAGTAGACAAATCTAAAATTCTTAGCAAAGAATGATCTTGATGAGGAGTACCCTATTTTAAATGTTTACAGGGTTGTTATTGTCACATGGACAGAGTATAGTGAAATTTTTACTTGGATGTGCTAATCAACAAGGAACACATCAATACGCCATGATTAGCAAATATAACAGCTTTACCTCAAAACTTCTGTCTATGGCTACAGCAATGAAGAGATTTTCCTAAAAAAGCAGGACAGAAAATGTTGAAGATGTAATAACGATATAATAAATAAGCAATAAAAAATAAATGTGAAAAAGCATAAGAATACATTCAGCAAAGTTCAAAATGGAAATGAATTACTATTAAAACAAAGGACATAAGTCCTCATTTTACATAACAATGTGGCCTCTCAGATACCTCAAAAGCCAGACTTTCAACCTTTCATGTTTTTGCTATTCTTAGACTTTATAAAGGAAATGTCTGCTAAATACACAACATTTGGCACAAGCGTTCTCTGGTAAAACAGTCTACAGTGACAAAATATTGGACATATACCACAGTGTTGACCTTATATAACGTTATAGCCTACAAATCATGATGTTGATTATGGCAAGGACCCTCAATCAAGCTAGGAACAGACCGCAGAAATTTTTCTTCTTCTTTCAGCTGCTCCCGTTAGGGGTTGCCACAGCAGATCATCTTTATCCACATCTTCCTGTCCTCTGCATCTTGCTGTGTTACACCCATCACCTGCATGTCCTCTCTCACCACATCCATAAACCTTTGCTTAGGCCTTCCTCTTTTCCTCTTGCCTGGCAGTTCTGTCCTTAGCATCCTTCTCCCAATATAACCAATATCTCTCCTCTGCACATGTCCAAACTTACGCAATCTCACTTCTTTGACTTTGTCTCTCAACCACCCAACTTGAATTGATCGTCTAATGTACTCATTTCTAATCCTGTCCATCCTCGTCACACCCAATGCAAATCTTAGCATCTTTAACTCTGCCACATCCAGCTCTGCCTCCTGCTTTCTGGTCAGTGGCACCGTCTCCAACCCATATAACATAGCTGGTCTCACTACCATCCTGTAGATCTTCCCTTTCACTCTTGCTGATACCCGTCTGTCACAAATTACTCCTGACACTCTTCTCCACCCATTCCACCCTGCCTACACTCTCTTTTTCACCTCTCTTCCACAGTCTCCATTACTCTGTACTGTTGATCCCAAGTATTTAAACTCCTCCACCTTCGCCAACTCTGCTCCTTTCATCCTCACCATTACACTGACCTCCTTCTCATTTACACACATATATTCTGTCTTGTTCCTACTGACCTTCATTCCTCTCCTCTCTAGAGCATATCTCCACCTCTCCAGGGTCTCTTCCATCTGCTCCCTACTCTCGCTAAAAATCACAATGCCACCAGCAAACATACACTTTAAA
The DNA here is from genome assembly GCF_900747795.2 of Erpetoichthys calabaricus. NCBI lineage: Eukaryota > Metazoa > Chordata > Cladistia > Polypteriformes > Polypteridae > Erpetoichthys > Erpetoichthys calabaricus. Next base: position 67,233,279 of record NC_041408.2, read on the forward strand.
TAATCTCAGTAGTGAAATCCATATCCTGATGGTCCTCTCTTTCCACACTAACACTCTCTCATCCAGGTCATTTTCCCCTTTCTGCAGAATGATCCTTCTGCAGAACACTCATCCAACCCCCCCCCCCCCCCCCCCCCAATTTCTCCCTTAATATTCTTCTGTCAATCTCCCAATTTAGACAAACCTCTCGTCCACAGCACACTTCACAAAATACCAAATTCCCTGCTTAGCATTTTCCAACGTAACAGGAGCAGCTGTGACATTCTATAAATATGTCACCAACAATACCAATGTGTCTGGACCCTCCTATAAATTCAGTATTAAAAGATGGACCTCATGCTAGTCTAAAAATCTAATTTTCAGCATTTCTTGGAGGAAGGGTCCAACCATTTACATAGGTGAAACAGGCAGACAGTTAGGAAACTCCTTTAGAGAACGTGTTTGATCTGTTGAGACTTTAAAACCTTGATCTGCCTGTTTTTGTGGTTTCATAGGATTTCACAGACACCTTTCAAGAAAAACAGAAAAAGCTAAGGTCATTCTTAACCTTGGATTTCTCCAGGTCTTAATGACTGAGTAACTGAGTAACTTTTTAATCACTCCCTTCATCTCCTCTAATGACAGCTTTCGACACCTACTCCCAACTTTCACTCTTTACATCTTTGTTCCCTCCTTCCCCTCTAATGTAGATAACTTGTGTTTTGTTTTGTTTTTTTCACATATATACACCGAATGAAGGCTACACAGCTGAAACATTGCGTCTTTTACCTTCTTGTCTTTGTATTATTTTATTATTATTTAATTTTTCTTGCAAATGCACTCTGATACAGCCCTTCACTAACACCATGATGTTAATTAACCCAATACTGTACGTTGCATTGTATTACAAAAATGTTATGATTGCGAACCTGGAGAACACAAAACGGTTTATGTTACACATGACTGAGCATATCTTGGAAAAACTGAATGCAAGGCAGTAAACAATCCTGGAAACAGCACGAGTCCTTCATAGAGCGAGTTTATAGAGTCACCAACTAAAAAAATGTGGACATTTTTGAGATACAAGCAAAAAAAAAGTTGTTTTCATAGAACAGCCCAAGATGACATGGGGATAATATGAAAACTTCACAGTGTGTGAGTTGGGATTTAACCCAGAATTCCAGAGATACAAATTAGAAGCATTAACTAGCTATGGTGCCATCATGCCATCCCCAAATGATTATCTCTGACAACTTCTGATGATACCTAGAAGGAAATGCACCAATACCACAAAAAAACATTTTTGCTTTCTTAAAATGTTTACTTGTGCTAGAGAAAATGTAAACTATTAACAAAGGCATAGCTAATGGGGAATGAAATTTTGGACCCCCATGAAATATACAGTAAATTACATGGGTGGAATTTATGGCTCTTGATTTAATCTTTTGCCATCAGTTTCTGATATTCTAGGTCTTCCAATAATGAAGGCTAAGCTGTGACTTATACATCTTTGTCAGCCATTTGTTTAATGACTGACCCATTTCTCAGATGTAATGCATGCTAGCTAATTCCTCTATAATAAGCTTTCTAAACCATGGCTGGCTGCCAGTATTAAGACACAAATTCACATAGCAAACAGTACAAAGCATACTGTATTTTGAAAGACTAGTCTTTAATCCAAGGAAGCAAAACCAAATAAGTGGCACCACTTTTACACTGAAAACAAGAAATGAAGTACAGTAGCTAATAAAAGCATTATGTTGTATGTGTATGTGACTGACTGCAACCCAGAAACACAGGTTTATACTGTTCTTAAAAATCTATTTTTTGTTTAAATGATAAATAAAATACAACTTTAGACAGACAAATGAAAGGTTGAAAGCACCACATCTTTATCATGTTTTAAAAAATAACATTAATAGAGTCCTAACAAAACTTGAATGTTATAGAATGCAGGATTTGCATTGATAACAAATGTAAAAGTTATTTCTGTGAACACAATTTAAATATATGAAACAACTAAAGCTTTAAGTAGTCGTCCTGAATTCTGAACACCGATTTAAAACAAATTGAAATCTTTTGAAGCTGTAATACTTTTCCACCTTTATCATTTTTTTATTATTATTATTTTTAATTTAGTGAGTACTCCTGATTTAGAGAATACTCCTCATAAACGTCCTTGCCTTTCCACATATATTTCCACAATACAACAGAATTTTTAACATGATTTCTTTTAAGTCCCTGTTTAGGACTCTCATCTCATCTAAACTGTTTCAGATACTGCAAAAGTGATATAAATCAAAATTATAGTGAGTAATGCAGAAAAGCAATGAAATAATAATAAACTAAACACAATTAAATACTTCTGTTTTTTCCTATGTAAACATTTCACTTTTTATATGACACTTTTTTTATTTTATTATAAGATGGGACATTTTTTTCTGGTCACCAAAAATGAAAACGATTTCTGCATTTCAAACTACTTGCTAATTTTGTACCAACAAAATGAGAACAAAATATGTCATGCAACAGTCTCAACAGACAAGCCGTAGGTACAAAGCACAAGTACAGTTACATCACGCAACTTTTCTAGCAATTTTCAGTCGCAGGCTTAATTTACATAATCTTAGCAGCCAGAGGCAGTTGCAGCCAGTTCTCATTATAGCTGGTCATGTAGTTAGACATATCCAGCAACTCAGTCCAACCGGTCTTCGACTCACCCCAACAAAATCAAACAGGTTTGCCTTTGTCTTAAGTTGCAGGGGCAGGCTTTTGTGCATGCAAGTGCTGACAACCAATGAATACTCACTCAGAAATACAATCCATGTAAATGCACCTACAAGGAATAAAGAGAATGGGTGTTTTAGACCTAACAGGTAGAAGAGATACTAATTTGTCTGATGTTGCATGTTTTATATAGCACAACAAAATGGGGGGAAAAAAGGGCTGAGATTGCAGATGAACTCTGCGTACTTGTAAAGCCTTGACTGGCTTCATCACACCACATGCTATTGGGTGACAGAAAAACATCCATAGCTTGTGATACTTTGGAAATATAGAACTGTACTGTATTGGATGCCTAGCTACTCAGTGAAACGTTATCAAAATATGATATGTGCAACTCCCTGATTATATACTTTTGCTGCCTCTTCATAAAATCCCCCTCACAGAATTCCAGCATATTAGCAAATGCAACCTCCTTATCTGAAACCATGCTGACTTCTCCCTAACACACCTGTTCTTGCCCAATGTGCTGGTCAGTATTTTCCTTCTATTAGTTTACTCATGATACATGTTAAGTTTATTGGTCTACACTTACTTGAATCCTCTGGATCATCCTTTTTATATAATGGGATAATATTTGCTATCTTCCAGTCGTTAGGAATTTCCTGAACGCAGTGAATTTTTTTTTTTTTTTTTTTTTTTTTAAATACATGTCAAGTGTTTAGATTTGCATTCCCTAACCTTAAAAGCATTCTAGGATAATGTTATCCAATCACAGCATTTGTGTGACTTCACCCTTTCTGATCCAAATAGCACTTGTTCCTTTACAACTGCAAAGAAAGAAAGAAAGAAAGAAAGAAAGAAAGAAAGAAAGAAAGAAAGAAAGAAAGAAAGAAAGAAAGAAAGAAAGAAAGAAAGAAAGAAAGAAAGAAAGAAAGAAAGAAAGAAAGAAAGAAAGAAAGAGAAAGAAAGAAAGAAAAGGATTGCTCAGCTGGTGAGAGAGAGAAAGAAAGAATCATGGCTGAACTGATGAAATAGCCTGGAGGCAAGTGGTTGGGATTAACTGAAACAAATACAGGTATATAAGGAATCTAACTCGGCAATGGAAAACCAAACTAAAAGGCGAGGATTACACATCATTATTTCTTACACAAGACAGCAGGCATTCCAGTAAGACACATCTTGCCTAAACAAGGTCTCTCCAAATCAGACAGGAGTTTCAAGATGTGTTATTGTAGCTCCTATGAAAAAGCACAAGGAAATGGCAAGACTGGGGACCAGAAACATTGTGGCCAGCCATGGAAACAAATCAAAACGACAACCTTTGAAATAGGAAGACGTCCACCATTTCCAACACCTCAGAACTCACAGATACCACTGGAGCCTAAGTATAATTCTCTACAGTCCTGTGAAGTACTGTGAGTAGTGGTCTTCATGGAATAGCTTCTGCCAAAAAGGCTGTTCCTCTAAAATGGAAACAAAGCCTAGAGACGCCATAACAACATTTTATTTTGCTGCAGGGCAATGACCACACCCACAGCCAAAGACAAAAAGAACTATCATCAGCCAAAAATAAGAACAAGGAGTTGTGCAGCAGATGGTATAGTCCCTACAGGGCCCTAATCTTCAAATTATCAAGGCTGTCTGGGATTACCAGGAGACACAGAAGGAAGTGAGACAGACAAACCCAGCAGAAGAACTGTGACAAGTTTTCCAAGATGCTTGGAACAAACTACCAGACTCTTTTCTTATAAAAGGCACAACAATGTACCTGAAATGCAGTTTTAAAGGCCAACAGTGGTCATATTAAATATTAATTTGATTTAGTTTTTTTATTACTTATAGCTTTTTACTGGGAGTAATTTACATGATATTCAGAAAATTTTAATTTACTTATTTTTGAAATTATCTTCACTTTAAACTATTCTTTTACATGCACACAAGACTTTGCAGAGTACTGTACAGTATATGAAGATCAATTCAAATCCAAGCCTGAGAAAAGGTTCCAAATAACCAGTCTTAAAAACATTTCTAAACTGACATTAATGATTGAATTCCATTGCAGTTAAGTTGTTGCTAATGGATAGGAAACACTTTTTTTTTTTTTTTACAAGTAAGCAAAATAGCTCTAAACAGGATAAAAATAAATGCCAGCAGGCACTCAAACATACTTATGATGTTGACCATTAACAGACACAACAGACAATGATGATGCTAACTAATTCTGTGTTCATTACCTTGACTTTGCCCATTTCCATTTTCTAACTTATTAAATTCTGTGTCATTTGCATAACAATGGTAAAGAAGAAAATGTATTTAGAGTACTTTCAGAATCAAAGTGGAATGGTGGCACAGTGGCAGCACTGTTGACTTACAGTAAGGAGATTCGCATCCTGGTTCCTCCCTGCATGGAGTTTGTGTCTGAATGAGTGTCCTCCCATTGTTGAAAGACATGCATCTTGGGTGAACTGGCAACACTGAATTGGCCTATTTGTGTGTGTGTGTGTGTGTATGCGTGTGTGTGTGTGTGTGTGTGTGTGTGTGTGTGTGTGTGTGTGTGTGTGCGTGTGTGTGTGTGATTGTCCTGCAATGGACTGCCACACTGTCCAGAGTTTCTTCTTGTATTGTGCCCTATGCTAGCTGGGATACGCTCAATCTCCCCACGTGACCCTGGTCTGAATTAAATGGGATAGAAAATGACCTGACATGACTTTTAGAATCTTAATGAAAATTTGTTTTAAATTACAGAAAAATTAAAGGTTCTATATCTTTACCATAATTTTAAAAGTTTGGTTTATATTCATTTTCATTTCACTGCCAATCTTATATCTGTCATAAAAATAAAACGCAAATTAAACCTAATCAAGCAATATCATTAAAGTACCTGACAGAAGCCTAGTTTCAACTATTTTACAGGCAAAAAACAAGCTTGTACAAAAGTAATTACAGGGCGGGAAATCTCCCAAAAAAAAAAATCAGAGTGTGTGTGTGTGTATATTATTATATATATATATATATATATATATATATATATATATATATATATATATATATATATATATATATATATATATAAACAAAATGTGAAGATTATCTTGTATATGTGATAGGAGTGGAAAACTGTGGATTTGGTCAAGGATAATTACTTTAGTGGACAATGTTTTAATTTAAACTTTGTGTCAGTCAAACGTTTTGTTTTTATCAAAATGCAACTGTTTTATTTAATAGTTTAGGCTGCAAAGAAAGAATAGACAATTTCTCACTTTTAGACATGGCCTTACAATTCTTTCCAAAACCAAACCAAGTATATTTTAATTACAGAAAACTTATTTTAATTATACCTTACAGTACAACAAAAAACATCTGTTGTTAGCCTCACTGTTGTAGAACGGTTAACAAGTTCCTGGTACAGTAACACTATGCTGCAGACACAAATTACTAAACAAATTGTCCACAATAAACAATAAAACGCAAAAAATATGCAACAGTAACAAATTAAAAAAATATTAGGTATAAACATACCACCTGTGTAAAACAATACAAATAACCACCACACAAATCAAGAAACCAAGCAGTGGAAATGTCAATAACAATAAATCAGTAGTGCAAACCGACTGGTGGAGTACTGTACATGCTTTTTTAAGTGTAACCAAGGACACAGGCCTGATCAAGCAGTTGACTGTGCAAAGGGATAAAAACAGTGAACCTGATGTTTAATCTTAAATAACAATATGTAATTTGCTAGATAGAAGGAGGAGAAGCATTATGTTACTGAGATGCAAGAATTAACCACCTGAATTAGGGCTTTGCCATCTGCCACATTGCAGCTACTTCAGATGGTGATACAGCTAATTAGTTTGTCTGGCAGAAGATAGTGAAAGTCTATTGAAATATTTTGGTCTTCTCAAGCCTCCTCAAAAAATGAAGTGTTTTGGAGTCTTCATAACAAGTTGGGTGTTGTTAAAGGTTCAACATCCTCGTTTGATGTTGACTCTTTGGAAATGAAAGCACTTAACTCTTTACAAAACAATCACATTACTGTCAATAGCAGCATAACCCCCATTCACATTTTCTGAACTCAATGATCAGTTCCTTCGTTCTGCGGATGTTGAAAGACAGATTACTCATGTTAAACTATCAGTAACAAATGTAACCTTTTCCTTGTAGCCTGTCTTCTCCTTTGTTGACAATCAAATGGGCTACCATTTTCTAATTTTGAAAGCCTGAGGTCTGTTACTCAGGTAGCCCTAGATTCAGTTACATTGAACTGTGATTAAAATAAAATGCCCTACATTTCCATAATTAGAGTCTAGGGAATAATGAAGGTGAAAAGCCAGCTAAAGTCAAGTGTAAAGTGCAAGTGTTTTTTTTTTTGTTTTTTTTTGTTAGCATTGGTCAGTTGCTGTGGATGGCTGTTGAAATTGTGGCCTACACGGATTTGCTTGTTTGATTAGCAATCTGGTATTATGAACTTAATAGACACTTTGACCAATTTTCTAAAGATTTCCTTGGCATTGCAATAATGGTAACTTTCTTAATACTGATAGGACCTGGAAGCTGTTCAGTACATGGTCCAAGTACATGGCAAGAATGATGACTGGACATAACAGTTTAGAAGTCCTCATTCTCATCTGAGATTTCCTTACTTTGTAAAATTTTCACTTTTCCACAGACAATCTGGAGATGATGTGATTCTTCTGGTTATTTGTGAGTTCTTTGATTTGAGAAAAAAAAAGGCATACAAGTCCCCTGGATTCATCATTAGGCCTTGCAGCAGGAGACTATGCTTACATACCTTGTCCTATGTGCCATTTTTCTGACTTATCATTGAAATTGTAATCTATTCTTATTTTGTAGCCCTTCTTTGCAGTTTTGATGTCACCTCTGAGAACATTCCTGGTTGTCAGATTTAATTACTGCATCACTGAGTAAAAACTTAATTTCATTTTTAATTCATGGTTTTTGAAAATGTGGTGGTTACAAAATTGTTACTACTTTTCTTAACATATCTAGTAACTGATGATGATTTTTTTTTTTTCTGGTCCAGTTTATGTCCCTACATTATAAAAAGCAACAAAGAGATATGGTCTGACTGACAAATGTAGGGGTGAGATTTAGCTTTGTACCTATTGTTGGTATTCCTAATATTCTCCCACTTCTTGAAAAAAAGACATACGTAGATAAAAGTTTGGGAGAATCTGTATCAGATTTCCTTCATTACAATTAAGACCATGGTTACTACTGGAGTTGCACATTCTTGCTTGCTAATCATCTCAGATTGGAATGTAAACAGTGGCAAATAAAAACTACAGCAAAGTTTCTACTGATTGAACATCATTTTACTGTAATTACTACATTTTCATACTATGCACCCCCATCCTGCAGGATACAATGGTCAAACCTGGAAAAAAAAATATTATATATGTTGCATAATAAAATTCACCGATCCTTTCTGACAGTATAACAGCATAGGAGCTTTTAAATCCATGATGTCCCAATAGGCTCTGTTTAGAAATTGCACATTTACAAGGAGCAAATTGGGCTCTGTGATCTGTTAATGTCTGGTTGGTTCCCTTGGGATGCCATCTGCTTTTTCTGGACTTACAATCTGACAACTCTCTGACTTTTTGTCCTGAAGTACCAAAGGTAATTGCATTAAATGAAGTAGAGTGAAGATAAGTTTAAGCATTGTGCTACAGTCATGGATGGTGTCAAATGACCATAAGATCACATGCTGAGCATTATAAGTCAGCAAAGTAAGAATATCAATATAAATAATAAAGAATAGCACTGTATGAGCGCTAGCAGGGTGGTGTACACATTTGCACCGACATCCTATCCAATGGACAAAACAAATATGACATTGCAATTCAGATCAAAGACAATCAAATGCACTCAATCAGCAAAATACCCGAATAGTTTTTCTTTTTGTTTCTTTTTTCAGACTCAAGGCTATGATCAATCATATCCTATTCCTCAAAACTACTGCAATTGAGTCACATCTAGGAAGCATGTGTGCCAAACATGGGAGATGATAACAAAGTCGATACAAGTGGCACACAGGTTTAAAAATTTTATTTAGTTTTGTGTTCAGAGAAAATTACTATTTACATTAGTATCCACAAAAAGACACATGGAAATTACAAGTTAAAAGATAACATTTTAGAAAAAATTGACAACAATTTAACATTTACATTTTTAAAATCCACGGTGGCGCAGTGGGTAGCGCTGCTGCCTCGCAGTTGGGAGACCTGGGGACCTGGGTTCGCTTCCCGGGTCCTCCCTGCGTGGAGTTTGCATGTTCTCCTCGTGTCTGCGTGGGTTTCCTCCGGGCGCTACGGTTTCCTCCCTCAATCCAAAGACATGCAGGTTAGGTGGATTGGCAATTCTAAATTGGCCCTAGTGTGTGCTTGGTGTGTGGGTGTGTTTGTGTGTGTCCTGCGGTGGGTTGGCACCCTGCCCGGGATTGGTTCCTGCCTTGTGCCCTGTGTTGGCTGGGATTGGCTCTAGCAGACCCCCGTGACCCTGTGTTCGGATTCAGCGGGTTGGAAAATGGATGGATGGATTTTTAAAATCAATTTTCAGAAATCAATGTCTAAAAACTATGTTGGATTGGGTTTTGGCCTTGACATCATGCTTCTAGACCATTTAAAATTTAATCTAAGCTGTAATACCAATGCTAAGTTGGACTACAGCACTGGAAAGAAAGAGATACTATTGAACATTTGGTTGCCCTTTATTATATATAATTTACCTCCATTATTTACTGATGGTAAAAGTTTCATTTAATGTGTTGCTATTGTAACCTGTTGGGAGTTTCTTCAGAATTTAACTAATCAGTTGAATTATACAGAACAATAAAACTAAAAGGTGATAGCAGACTGAATCAAATTGCAATAAAATCAAAGAATTATGCCTCTATCTATTTTTAACAATTTATTTTTAATAATGGAAGAGAAGAAATGACAATGCACTTTAATTATGTAGTGTATGAACTCCACTCCCAAAGCATGGCTTCCAGACATACTGAATAAGATTACCCAGAAACTGTTGAAAGCCATTCCTGCACTTGCTGAATGAAAATAAAAGTTAAAGTGCTCCATAACTTTAAATTTTCTGAATATTGTTATTACTTCCTCTGATTTAAGAATGTAGAAACATAAAATAATAGATATTTTTTCTTCATGGTTATTTTTTGTGCTATTTATTGATCATGCTGTGTACAGACTTACCAAATAGCCAAACACAAATTTTATGCAAGAAGCTGATGCCTTCTTTATCAATTTACTGTTTTATGCAATAATAGTTTATTAATTTTTGGGTTAGTTTTACCAGTGTAAAATATGTGAAAGCTTCAATGCCTGAGGACATTTTGTTGCTCTCCATTTAAATAAGTGTGAGAACAAAAAATAAAGAACATAATGTGGCTCTTCATATGAATATACCCTGTGATGGTCTGGTGCATTGTTCAGGGTTTGGTTTTTCTTTTGTGCCCATTTCTGCTGAGATAGGTACCAACACCACAAAATGGTGTACTAAATAAGAAAATTGTATTTTAATAATAATTAAAATAGTAAACAAACAGTAAAAAATAGTAATTAATGAACCTTTGATTAGGCTCAGAAATACCTTTCTTCATGTATCTCTGTGTATTAGTGTTTCAGTCTTTAAAGTAAAATAAAGGTTTCAAAACATACTCATATGAAATACACTCGGGCTCATCTTGGCTAGACAGCTGTTTGACTTGTCTTCGGCTGCTTTTATGGGGAAGACATCACTCATTCTGTGTCACAGGTTATATGCTACATCTGACTTCCACACAGCAGTAGCCCTCCACTGTGATAATCTTTTTAAACAAAGCTTTACTTTGTTCTGTTGCTATGATGCATTATTTGCACAGAGCCAGAGATTGCCAAGAGAACTGGATTCACACAAGAGTACATTTTTCAACTCGTCAACATGCTCATTTCAAGAGAAGGATGTGCATATTTTAAAAAGTGGATTTCAGGTCACATCTAAGGCTAGTTAATTATGATTACTGGTGCCGGAGCATGCCATTCATATGGAAAAATTTCAATTTGTAATCAGAATCAGTATTAGATAGCATGGCTAAAGCTGATATAATATGTTTGTGTATGGCTCAAACAATGTTTGTTTTTTTTTTTTTTTTTTGCAATACATGGACAATACTTTTTTTAGCTACGAAACAAAATCAAAGGAAATGCTGTTTCATGGACAGGCTGAAAACCAACTGACAGTTATAACCTATCCACGTAAATTAGGCATGCTGTGTTACATACAAGTACAGTGCAATGTTTAAGATGAGGCATGACATCTTCCATCTTCCTCCTTCTATTGGCTATGTACTTTTTTAATATAAGTTGGACTGTACATACAGTATATGCCTTTGTTTTAAAACAGTCCCCAGGCTGATGCTACTCAATTATGTTTGACCTCTTTTTAAGTTGATATTAATAAAAGTGTCTGCTATATGAATAAATATAAATGTAAACACAAAAAGCATCAGATTGCAGAAAAACAGGGGATTGGAATAGTAAACAATAAATATGGACAATGGGATTTTACAAAAATAATTATGCGAGTTACTTGGTTTAATTAAGGCAAGCATTAAAAGGACGGAGTCTACATATTAAAAAAAAAAAAACTAAGCCACAATTGTGTTTTTTAAGAATAGGATACATACTATAGTTAGTCAAAGCCTAATTGCTCAGTTTGAACACTAACACTTTCACTTGCTTAATGATTGCAGTGTGCCTGGATTCATTTTGGAATTTATGTTCCAACACTGTCTGCAGTATTTCTACAGAAAAAATAACATATTTTAGTTAACTGCCAAAGATCCTCCTTTCTGAAGAAATATTCTTAGACTAGTTCTAACTGCAACAAGACAAAATAAACATGTATATGTAAATATACACCCCCATATCATGGCGAAGGAGCAGTACAGGAGAAAGCTGGAGCAGAAGTTGCAGAATAATAGCATGAAGGAAGTGTGGGATGGGATGAAGATCATCACTGGCTACAGCTCGAAGCGGGGTGCCACCATCGAGAGAGACGTGAAGAGAGCAAACCAAATGAACAACTTCTTTAACAGGTTTGACCACCCTAACCCACTCTCACCTCGGAGTACTACACCCTCTACCCATCCTTCTGCTGATACCAGCATAGGACAGACATCCCCACCCACAATTCCAGCCGCTTAGGTGAGCAGAGAGCTGAGAAGACTTCGTGCCAGCAAAGCAGTGGGTCCAGATGGAGTACTGCCACGACTGCTGAAGGTCTGTGCGCTGGAGCTGGGGAGTCCTCTACAGGGCATCTTCAACCTGAGCCTGGAAATGGGGAGAATCCTGAGGCTTTGGAAAACATCTTGCATCACCCAAATCCCAAAGGTATCACGTCCTAGTGAGCTGAATGACTTCTGGCCTGTTGCTCTGACGTCACATGTGATGAAGACCACGGAGCGGCTGCTGCTTCACCACCTGAGGCCACAGGTACGCCACGCCCTCGACCCTCTGCAGTTCGTATACCAGGAGAAGGTGGGAGCGGAGGATGCCATCATCTATATGCTTCACTGATCACTCTCCCACTTGGACAGAGGCAGTGGTGCTATAAGAATTATGACTTCACTAGCACCTTCAACACCATTCAACCTCTGCTCCTTAGGGACAAGCTGACAGAGATGGGAGTAGATTCATACCTGGTGGCATGGATCGTTGGACTATCTTACAAACAGACCTCAGTATGTGTGTCTCAGGAACTGCAGGTCTGACATTGTGGTCAGCAACACAGGAGCGCCGCAGGGGATTGTACTTTCTCCGGTCCTGTTCAGCCTATATACATCGGACTTCCAATACAACTCGGAGTCCTGCCACGTGCAAAAGTTCACTGATGACACTGCTATCGTGGGCTGCATCAGGAGTGGGCAGGAGGAGGAGTATAGGAACCTCATCAAGGACTTTGTTAAATGGTGCGACTCAAACCACCTACACCTGAACACCAGCAAAACCAAGGAGCTGGTGGTGGATTTTCGGAGGCCCAGGCCCCTCATGGACCCCGTGATCATCAGAGGTGACTGTGTGCAGAGGATACAGACCTATAAATATCTGGGAGTGCAGCTGGATGATAAATTGGACTGGACTGCCAATATTGATTCTCTGTGCAAGAGAGGACAGAGCTGGCTATACTTCCTTAGAAGACTGGCGTACTTCAACATCTGCAATAAGATGCTGCAGATGTTCTATCAGACGGTTGTGTCGAGTGCCCTCTTCTATGCAGTGGTGTGCTGGGGAGGCAGCATAAAGAAGAAGGACGCCTCATGCCTGGACAAACTGGTGAGGAAGGCAGGCTCTATTGTTGGCATGGAGCTGGACAGTTTGACATCCGTGGCAGAGTGACGGGCGCTCAGCAGGCTCCTATCAATTATGGAGAATCCACTGCATCCACTAAACAGTGTCATCTCCAGACAGAGGAGCAGCTTCAGCGACAGGCTGCTGTCACTGTCCTGCTCCACTGACAGACTGAGGAGATCATTCCTCCCCCAAACTATGCGACTCTTCAGTTCCACCCGGGGGGGTAAACGTTAACATTAACGTTAACACAAGTTATTGTCTGTTTTTACCCACATGTTTTTTTTGTATCAGTATGCTGCTGCTGGAGTATGTGAATTTCACCTTGGGATTAATAAAGTATCTATCTATATCATCTGCATTATTAACCAGGCATATTAAAAAAGTGATTTTCGCATTATTTTTTTGAATCTAACCATATTACTTCCCCATGCTATTACAACTGGACATAAACACTATAAAGAAAAGGAAGACAGAATACAGACTAGAGTAGAATATGCATAATTAAATGTATTTATTACAGTTACCCAACATGATTTGTAGATATAGTATTAGTATATGCACAGTATTCTACATATATTCATATTTTTTTTCAGCAGTATACACTGAGTCAGTGGTGGAAACTGAACTAGCAACTTTGTTCTTTACGGTTTAATTCTTCAGCCGCTGACCATACTAATTGCCATTAAAATATAATGCAATAGCATAGTAATGGAGGTAACGGGAGGCAGTGCACATGGAGTAAATGGTGAAGGAGACAGGAAAGGATTAACACAACCTCATTTGCACAAGTGGCACACACGACAGTAAAAGAAGTCAAGCAGAGAGTAAAAAAGATATGCTTAAGTTAGAATCATGATATGAAATGTTGGCAATAAGAATTTGATGAGTGCAATTTGTAAATAATTGGAGAATGTCATCAATTGTGGTCATGTCAACCTGTTGTGTTATCTGAGCCCCTTATTCATGGTCTAGGTTGTAAGGTACTATCCATCCATTATCCAACCCTCTATATCCTAACTACTGGATCACGGGGGTCTGCTGGAGCCAATCCTAGCCAACACAGGGCGCAAGGCAGGAAACAAACCCTGGGCAGGACACCAGCCCACCGCAGGGCACGCACACACACACACCCAGCCAGCACACAGTAGGGACAATTTAGGATCGCCAATGCACCTAACCTGCATGTCTTTGGACTGTGGGAGGAAACCAGAGCACCCAGAGGAAACCCACACAGACACGGGGGAGAACATGCAAACTCCACGCAGGGAGGACCCGGGTCTCCTAACTGCGAGGCAGCAGTGCCACCGTGCCGCCCGCAAGGTACTAGATCAAGTTCAATTTTTACCCACATTTAGGTAATACTTTAGTGTTAGGCAAGATACAGGGTCTAATGCAGTGAATACTCAAACACAGCCATACAGATACGAACAAGGCAAGTTAAAATCATTAATACACTTAACAGTATGTATTTGGCCTTTAGAAATGTAAAACCTGTACAAACACTGGGAGAACATTCAGATTTCACAGATTAAGAATACCCAGCCTAGAATCAAGCTGGAGTACAAACTTCATAGGTCAGCAAAACTGCCTCTTGTGCAAAATTTTGTCTCAATATTCAAAAGTAGTTTTGCTTCTGTGAAATAATTGGTATTACAGTATGAACTTTCATGAGATAAATAAATAATCTGAAAGACATCTGAATTGTTTTTAAGCTTTTTAACAAATAATTTAGAATGCTTGATGAATGCCAGTAGTACCTCATGTCTGATACAATTCACAAGATTTACTTGGCCCAGTGACTAAAACTGTTGCTTCAAAGGTCAATTGACTTTTGTTTCAAACAGTATATTTTGTGCCCTGTAATAGATTAAGTGCGATGGACCAAACAGTACACTTTTGTGCCATGCAATGGACTAAGTGCGATGGACTCAAGATACCACGAAAGGATCTGACAGCCTGCAAAACTCTATTGGAATGTAAATGGATGAAATGGATGCTTGATTATTGTAATGAGGGTAATTTTTTAAGAGTAATTTAAATTGATACATTGGCTCTTAACAGCTTTATACACTTACCCGTTTTCACTTTCTGCATCCTCTGAGCTCATGTAATCATCTCTAAACGTTTCAGCTTTTTTTCTACGACTTCCTCTATGCTGAGGACTGGCTTTGCGAACTCCCTTCTGAAAGACTTCTGTACAGACACGCTCATTCAGCTTGGGAATTGCTTCTTTAAGGCTCCTCACCTCTTCTTTCAACTCTGATACACATGCAATCAGAGCATTCAATTTTTCTAGTACATCAACTGGTCTTCCTTGTAGAAGCAATGCTGGTCCTCCACTTCCACCATCTACATGTGCCAGAGAATGTTGATCTTTATTGTTGCTAATACATAACTGTGGGGAATACACCTTTTGACTAAATATTCCATTCCTCTTGAACCACATAAAAGCCAAGGTTATTCCAGCTGCTCCGGCCATCACTGTCAACACTGTAACTTTGCTGTTTGATTCTGACATCCTGATTGCCTACAACAACAATAACAGCAATAGTATTATTATTAGCAGTCCTAGGATATATACTGTCACGTGTACAGAGTACAGTGAAAGTCCTACTTACAGTAGCTGTCCAAAAACAAAAGTTAACACTTTCTGACAACACGATAAACAGGGTAAACATGCATAAATTAATTTTATTTAATAGAAAACACAAATCAGGCCACCTGATGTGTTCCTTACTCCTGTTTCTATGCTCCAATTACCTGAAACCGTATGGAGAGCAAAATTCATTCATCTCTTCAGGACTTGAACAGAATAGATATTCTACTATGGCAGGTGACAATTAACTTTCGGTCATAATAACAGTGTTTTGTATTATATATGAAGAGCATTCATAAATCTGATGGAAGAGAATTAAAAAATGTTTTATATACCTGTAAACATAAAATAGTAAAATAAAACAAAAATTTGTAAAACATACATGGTTTTTTCATGTGTATCACTGTTTCTCTTTTGTTCCAACAATACTATAAGAATCAACAGAAACCAAAGGTTAACACCACGTATAAAAGTGAATCTACACCTGAAAATCAATCCTTTAAAGATGAAAAAAAACAAAAAACTCTTTAAGATTATACGACATAGTTATATCTCCTCTAAACAAGAGTTAATTTCTAAGGGAGGCATCAATTTCCTAGAAATACAGATCACCCAAAATTTCAGAAGTGGACAAATGCCGGGCTTAAAATAAATAAATGTATGTTATATACAATTTGGAAAAAATGTAGGTACAGTGTGCATATATAATGAAGTGTGCAGCGCATCAAACTAAACGTTATCAAAAACGTTTGGGATTTGCAATGGGCCAATCAATTTTCCTCATGAACTGAAGTGGTTAAAAACAAATTCTAGATTCCAATGTGCACTTTGTGGAGTAGAAGCTGATAGAAGTTATATTTATTATATGTATTGCACTTGTGTGGAAACATCTGGAATACTGTAGGCAGTTGTGGTCCCTGTGTTATAAAAAAAGAACAACTGCACTGGAGTACAACTGAAGAGCACCTGGACCTATTCCTGGACTGTACTGGTGAAGTCTGAGGACAGATAGTACCATGGAATTTAATCCTTTTATTTTAAACAAAATGAAAATAAAACACCAAGATGGCAAATATGGATGATGGTGCCAGTGGTCATTGTGTGCTGCTTTTTCTGGTAATAGCTGTAATCATAACAACCTTAGCAGCACAGATAAGACTCCTCCATCCCAGAAACAGTATCCATATTCTCCGGACAATACCCGACATGTTGAGTGATGCAAATCCTCCATCATATTGTGGATCTGTCCATTAATTGTCTTCAACTGAGTCATGGCCCTGAGGGTGGAGGTTAATCATCACTAGATATCCAAACCATCTTAGGTGTCATATTTTGTTTCAAAGTAACATTAGCTCTATTTCCAGATTGTCAGCTCCCTACCCTATGATGGCAAGTATGCCTTATAACCCTGCAAAGGAACCTTGTTTTATCTCCCTATACTTAACTAATATTATCACTACCCAAAGCTCAAATCAATAGCTGTGGATAATGATACAAACTGAACATTTACTGTAACTGAGAATTTAAACTAAGGATTTGGCTGCATCTTTGCCACCAAGCTCTGGTACAATTCTTTTAAAAACTGCTGCAGCAGTACATCTTTTGTAAAATATCAAAATCCTAAAATTATCCCTGCTCATGAGCAAGATCACAAGACATTTTAACTACAGACAACCACAACCTTTAAAACAACTCCAGTGCATGCTGCATTCTAATCAATACAGCTCACTAGCACAAAAAGTTAAATGTACAACGTCATCCACAGACAACAGATCAGCAACCCTCACATATCCAAGCTGACACTCTACATGCCTAGAATGCACCTGGACATTCCTATCAATGTACATCACAAGACAATCATTAAAAACCTCTTATCTTTTCCAGACATTTTTAGTTACATACTTCATTTACAGAAGGTCAGCAAGCCATGGATAGTTGCACCACACTCCCATGACAGTCAGTTGTGTAGATTGACATTCTCAATGACTGTGTCAGACTTGTTGGTGACTCAATAGTCTTAAGTCCTATGGGTGGGCTCATGTGTGAGCAAGAGCTAACAAAATTCAAGTACTCACCCAGAAGTACAATGTAGTCCCAATAAAAGAAAGGATGTGGGTGTTTTGGATTGTGCAAACAAAAGAGATGCTCATCTACCTAATGTCACTTGTTTATTGTACCACAACATAATTGAAAAAGGAAAATAAAAGGGCTGAACTTGACATTTCTGAAAAGCCTTCATACAGGTACCTAGTTAGTCAGTTGTCAGC
Organism: Erpetoichthys calabaricus; assembly: GCF_900747795.2. Lineage (NCBI taxonomy): Eukaryota > Metazoa > Chordata > Cladistia > Polypteriformes > Polypteridae > Erpetoichthys > Erpetoichthys calabaricus. The sequence goes on from NC_041408.2 coordinate 67,251,215, forward strand.
AGGTAACAAGCTTGCAATATTATGGAAATATAAAACTGTACAGAAATTTCATCATGGAGTCATGTAATTTGTAATTCCTCTGTGATTCCTAGTTATACAATCTGACATCCTCAAGGCAACAAGTTCCAGCAACTGCAGTTGTTAAGTTTATATGTCTTCTAGTCAGAGAGACCGTTAATGTGCCACCAGCTTCAAATGGACTCAAATAATATCAAAAATGAAATAGGATTGAATCAGCATACCAATATTGGAAAAGTAGTGAAAAACCCAAGGAGGTTTAGTTATCCATTATTTCCTTCTGAACCATTTTGGTTACAGCACTGATATCTGAAAGCTGGTATGGAAGCCGAAGTCAAATGTTTAGTGGCAGTCTAAGACTAAAATGAAGAAATAATTTGTCTGAAAATACTGGGGACAATGACATGCAATGATAACTCAGAAAATCCATACATTTACACTTAAATTCTTCACCTTCTGCAAGATATCTCAAGACTTCTTCACATAAGCAATCTAGCACCAAACAAAATGTGCAGTCTGCTTTGGAAAATGCCCACAAACCCCCAAAATACCTTTGCAAGGACAAAAGATTTGTCACTCTATTCCACAGTCAAGAAGGAATCTGCATTGCTTCTCTTTGCTCTGGAGCTTAATTACTTACCGTAGTCTTGTTTCCAACACCAGAGAATGTTTCCTCATCCTTGATAAAATCAGGGTAGACTACATTGCCCCTACAACTTTTTACTTTACTGATGAAATGTTTCTTCAAGTACTTGTTGAAGATGGCTAAAAGTCAATTTGAATAGCTTCACTAAACTCAAACCACATAAGAGCCTTTGTTACAGTCAACACTATAAGCTATTGTCTTTTTTACTTTACCACAAATCAAAACATTTAACTGCTGTCCAGAGTTTTTGTTTTAGTAAAGTATTACTGTAATACATTCTTTCTAAACTGAGAAACAGCTTTGGACCATTCTTCGTGAAGAAAATCAGATTTTTCCAATTTTAAAATTAAATAAGACACACTTTTACCAGGTTAATAGGTTATAATAGATTTTAAATGACAGAATGTTCATTCTTCAGATGTTATGTTAAAGTAATGTTGTTAGAGGGTTTGGAGTTATTATGAATCCAGAACTGTCTATCAAATAAATAATGATTGTTTTCCCCAATATCTCCAAAGTGTTGGACAGTGCCAAATCATATAACTTAGCAAAGCCAATACTTGATGGCATTGGTCATGGCTGTGCACTGGTTCTGTTCATATTTTGGATAACCTTAGTGTAAACAATATAGAATTTTTAACTGAACTTTGTAAAAACTGATAAAGAGTTTATCTTTTGAGTGGCAAATTCCATTAAATTTTTGAGATTCTAACTGAAATATTCCTTTCCCGTTTAGGGGTGAAGTTTTTGAAATAATTTGATAAAGTCTAGAGATGTTGCCTATACCTTCATTGTTACTAGATAATGTAGTTTGAACTGTAGATCTTGATGAAATATTAAGAAAATTGAATGAGCAATAAAATATTAAGTACAGACAAAAAGTCTCTGAATACAACACCATAATATACTCACTGAATGAAATTTACACTGGATATTGTTTTGTTTCACACCAAGTAAACGTTTGAAACTGAATACCTACGCAAACTGCATATTTTCCTTTTTTCTTCTTAAGATTTTTTTCTAATGTAAAACAATGTCACATTTTTAAAAAAAAAAAAAACAAACTAATTTTAAGTTTCAGGGTTTTCATAAAAAAATATCACAGAGAAGAAAATAACAGTGCAGCAGTTGTTATTCAGCAAAATTAGAGACTTGGTCAAGGTTTTGTGTACTTTTGCAGGGCACTGTGTGTGTGTTTATATATGTATATAAGGATGTTTTGAACAAATATAACTTTCAAAGAATATTCATTTTAACAATGTTAACTCTCCCAGCTAATGTGAGACACATGACTTTTGTGATCTGTAGGGGAGCTCTTAATCTGTATCCAAACCCAGAATGACAAGAGAAGCAAACAAGTACAAAAATAACGTTCAATTATTAAAAAAAAGATAGAAGAACACCCATGGAGTACAACAAAGCATCATATGAACAGACAGAAAACAAATCTGACAGCCCTACTGGGCTTAACTAAACAGACTGTTCTACTCCATCTGTCCAAAAAAAAAAAAAAATACAAAGCCTCCATGCTCTCCTTCCAAACAATGAACTGTAGTTTAATTTCCTCCCACCACATGAACCCTTGTCCCCTTTCGTTCCACTCAACAGTTCAAAGGCCTTCTCGCCATAGCAGGGCTTTTAAGCCTTGGCCAGGGATCACTTCTTAGTCCCTTATGGAAATGACTTCTTGGATCAGGACGAACTTCAGGAACCCTTGAGGTTGTTGTTCTAAAACTCCTTCTAGTAAACCAGGAGGTAACTGTTGTCCAGAATCCCACCTACTGGTTAAACAGTAGCAGTGAACAACATAACAGGCTTATCGGCCAACATCTAGCGCTTTGGTGAACCTGTTTATCAATAACAGTCCCCCAGTATCCTTCCACTATTCAAACAACCTCTTATGGTACTGTTCTGCCTACAAAAACATGTAAAGACTGCACTGACAGCTGCTACAACGGCAATTTACCATCTGAATCTAAACTGCCTGAAAACACCTGCAAAACAACTATCAAATGGGTCTGCCTCCATACCTTCTCTTAGCAAATTGTTTAATAATTTCAATCAAGTTGAATTAAAAAAAAATAAATTTGAATGGATCTCTCAAAGTTTTGTGACAATGAATACTAGATATCTGAACTGATGTAAGACTATTAAACAGATACAATACACTCAGACATGCAAGAATACTCACCCGGAATGATATACTCTTATTCAAGCTCATGTAAAACCAAAAAAATCTAAAGAAGTAGATTCAGGATTTATCAGTTCCTTTCCTTACAATCCCCTGAATCTCTGATTATTTGTGGAGGAAAATAACTACGGGTTGGATAGCAATAGCAAATAGCATTGATGATATCAGCCAACCATGTCTGGATTTGCACTCTAATACAAAATTGTTATTATTTATTATATAAGAAGAGTCTTCTAGGCTGGACAATAACTGTTTATTCCATGTGGAGTCCATTCAAAATTTGCATAAAACAGTGAATAAATAAACCCAAGTCAATCTTTTTTTGTGCATCTAGAGATAGCAAGTCCTCTGTAGACTTAGATGCAGATGGGTATATATTACACTATAAAAGATTTGATAGCAAATGTTTGTCTTAAACACACCCACTCTGATCTTATGACATTATAGAAGGAAGCACTCCCTTTGTTCCTATAGTTTTTACCAGAAATTCAATATTGTAGGTCAGTACGGAAATGTATACATATGATTCAGAAAAACACTAACTGACACCAGGTTTATTATTTTTGGCAGTATGTTTTATTCTCTTGCTTTAATAAACACAACAAGGCTAATTTAATACATAGCTTTTAATAGAATTATACAGGATAACCATTTAGGACTGTAGCTTTCCCATTATGAAACTTGAATTATTTGGAACCTCTATGGGTTTATTAAGTCCAAATCACTGAGCTATGGCATTTTAGATTGATAGATAGATCTTTATTGTCATTGTCACTTTTACAAAGGAACAACGAAATTGAAGGTGCAGTCGACTCAGTGTGAGGAATAAGAGGTAAAAAGACAAGAAGAGAGAAAATAACAACAAACCGAATAGTAATAAAAGTACTTTACAAAATATACAAATTGCACTTGTTGACTTAAGATCTATATTGCACATTGGTAGAATGATATGGAGCAGTTTTATTCTGAGTTCATTTTTGTGGTGTTGAGGAGCAGGTTATTGACTGTGAACCACTCTGACACCTGCTCCACCTCGTCCCTGTATGCCAGCTCACCCTCCTTGCCCGAGATGAGTCCGACCACCGTCGTGTCATCCGCAAACTTTATAATCCTTTGATTTTATCAAAGGAATCTTTGGTATGAGTCTGTTGTTCATTGCATCCTGTCATGCAGAAAAATCTTATAATTGTCTTAAAATGTTAGCTAATTCTTTCTGTACAGTGACTTAAGCTCACACTGAATTTTCAATTAGTATAACTGCACTTGTTTAGTGTTTGTCGAGTTATAATTTTAATAGTCTTTTCTCAATGCTCATAATACGAATGGTGTGAGCTAATTTGTAATAATGCTGTTTCTTTAGTTGTTAGTAAATTAAATTCTGTATCTAATGACCTACAGTAACAGATACGCAGAGGCATGAGATAAGACCAGACAAATCCCAAGAACTAAATGACAGCAGCCCAAATGAACTATGGCAGCAGTGGGCAATACTGACTAAGTAAAAGCTCTTAATCAATGATTAACACCTACGTTAAAAGGAATGGAACTCTGCTGCAACCCTAATAAGGTAATTAAAAACTAACTTAAATGAAACAGGACAGTTAAAAAAAAATCCAATGTTTGGTTTAAAAAAAAAAAAAAAAAAACCCAAACACCATTGAACCAACCTTATAGAATATATTTTTAAATGACGTACAACCTCAAAAAATATCCAAAATTGACAAGATATCTGTTATCTTGCTGTGTAGACAATTTTATCAAAGAGGCATTTGTGTTTATGGTACAAAGTCAGTGTCCATGGTGGCGCACTATATGACCATTAAATAAACTGCTTTTGCCTGAATTCTAAGAATATGCATATTTGTATGTTCAGTTTGCTGTACTGCAAACTGAAGCTGGTAATTGTTATTCAGGGTTATGAGATGTCAGAGTTTATCTTAGTAAGCTGGGTGTGAAGCAGGGGCCAATGCTAGGTGACACATCTTTCTGTCTCTTACTGGAAAGTTAAAACAAATAAACCATAATTAATTTATTTTGTATCCTTAATAAAAAAATCCCACTGCAAGTTGCTTTACAAACAAAACACAGCAACATTTTTACAAAAACACTTGTTTAAACAACAAAATCATGGGCTTAAAAACTCCAGGGTAAAGTACAATGATGGAGGGCCTTAACTGCAACATTGCAGTTCCTGTTCATTTAAATAGCCATTGAGCCACAGTACATGGTCTGCATGCATATTATCACCATCATCATCATCATCATCAACAACAGCGATGCACATTATGCTGGATAATGTGGTAAAGGTGCCATATAACCATGTAATCTGCTTTTGGAGAGAAAAAAAACAAAACAAAAAACAGACGACTCGGCAAACAAGCATTCAAATTTCAAGCAAACAATCCAGTTAAAGTGGCACAACATGAATACCATTGTTGTTTGTTTCTTGCCATTTCTCTAAGAGTCCATACCCAAAGATGCCTAGGTTCCTAGCTTGTTAGGTAAAAAAGCACCTTCAGCTGCCAGATCTTTGGTATTCTCCTAGACAGCGAATTGCAGACCTCATTTCCGCCTGAGATCCCACCCCTTCCTGTCCTCAAACTATAAAAACCCAAGCATTCATTCTGTTGATCAGTCTGTATTCTGACTCAGACTTATATGACCATTCACTGTTTTGCTTGTTGCCACAGTATATGGGATGGACTCCCCCAAACCTTTATCTTTGTTGCTTGTATTTTCTTCACAATGTATTATATACTAGTAACGGCGTACTGCACGATAACATGCAGTGAATACATTTGACTTGAACATTCCTAGTTTTCATACTCTTTCTCTGTATGTTTAGCATTCATTTGCTCAGAGCTCTTCTTTTCTCCACCCTAGCGGCCCGCTTCTTCTCTTCTTCCGTCGACATGTTTTTGCATGAAAACTGATTAAGTCAGTGTCTGTGTTATAATTACTTAATACGTTTTCCTTAAGCTGGCATTTAAGTGTTCAATCTGCCTCAAGAATTATTTAAGGTACGAAGAGGTAGGGACGGTGAAGGTGGTAGGGATGAGAACGGCGCCCATACGCATGCGCCGCCCTTCTGTCCACTACCGAGAGTTGATTCTACAATGAAATAAAATAAAAGGAATAACCTTGGAATGTCAATCACCACCCGGATAGTAGACGTCACGTAGTGTAAGAGGACCAATTTTCAGGTCAATAGGTCAAACGGTTTGTGAGCTACAGGTGATTTAAAATCCTGGACAGGCAAACAGACAGCCATGGTAGTGTAATATATAAGAAGATCAAAGATTCAAAACTGACAAATGAGATAAAAGCAAACTGAAAACTGAGAACATTGTGCATTCAGTTAAGAACTTCAGCCTATATTTCTCCTACTTGCAACATAAATTGCCAAATTCCACATTCTCATTTTGATTTGATGAATGATTTGTTTCCTAATTTCAATAGAAAACAGTTTGTGATTGCTGATTAACATAAATATGTAGTGAATAAATTATTCAAGCAGTGTTTTTTGGATTAATCTGAACAACCTAATTTTAAAAATTTTCCCCCCATCTTGGGGAAAATGTTAATTTTTACTTGCCTGACTTGTGGCTACATTGAAAAGTATGTTGCCCACCTATGCTCTAAACCCTGATAGCTTGCCATCTATTATCTGAACATCCATCCCTGTTTGATTCTATTTTTCAGCCAACTGCATAACTTACGCCACTTTTTGCCACACTTACTTTACATCACAAGACATATTTGCTGGTAGTGAAGCATGTAGTGTCAAGATAAAAACACAGCACAATGAAGCATCCAATACAAATTATTTAGAAAAAAACATGTAAAAATAATAAATATCCAACAGGACTAAACAAATGAATTATCAGATATAAATATAAACTTGCTACATATAGCAGACTGGGCAAAGAACAATCAGACGATACAAGCAGCTGAACTAAAGAAAGATTAAGGATACTTAAGTTTCATAAAACAATGCTTTTTTTCATCTTTCCACCTTTAAAATTCCTCACCCAGGCAACAATAGGAAACCCAGCTTATATTTTGAAATCATTTTGACACAGCATCTTTAGTTTAATACCTACATGTCCTCACATATTTTACAACTCTTCAACAGTCAGAAAATAACTACATTTATCGTGTAAACAATGTTTTAACACAGACAGGAATTATTGAGATAAATGAACTACAAATGATGCCAGTGGCATTATGTAAATTCCTTTCTTTATACCATAATTAGTCCACTTATATTTACTACAGAACAAAAATAATAATAAACTCTTTCTCCAGTGTCGAATTTACAGACACGAATCACAATTTCAAACTGCATTAATAAGGCTATTTGTTTTAATGCAACAAACTTCAAATGTTCTGCCATTGGATCATTTTTATTCTTTTAGTACATTTCAGTATAGTAATTTAACTTTTTTATGCAGTTTTGTAAAACTCTTTCTGCCGCAATCAGTGAATAAAGTGCGTCCCTTAAGTCAACAATTAGTATAATCATCATCATCATTATCATTATTATTATTATTATAGTCGATAATCGACGACAGAGACATGAATGTGAATGGAAAGAAGTTTAGATTCACATGTGATACCAACTAACGAAATCTTATATTAAATTGTGGAATCACTGCAACACTCATTTGGTTCAGTCAGAGAGCGACAAACCAGACACGAAGAATTTTAAACAGGATTATCGAATCACGATAAGATTCCGAAGATTAGAACTCCAAGTGTCACTCCAGGGTCAAATAACGTCTTTTTACCAACAAATTCTAAATGACTAAAGAGTACTTTTGGTTAACAAAAAAAATCGTAATAATACTAATAAATTAAAAAGCAATCACCTTCTAAATCGATTGATTTATGTCCTAAACATGACAATGTTCGAATTTTTCCAATATAATCATGTGAACATTTACACAACTATTATGACTTAAATCTGAAAATATACAATCACTGTCTATTTATCAAAGACCCCTGCCCGTCTCGCCTGCTCCAGTCCTAATATCGAGCTGACCTGTTTTTATAGTGCAGGAATGCCGTGGATAAATTTGACAGCTCCTCGTGCAGCGGTGTAAATCTTCCGCCCGCTCAATCACATCCAGGCATGAAGTTCCGTGTTCAGATAAACCCTGTCGCGGCAATCAACGAATGGGGAGTAATTTTGTCATTTCGCGTCACCCTCCATAGCCAGCCCCCTTGGAGGCAGGAACAAGCATCGACATTCATTCATAAAGTTACATCTAACATTCGAAATACAGACTGCAGGTTGATAGGTAATATGACAAGCGTGGGCGAAGAATTCTTTTCCGTTTCTTATATACTGTAAATCTTCTGGAATGGTGAATGAATCCAAAGGAAATCACACCTGTTACACAAGTCTAGCCTCCATACTTTGTTTATGTGAATGAAAGTTAAAGAAGTGTGCTAAATATGAATTTCAGAACAGACTTAAGCCAGATGTTTTGGTGGTGAATTTATTATCCATTTACCAGTACCCTAAGATCAGTTCCCAGCAAGGCAGAGATAAGCCTAATGGAGACCATTAGCAGGGTATACACTTTCACACACCTCACACTTAACAGCCACACACAAACTCTGTTGGGATGAGGGGAACTGTCAGCTGTCAAGATATTTCAACACACTTGCAGCCTGAATGAGGAACTTTAATGTGAAATTATGAGCAACTATTTGTGCATCAAACGTCTGCCTCGAACTCAGCCTGGTCCTTGGCTTAAAGTGTTTCCTTGAAATCTTGGACAAAAAGATTCATAACAATTGAATGCAAGTTTTTTTTATTAGTTGAACAGTTTTTAATGTTGTGACTACACAGATCCAGCATCTTAACTTTGAATTCGGCTCCTGATTGCTGCCTACAGTCATGTGAAAAAGTAAGTACACCCCATAAAATTAAAATGTTCTATCAGTCCATAGTAGCTGATGTGTTGTTCTATGCTGCCGTCCCCTGGGGAAGCAACTCAGATGCAAAAGATGAACAATGCTTGAACAAACTTATAAGGAAAGCCTGCTCCATCACAGGACTTACCATGGACACACTGGAAGCTGTTGTGGAGAAGTGGTTGGTGGCAAAATTGTGTGTTATCATGAAAAATCCCCTCCATTCCCTCCAGGAGGTGTTCACTTGAAAAACTTTTAGCCACAGCCTCATTACACCACTGTGTCCCAACAAGACTCTCTGGGGATCTTTTCTGCCCAGTATTGTCAGACAATTCAGTGCTTCCTCCTCCAATTCTTCAAGTTCGTGTTGAAATCAATGCACACTATACATTGATTGATTGACTAATTGTCCTGTGAGTCTGTATCATTGCTTTTTATGTTTCTGCTGCTGTATGCATCAGAATTTCCCCTCAGGATTAATAAAGTTTATCTTACCTAATCTAATCTAAAATGTTTTCTTTCTTAACATATGTGGACATATTAAGAGTTGATCTTCATTTAAACAGTATCTTTAGATAAAAATTATGTAATTAAAAATAATGAAAATTTGACTTTACAATAATTTACTCAACAAAAAATAAGCAGATCTATCATTTCCATCTCTGGAAGAAGTAAACACACCTTTGGCAGTAATAGCTGGCATTGCCCCCTCAAGTCGATGTTTCCTAAAAATTTCTAGCACTCGCCGACATCAACTTGGAGAAAGCTAATCCCACTCAGCCATGCAGAATTCTTTTAGCTAGAAGATGTTTCAGGGGTGTCTTGCATGCACAGCCTGTTTCAAATCCCCCCACAGCATCTCCAAAGGGATTCAAATCTGAGCTTTGACTCAACTATTCTAGAATGCTCCATTGCTTCTCTTTCAGTCATTTCTTGGTGGGTTTGTTGATATGTTTAGTATCATTGTCATATTACAAGGTCCATATTCAGTTGTGCCTCAATATTCTGACAGATGTTCTCACTTTATCCTTAATCACACTTCTGGTATAATGAAGAATTCACAGTGGATTAAAAAGAGAAACAAGAAGGTTTGCTTCATTTGCCAAGGAATCACACTCCTTAGCCTTACTTGGAAAACTGGGCTGCTTGAATAGAGACTCAAATCCAGGTAAATTTCATCAGAGTTGTGGAACAGTGAACAAACTCTGTGGTTGTGCACAGAAATTGAAAGGGTCAGGGGTGTTTGCCATTCCTGTCCACTTGGAAAAAACTTTTGACCAATGTCAAGACTGTTAAGTGTGGGTGATAGACTCTGCTAAAAGTGTGTCTCCTGCTCTGTTCATGACTTTCATTGGTAATAATAATAATAATAATAATAATAATAATAATAATGCATTTCATTTATGTAGCACCTTTCCCATGCTCAAGGTGCTTAAAATAAAATGATACAAATAGTTTCTGTATAGAACAATAAACAAACACAGGATATACAAAAGCATTTAATAGAATAAAAGAAAGAATAAACAAGAGTAAATTCAATACTAAAAGAACTGACTGAACAAATCACATCATTTGTAAAGTAACACATAGACACATTATCCCGAGCATTTGGATAGAGAGGTAAACTGAACGAAGAGACAGAGTGTTAGGTAAAGGTAAAAGCCTTCCTGAACAGATGAGTTTTAAGTTGTTTTTAAAAGAATGAATGGAGTCAGCTGATCTCATTAATTTCGGGAGGTCATTCCATAGTCTGGGTGCTATACAACTGTAGGCCCTGTCACTCATAGAATGCAGGTTACTGTGGGGCACAGCACAATTGCCAGAATCAGAGGTTCAGTTAAGTTGTTAAGGTATTAAGGTGCAGCCAGAGAGTGGAAGTTATCCCTTTGGAAATCTAAGAATTGCATCTGTGCTTGAAAATGATTTTGTCTAGGTTTTACCAGATTGTGGTCTCTGGTACACACTGGAATGGTTCTCATCTGAGTGTAAAAACAGTATAAATGAGAATTGTCACCTCCAAACATGGCATCATGTAAACAGTGGTATGTTGCCTGTATGTAAGAAGTGAGTTTCTACCCTATGTAGGGAAGTTTAAGTACCCCAGGGTCTTGTCCAGAAGTGAGTTTTACAGTGACTGTGACATTGTCCAGTGGGTTGTGACTGAAACAATGACTTTTTGATTTGCCTAAATTGTTTTTGGGCAGGGTGGTTGGCTCTGTACTCAGCAATATGGGAACACGGAGTTGAACCGCTGCTTCTCCGAGTCAACAGGAGCCAGTTAAGGTGCTTTCAACATTTAGTTGGGATGCCCCCTTGGTCCCTCGAAGAGGACAGTATACAGGGACTTACCCACTCGAAGAAGACCAAGGGGACAGACCCAGAACCTAGGATATAATCCCAAGAAAGACTTATATCTCTCAGCTCTCTTGGGAATGCCTGGGTACTCCCCGGGTAGGAGTGGAGTGCAATCTTGGGCATAAGCAGACCTTTCAGCCATGCTCAGTGTTGCTCCTCATCAGGAAATGTAGAATGAAAATGAAATTGATGACAATGATAACATTACTGTATTTTTAATATTTAATGGAATTGCCAGTTTCAAAACAATTAAACTATTAGAATCCCCTGTTTTTATTGAGGTCATGGACTGCCCATCCCTGTTTGTTCCATTATGATTTACCTCTTTGTTTTTATTGTTCTGAATTCTTAAAAATCTTACACAGTAAAATAAGCGTACACTGCTGTCTAAAATTTGCACTACAAAAGAGTACAATCTAAAGGGAGGGCAAAAGGACAAAATACTGGTACACTAAACTCAGGCAGATAATTAGGAAAAATGCTTTTCCAAAGACTTCTACAAGTACAGTGTCAAAGCTATGAATGAAATCCCTGCTCCATCTTTTGTTTACAGGCTTCTCCCATAATTAGACTGCTGCATGATCAGGGCTGAAGGGCAAAATATTACAAAGAAGGGTACCAAGGACAAAACATACGTGAAAATATACAAGAGGAAGGGCACGGGTCAGGTCTCATTAATAAAGAGCTGTGAAGAAAGATCAACAATCTAGTGCTACTATTGCAGAAGAACATTTAAAGGAGATTCTGTAAATTGCTCCATGTTGCAAAAGGCTGGTGAATTGCTGAAGATGGAAATGATTCATAATAACTATGTAAAGAAAGTATATAAAATTAATTAGTGACCCTGTAGTTAGGATATAGCGGGTTGGATAATGGATGGATTTTAAAATGACAGGAACCAAGCATAACACAACACTCTCAGATGTGTTTAATCCAATTCAGAGCTTTAGGGGTAGAAGCATGTCCTGGCACCATCAGATACAAGGCTGGAAATAAGTCTGTGTGTAGCATCATCACAGACTATCACAAGACCCACTCAAACTGAGCAAATTTATAGCAACCAATTACTCCATCATCAAAGCATCACGTGATATATTGATTGTTAAACGACAAATATTCATGCTTATTAATGTATAGTTGTAAGGGTACTTGCTGAGCTTCTCAGGGAAAGCAGAAATTGTCCAGATTAAAAACTCTAATGGATGATGTGACTAAAAATCTGCATTTTTGAGAGATTACGGCAAACCAGGAGCATCAGTTTCTCTCACTGAAAGATTAATGGAAGTATTCAGTTAATTTCAGTTAAGTTTACTTTTTTTCAACCTACAGTGCAATGAAAAGTATTTATTGCTAGTCCCAAAGGAACAGAAACAAAATTTAAAAATCAGTGGCAATACTATACATGGTACAGTAATATAACAAACACAAATCATAGTTGGAAATGGGCTGATGGTGAATAGTAGCATAACATTGTCAAACCCACTTAGTTCAGTTTAGGGTTATGATGGCCCAAGCATATCCCAGCAGCACTGGACCTAAAGCAGGGAACAGACTTAGATAGGGTGCCAGTCCATTGCAGGCCACACACTCACCCATTTGGAATTGCCACTCAGTCTAACCTGCATATTTTCAGAGATGTGGGAGGCAAACCAGAGTGTCCAGTGAAAAACCCACACAAACATTGGGTGAATAGACATTGACCAGGTGTAGCATTCAAAGTGAGAGTGTTGAATCCGTGAGGCAGAAGTTCTACTCATTGTAAGACTGAGTCACTCAGTTGTGAATGGCGAGGTTTTAAAATAAGTTACATTTTGAGTTAGAACAGTTGTTGTTCTTTATTTGAATGCTGGATGTTTGCTATTGAATGGAGAAGAGTTCAAGGACTGAGTAATAACACTGGTCTGCATTTTTTTTTCCTGTCATAAATGTAGGTATTTTTTAAAGATATGAGTTGCTGAATCCAAATCTGGCATCAGAATTGCTCTATCATATCCAGTTTTGAGAAATGAAAGTTATACGTATAATCATTTCTCTATTATAAAAAAATATCTTGGGACGAGACAAGACTTTTTTTCCTGCGACGAGACGTGATCTTTTGAAGAGAGATCTTTTGAAGAGAGATCTTTTGAAGAGAGATCTTTTGAAGAGAGACACTTTCACATCCCGCGAGACGGTCAAGTCACGTCATACTTACAACCTTTGGAAGCAAGTCCCGTGAGACAGTGACTTTTGCAAGTCACTCCCTACTTACAACCATTTTCAAACAAGACCACGGTCATCTAACCTCTCAGTTGTTGGGATGCTTTTGGCAGACACACTTCCTGTGCTCCCAGCTCTTAAAAATTTTATACGTTCTAGATGACACGTCAATGACTAAAATGAAGAAGAAAGACCAGTGCATTGAAAAGAGACCCAAATGTGTTGAGAAAATGAGAGAAAAGAATGCAAAAAAGAACAAAAAGACTAGACTTTGTACCAAGAGATTTAACCACACCCATGGCCGGAAAAAGACAAACTAGAACATCGTAAAGAATTCAAAAACATTGACGCGATACACAGGCAGAGCAGGTTAGAGATAATGGAAGTAGGAAAATTCGAAAGTCTCAAAAAAATGATATTTAAGATCACATTAGCTCAAACAAATGGAAAATATTACTCGACAAAATAACGGAACAGCGAAAAGAGATCGAATAGTGTTTGAGGATGTCTGGGGGAGAAGTGAGACAAAAGAACAGCTGCTGTACAGGTTTTTAAACGTTCGAAGCACCACACGAAATGCAGATCACACGGCACGGCAGCAGCAGCAGCAGCAAGTCAGCAGCTGATTGAGCAAAGAGGAGGTTAAAAAAAAAATGTGATTGTTTCCCACTTTATCATCATTTAAGAGGGGTTTCAGACGAGTGACCGTGTCTCCTTGGGGTGCGTTCAGCCCCTTTCTTCACAACAGTGCGTAGCGCTGGCAGGGGTGTTAATTGGTAGTTTTTTTTCCCTTAAAATTCTCTGAAGGTATTTCATGGTGGAATGACCAATAGCAGTCTACTAACATAGACTCACTCCATTTTCCATTATAGTGTCTCTCCATTTGAGCAATATCCTCTCCCCTTGTTCAAACCATAAAAACCATTTAAACAACACTTTTCTCTCTTCTGGACAATAAAAAAGGACCTTTCTAACCTTCCAAATGCAAACTGCCAGCTATTTTGAAGGCATAAGAAGAGAAAAAAAAAATTACAGATTTAGAGCAAACCAACACATTTTTTTCAAAACCGCTATTTTCACTAAAACTGAAACAGTAGTGGTAGTAGTAGTAGAGAAATTCCAATTTCAAACAATGGGTTCAGCTCACCTATAATCTACATCAATTGTTTTGCGTGGGAAGATTTTAGTGCAGGTTGGTGTAACTGGGATATTGTTTACGTACAGGAAAAATTAAACACTATTCTCAGATTTTCTGAATCTTGTTCAACTTTTGTTTTTTGTCTGGAGCCTATACTAACAATATCAGGTGCAAAGCATAAAGAATTACTGGTTGGAGTTCAAATCTATCCCAGGGCTCGCTCACATACATTCCCACATGCACAATGGGCTAATTTGGATTCGCCAATGAACTAATAGGGACCTCTTTGAAAAAAAAAGATATAGGAATAACAATCATAATCCATATAGACAAATGACTGGGTGTGGAATGTGAACTCAGGATACTGGGTCTATGAGGCAGTATTGCCAATGTGCTGTCCTTCTAGAAACATTCTATGTACATTTGTATTTTGAAATTCTGCATTTATTTTTCCCTGCCAAATCTAAAAGGGTGCTAGTTCAAATTCTGACTTCTTCAGATGGAATCGAAATTGTTACCTGTTGTAATCCATGTTGGGAATAGTGTGTAGACAGGAAGGGAACAATCAAAGTCTATATTATTTTGTTGGGTGATTTTACTGCACCTACAATAGCAGTTTGAGGTGAAGCACAGTTTTATATTCTGAAAGATCAGCTGAGCAGGAATTCCTGAAGTAAGATGCTCTTGTTTATAGCAGGTTAGAGGATGAAAATCGATATTGTTGGATCGGGTTATGTTTTACATCTAACTCTTGTTTTGGCATCTCTTTCTGGGTCATAATGGATAACTAATCATTTTCCAGTGCTTGGCATATTTGTTATTTGTAAATTGCTTTTCATAAATTCCCTAAACAAATGTATTTTTATATAAAAACATGTAGCCTTAAAGTCTGCATTATTGCTGTATAGGCTCAGAAGTAATCTGTTGTGGAAACATCCATCCATCCATTTTCCAACCCGCTGAATCCGAACACAGGGTCACGGGGGTCTGCTGGAGCCAATCCCAGCCAACACAGGGCACGAACCAATCCCGGGCAGGGTGCCAACCCACCGCAGGACACACACAAACACACCCACGGGCCAATTTAGAATCGCCAATCCACCTAACCGGCATGTCTTTGGACTGTGGGAGGAAACCGGAGTGCCCGGAGGAAACCCACGCAGACACGGGGAGAACATGCAAACTCCACACAGGGAGGACCCGGGAAGCGAACCCGGGTCCCCAGGTCTCCCAACTGCGAGGCAGCAGCGCTACCCACTGCGCCACCGTGCCGCCCGTTGTGGAAACAAGGGTTTATTAAATATAATAGTAAAATAAATGTGCATAATGCTGAATGTATATTAGTAGTCGACCGACATACATATTAGAGCAGTTTTAGGCTGTTTTTGCATTGCATTTAACATTTACATTAATAAGTTTTCTTTGCCTACCCATGTGTTTGCCATTACAAGCCGGAGTGAGCAGGGCAGAAACACAATTCTAAGAACCCACAAACATACCCAGCAGCAGATAAGTGGACAGGTGCTTGCTTTTACTGTGTATTAACTTGACGACTTACCTCCACAGCATCTTTCTTGACGGAAACAATTTTCATTCACAATATGTTGCTGTTTGTGTGCATTTAATTAAGGACATGTTTCTAAAAGACATCCTGATGAAGGAACATATTGTAGAGAAATGAAAAAAGTTTGACAATGAAAATTCTTTCTGACAGCTTGTGCACATGGCATAGTGTACTGAATAAAAGCAAACTGTGATTTAAACAGTTATTATTACTACATATCATCATTAGTAAGTGCATTACCTCATCTCTGGCAGCTCACATCTACCTCCACCCATCACTGGTCTCTGTGAGCCTTTATCAATGCACTTCTCTGAATTCAATCCATTCTTAAAATAATCACGAACTACAGATGCCTAAGGCAATAAGTCAATGAATTCATTTATTGGGCATGTAGAGTAGATCCACTAAGCTTTTCCCTTAGGTAAACTGTAGGAAGGTAATGTTGTTTAATGTGTGCCAAACATGAACATTAGTTCAACACAATCTTGAAGGCTTTGAATTTCCAATGTGATTTTGCACAGAAGTCTTTATAAACATTATTGGGTGTGCAGCTGTCATTAGTGTCGGCTTCTACAATGTCTGTAATGGCTCTAATTGGCATGCTAATAGGCTTATTCAGGAAGACATGCTGTTAATTAAGAGTAATTGATGTCCAAATATTCTCAGCTGTGCTAGCATCTGGAAAGCAGAAATGGAGTGCAATTGGGAAAAGAGCCTAAAGAAATAGAGTGAGAAAATAAATGACTAACAGTGGCCAGTGAGGGTAGCGATCGACTTTATAGTCTTCTGGTCAATGCTGGGTGAAGGTGGGAACACCTAATGATAGAGAAAGCAATGTGTGGCAGTTATGTCATTTCTTAAAATCTATATACTGTATATATATTACATTTTTCACGACAGAATTTAGATTGGGTTTTATTCTATAATTTGCTTCAATATTGCGGTAAGTATCATAGTTCGCTTGCACGCTAATCCAAGACAGAGGCCAAGGGAAGTGGGAAGTGTAACGTCAGGAGTGGGGAGCGAAGCCCTCCTCCCTCGCATGCCAGCTTCCGTTCGAGTCAGTGTACCTCTCGTGATGTGTTGGAGAGCACCTTGCCACCACTTAGCTAGCACTACTTGTTTGCTTATTGATTTTTAAAGTTCGTTCTGTTTCACTACTACACAGGTGGAGCCACGGGGGACATCTAGTTTGTAATATGCAGCACTTATAAGGAAGAGCATCATCAGCCTTATAGTTTAAGGTCCAACTGCTTAGAATGTATCGTAAATATGGCAAGGCATAACATTTTCAGACCAGCTTAGCTCAAGAGTTGTGGGAACTGGGGATGCTAAAGCCAATTCTTGGCAGCATTAGGCAAAAAGGAAGAAATCAGTTGTGAATGAGGTGTGAGTTCTTCACATTGTTTACTCAAACACACAATCACATGGGACTAATTTACAAGTGGCAATTAATGTGACATACACATCATTGGAATGTGTGAGGTAAACTACACTAACCAAAGAAATATCAGTCTAGACACAGAGAAAATCTGCAGACCTGATATAGCCAGAGACCTGCCGTGAGGTTAAAATCCAGAATACTGGATCTATTAGGCAGTAATACCATCATAAATGCTGTTTTGTTATATTAATACTTATTGAAAATTATCATGCAGTTCACAGGATCCACCCTGAAACTTGAAAATTATAACATTTGTGCAGATTGCTTGGTAAATAAACAAAATTTGTCCCAATGTCATTGCATTTACCTTTTGTTTTGTATAAATTCAGTGCATACAACCTAATAAATTCAGTAGAACTCCCCCAACATTGTCTAAAAATAAATGCATCATTTTACATATGCTCTTGTGCAAATGTCTTATATTTCCAAGTCCAGTATAAAAAAAGTTTGCTTGAAGACCCCCCACCCCAAATGCCAAAATACCAAGAGAAACACATGCTGACTGAAGTCGATGTCAAATTATGTGACTTTTAGCTGTGGGGCATGTCAGACTTAATGATTGCGGTTGATGATCTTGTCATCAGACTATTTCAATTTAAACAACTGAAAATCTTTTAGCATGTTTACCTCATTGACTGCATAGCAGCATGTTTGATTTTGTCGGAGCGAGTCGAAGACTCATTGGAGTGAGTTTCTGGGCATGCTACTGAATTCATGAGAGCATGCCGCCAATTTCTTTGCTAAGATTAAGCCCATGAAGGCTATGACTGAAAATCACTGGAAGAGTTGCATAATGTGACATCTCTTTAACCTTGTGTCTGCACAAGGACCCAGGAATGGAATTAAATACATGAGTACATTAGAGGGTCAGCTCAGGTTGGACAGTTTGGAGACAAGGTCAGAGAGGCGAGATTGCATTAGTTTGGACATGTGCAGAGGAGAGATGCTGGGTAAATTGGGAGAAGGATGTTAAAGATAGAGCTGCCAGGGAAGAGGAAAAGAGGAAGGTCTAAGAGGAGGTTTATGGATTTCGCGAGAGACGACATGCAGGTGATGGGTGTAACAGAGCAAGATGGAGAGGACAGAAAGATATGGAAAGAGATGATCCACTGTGGCAGCCCCTAAAAGGAGCAGCCGAAAGAAGAAGAAGGGCAGATCACTAGCAGTCCTGACTATCTTAATCTATTTTATTATGTCTGGAACATAAGGAGAACAAGGGCTTTTTGAGAGCATATAAGTAAGTCATCCTTATTTTTTTCCTCCTCCTCTTATTACTTGATGATTTTAGGCTTAGGTCCTTAACAAAGAAATGTACATTTAAGAAAGTATATATACATAGACAATAAAGACAGTAGCTTACTAGCAAGGAGAAAGGGTGACCATGTTAAAAGGTAAATCACAAAACTGAAAAGGAGGACAAGCAGAAGTAAACAATTTGGGTAAAGTAGATTTGTTGCTGCTTTAGTAATGATCACAGAAGCTAAATTGCAGTACTCTGAAAATCACTTTGATTCTGAAAACCACTGGAATCTGTTTCAATGTGTGAACGTTTGATATCATATTGTGATGGTATTTCTGCTGCCCTTCATAAGAAAAAATTGTGATGACAGCCAGCCATTAATCCCAGGATGCTTCAGAAATTGTGAAATTTTGAGAAGTGAACCTTGTTTTTTGTCTAAAAGAACACTTTAAAATATATACATACATAAAGTAATACAATTGTTGATTTATTCAGCTACATGTTTTGGAAAGCTTGAGATTTAGAAAAGAAAATTAGCAATTATATTTTTATGTAATTTTGAGGCATATCCTGTCAAATATTCTTCTCTAGGCTGTTTTGTATTTTATGGAGTGCTGAGATCATTATTCATTCCTTTTGAATGTGTGTGTGATCATTATTTTATAAAAGACATTAAACATATCTATAATTTTGGGAATAGGGGAAAGCCACAAAATAATTTTACACTCCAGACAGCAAAGTTTATATAACTGCTGGCAGAAATATGCTACAATGACGTACATATACTGTTTACATAAATTCATTATAACTCAGGGGTGTGCTATTTGTCTCTTTAATTGCCAGACTCATGCCAAGAATTGAGATGTACTGCCCTGTGGCATTACTGCAAGCAAACTAGAAGTAAATGAAACAGGAAAGCAGAGGGGTGCTGTACAAAAACAGGCATGTCTCATCTCGACCTAAAGTGCTGCATGTTGGAACAGTGTGATTGTAATCATAATGTCTAGATCACAAGCTAATGAAGGGATGTGAATGTGTGGCTGCAACTGGAAACTATTACATTAGTAAATACTGTATTGCATTCAATGGCTTTAATAGAAAGCATTATAGCTTTTAAAAAAGAAAAAGAAATATTGCTCACTTTTTAGGATAGCAGTTGCAAAAAAGTAATATTTTTACACTTTTTTAGAAGTCATTTTTATGAGTAAAGGTGGCAAACATCAGCAGCATGATCAGAATGGCACAAGGCAAAAGGAAACCTCTAGACCAAAGGCAATTAGCCATACTGGCAACAGGATAGGTCTTGCACATTTCAGTTTTGGAATGCCTGGACCACTAGGATCTTATATGCTGTCTGTGTATGCTGGGCATCACGGTAGGGTAAATAATAAATTATGCAGTGAATGGATGTCCAGCAGACACCAGCACCTGATCCTCCCATTATGGAGTAAGGAAAGCTACAGAGCGTTAGCAAGAAAATCTAATGACCAAATGGAAAGGCACATGATAATAAACAATATGAAGTGGGATCATGATTTTTCATTAAAGGTCAGAACTTGCAGGGTTCGGTATTAAATTTCAAGCCTTTTAAATAACATTACATAATTCCTAATTAGCATAAATTGAACCAGGTCAGACCTTTACTGCATGGACCTGAGGAATTGTCTAGAAGGCCTGGGCCTTTAAGGGCTATTGAAGGCTTAGTGTTTGTTAGATGGAGTTTTAGGCTGATATCTCAGCATCAAAAGTGGGGCATCTGCTGACCCCACAAGTGACCTAATGGTATTAATGCTGCCTCATGACTTAGATGTTCTTTGAGTCTGGAAACAAGAAGAAACTTTGGGGAATGCTCAAATGGCAGGAATAACAGGCCAACACTGAGAAAAAGAGTGAGTAGGAGAGAGACAAGAAATGCAATGATACATGTTCAAGTGGGCAAACCACCATAGCAACCATACAGGAACGCAACAGACATGAGATGTGTGGGATTTTGGTTTCCATTCTCTATATTTTTATTATAGTCTCTCTTTGTTCATTCCCTTGGTGTTTATTTGCTTAATAAACACTCTATGAGTACCTCTTCCTGTTACAATATTTTGTAAACACAATGTTAATCTGTCACCTCAAGCAATAGTCTCTTACCCTTTTTATAAATCTAGGCACCCTAGGGTGTGTTTGTGTGTGTCCTGCGGTGGGTTGGCACCCTGCCCGGGATTGGTTCCTGCCTTGTGCCCTGTGTTGGCTGGGATTGGCTCCAGCAGACCCCCGTGACCCTGTGTTAGGATTCAGCGGGTTGGAAAATGGATGGATGGATATTAAACTGAAAATTTAGTTACATATATTATCTTTTGAAACTCATAACCTTTGCACTAAGAGGCTCTGCTGTTGCTGTTATTCAAGTCCCTCCCCATCCATCATACACAAATTATAGAGGTACACCTAAGATTTGAATTATTAATTATCTGTTTAATGCATCAACAAAACAATTACATGAGAAAAGTGCTGAAATGATCCTTTGATCCATTAATTAATTAACAAGCCTGTTTAATCCAGTTTGTGATTTGCCAGGACAAACTCAGTCACAGACATTCATATCAAAACTCACAGAAAAAATATCCATAAAGAAACAAAAAGAAAGTGGTAAAAAGATACAGAGATTGCCCAAGTTGTGATCTGAACCTACAACTGCAATGATACCTCATAAATAAATATAATATATAAATATGCATATTACAAATATAATAAATAAATTCAGGGGATTCCAAAGTTTTTAAGGCTCTTTCAATTTCTGCACACTTTATTGTGGTGTATATTTAATTTTAAAGGGATAAATTTACCAGTTTGTTTGTCAATCTACACTGAATAACCCAAAAATGTGAAAAGTGAAAACAGGTTTTCAGAAAGTCTAGTTAATTTATTAAAAAATCACAAACTGAAATCTCTCACTTGTGTAAGTATTCCGACCCTTTGAGATGGCAATGCATATTGTGGTTGGGTGTTTTAAGTTTCCTTGAGATGTGTCTAGAACTTGATTGGGCTACACTTGTGGCAAACTGAATTGATTGGACGTTTAGAAAGGGAGACAGCTGTGTTGATAAGGCCCTACAATTCACACTGCACGTCAGAACAAAAACTAAGGCATGACGTCTGAGAAACTCTCTGTAGACCTCCATGATCAAATTGTGGTAAGGCATAGCTCTGGGCAAGGGTATCAAACCATTTCTAAAGCTTTGAGTGTTCCCAGGTGCACAGTTAATTATTGTGAAATGAAAGAATTTTAGAACCAACAGGGCTCTTCTAAGAGATAGCCATCTGGCCAAACTAAATAACCAAGCAAAAAGGGCCTTGATTAGAAAGGTGACCGAAAACTCAATGGTCACTCTAATAGAACTTCAGATGTTGTCTGCTCAGATGAGAGAATCTATAGTAAGGATGACCATCTCAGCAGCGCTCAATCAGTCTGGTGTTTATGGCAGAATGAAGTAGAGTGTCCCCACTTTCAGTTTAACAAACGGCATCTAAAGGACTCAGACAACCTGAAGTTAAAGGTTCTCTGGTCTGATGAGACAAACACTTAAGTCTCTGGGCAGATCTTCAAGCATTATGCCTGGTGAAGATCAGACATTGCTGATCACCTACCTAATAACATCCTTATGATGAAGCATGGTGGTGACAGCATCATGCTATGGGGTTGCTTCTCAGTGGCAGGGACAGGGAGAGCAGAGGGACAGACTGGGGTAATGGTTCACCTTTCAACATGGCAATGATTTGAAGCATACAATGAAGACATGGCTGGTTTGGCTTTAGGAGGTCTCTTAGTGTCCTTGAGTGGTGAAGCCATTACCTAGACTCAAACCCCATAGAATGTGAAGAGACCTAAGAATGGCAGGTTACAGACGCTTCCCACCTAGTCTAATAGATCTTGAGAGGATCAGCAGGAAAAATGGGTTAAACAGGCCAGTGGCGTAGCTGGAGTTTGCGCCACTTGGGGTGGGGCGGGGCTTCAATCTGCTGCCTTCCAACGAATCTGAATATGTTAACCTATTTAAATAGAAAATTAAAATGACATATGGAGAAAAATTAAGATACATTTTGCATATATTTATTTATATATAGAGAAACAGTAATATTTTTTCATCAACTAGACAAGAATATAGTATAGACGCACTGATAAGCCGTGTTCTGATTATTAGTTTAATATAATTACGCTGCGAAAACCAGAACCGGTGTAGTGTACAAGCGATAGGTGGGGATGAGCAAGAACGCATTCGGATTGTTAACGAAACGAAATTATACATTGTGAATTACTTGTTTATCTTCCTAGAAATTATTATCGATGTAATGTTTCTGTTTATTTTTGTTATTGTCTCATAAATATCAACTGCCGTGTCTGATGCTGTCACAGAAGGACCGTCTGAAAATGATTTTTGAAGCATTTGTGGATGAAAATCAGAGAATTTGACTTTTTTCATTCATGAGTGATATTTTTCCGAACCCTGCCGCTTACACATGAAGTGTCCTGAGCCTTTTGGCCAATAATGCTGCCCCCAAAAAAATGCCGCCCCTAGCTACGCCACTGAAACAGGCCAAATCCTGGAGTGCAAAGCTTATAGAGATTTACTCAAGAAGACTAGAAGCTTCAATATCTGCCAAAGGGGCATCTGCAATGTACTAAGTTAATGATCTGAGTTTTTAAAATTTTTAATAAATCTGCAAATCTTCATGTTCGGATAATATTTATATAATAGTGATATATATTTCTATAAAAGACCGGAAATAAATGTTATGTTCATCTTAATTTTAGGTTGTAAGCTGGTAAAAACATTCATATTACTCATTGCCCTGTTTCCATGCTGGTACTTTACACAAGAGAATAAGCAACAAAAAAAGCAGGAACTTTTAAGCAGTGATGTAGTATGTGAGGAGCACGTGATTACGTCTTATTATAGTGTCTTCCCTTGATGAATTATTGTGCTGTGTACTGCACGTATTGCCTTGTGGGTGAACATATTTTAATGGATTACATCAGATAAGAAGTCATAGAAAACAAATTAAAAGCTATAAACAAACCATCAGATCGTGGTTTGGGACTGATTATGTTACTTGTACATATGATTTATTATTGTTATTGCAATTTGTTTGATAGATGTCTTTACCCAAGGTGAAACAGAAGTTCTGGACACATTACAATTGTACAATGCCTATAAACCGCATTCACCATTCTTGGGCTTTTTCATGTTTTACTGTTTTACAACTTTGGGTCACAGTGGATCTAATAAGACTGTTTTAACGCTTATTATCAAAAAAGATATCCTAATGTCTTAGACAAAATAAATCTCTATAAATTGATCTAAATTTATTACATTTATTAAACACAAAATAATCAATTTACTAAATACTGTATTCATTCCATTCAAGTCAGCATTTAGTAGAGGAATCTTTGGCAGTAATTACAGCCTTGAGTGTCTATCAGTTTTACACATCTGGACATTTTCCTTTGCAAACTTGCTCAGGCTCTGGCTGTTCCATCTTAAATGAGAGAGAGAAAGATTTTATGACAAAGACTGAGAGCTACAAATACCTGAAGAAAGGGCCTGAGTTGCCTAGAAAACGTGCATATTGTAATCTTTGTACTATAGGCTTCATTATTAATGCACATCGATGCAACAATGACAGGAAAACAGTTAGCAGTTCACCTCATAGCACACAAACTACTATCCACAAATTGTGTTTATTTTTTTTTTTTTATCTAAACCAGTCAGCAGTGTTGCTGCTGGCGTGACTGATGCAATATAATTGACAAAAGCAAGACAGAATTTAGAAATGTATTTTATTTTTTACTTGAAGTTGTCTTTCTCAGAGTGTATCTGTCTGGTTATCATGCATATACATAATAAGATTTTGTCTGTTTTGAATAGAACTGATGTGACTGCTAATTAAAGGTAATGTGCAGATGTTCAGTTATCAATTTGCTGTGTTGAACAATATTTACAATTAGCATAAGCTAAGATTTTTTAAGAATAACATAAGCTCAAATACCTAAGTACAAGCAAGGCAATTTGACACAAAATGGCAAATAAAGCAAATTAGAAAGTGGCATATAGTCCTTCCTTGATATATTGAGGAAGGTAAGATTTCTTTCAATTAAGATGTCACATCTCATGGTGAGTTACGTACAATTCAGGTACTGTGGCTTAAACTTCTTACTCCAGTTGCTATTTTAATGCAGGGCAGATTTCATTCGATACAATCAGACTGACTGGAAACAGGGGGTTGGACATCATGTGAATGAACAATGGTGTAAAAACAACCACATTACAATTAAAACTAAAATGTGTAATGTATGATATTGGCTGGAAGGAATTTGTACACTTTACTGCACAGGGAGATAAGTCAAATTATCCTCATTAATATTTTCCTTCCTCCTCCTGCAAACAGATACTCAGTAACAGAAATGATTTGTTCTGTTACCAAATCTCTAATGATGAATCATTCCGCTCCTGGAATGGTGCTGACTTGAATCACTGGAAATTTAGAAGGAACAATCACAAACTTCCATCAATATGTGCCATATTCCATTCATAAACACAACAAGCTGGACATACTTTATTTTAAGCTCCCTTATTGTTAGCCAAGCTAGAAGCTGTTGGATGTGTTTGAAGGGTTGTTATAATATTTGTATTTTTCATGGACTTCTGTAAAGTCTTAATTTCCCCTTGGGGACAAAAAAGTATCTATCTATCTATCTATCTATCTATCTATCTATCTATCTATCTATCTATCTATCTATCTATCTATCTATCTATCTATCTATCTATCTATCTATCTATCTATCTATCTATCTATCTATCTATCTATCTATCTATCTATCTATCTATCTATCTATCTATTGTCATGCATTTGCATCTGAGGGCCACCTCAAAGACCCATCAAAGGTATGTAATACCCTGCCAAGCTGAAAGGTGCACTGCTGCTTACAGGCTTGTCTTTGTTCCTTCTTCAGCCCAGAGAAGACACTGTCCTTTCTGGACACCCCCAAATATCTGAGTCTCATTTGGACGCAAAACTTTGTGAAGGATGGAGCTCCCCAGGCTACTTTTGACTGTTATAACCATGGAGGTGATTTTTGTTTATTTCACTGCCATCGAGTGCCTTTTTACTTTGCACACTGCAAGAATAAAGGAGATGACCCGCTTGGTACCCCAACAGTCCACAAGGGCTAACAATCTTTCTTCCATCCATTCACACTATCTATCTATCTATCTATCTATCTATCTATCTATCTATCTATCTATCTATCTATCTATCTATCTATCTATCTATCTATCTATCTATCTATCTATCTATCTATCTATCTATCTATCTATCTATCTATCTATCTATCTATCTATCTATGGTGACAAACATTACTGTTCTATGTATTTACTTACATTTTAATATATAAATCATGTATTTATGCTTTTATCTTCTTATTTAATGTGACTTTTTCATCAAGGGATTTTTTTGTTTTTCCCATTTTTAGAACACTGGGAGCATCCGGTCAGTGCCAGGAATTAAATCAGCAGACTTGTTTTGTTTATTTTTTTTGTGTTTCAGTCTTGAGATGATAGTTTTTTCCTTTTTTGCTTGTTCCCCATCAGAGGTTCTTTCCATAGATATTTTAGTTCAAATATTGTTATTTAGTTATATTACGATGTTCATCTGAAAATTGTTCAGCTTGCAAATATCCTCTGATTTGTTCAGCTGTCTTCACCACCATTTTGCTTTGTTTTACAAACACCACCAATTGTTTCTCCTGTTGTTAGGTCAACAACCCGTGTTGTTAGGGGTGGTTCCACAAAGGGCATGACCTCCTGGTTACAATGCAACATGTTAAAATGTCATCCTTTTCAAGCATTTCTCGTCTGTGTTTGCAGATACGAAACCATACTCAGTTTTGCACAAAGGCTATGGACAGCATTATTCAAAATGGTGTCCAAAATTCAAAAATCAGACCTTGGAATCAGAAGGAGCAATACAACTTGTATATTGAGTGTGTAACAAGGGACTGTTCTTTTTCCTTGCTTGAATATCTGATGGGACACAGGGCTTTGCAAATCCTTTTTATGCTTGTTTTCCATCCCCGGAAAAAGCATATGTCTATGTAGCTTTAAGTAAGTTTTGGGCTGTTTATTGATGTTTAGTTTAGTGTTTGTACAACAAAATTTCTGTTTACATTCTTGGCATTAAGTCAAATTTGTGTTTTGCATTCTTTTCTATTTGAAAATGTCATAAACAGTATATCTAGGTGCAGCTGAGCTGTAGAGAAATGCCAAATAAGATGATGTTTGTTTTATTACTTACACATTCTTTTTTCATCTGTTCCTTTATTTCCAGAACTTACTCAGTCCATTAAAGGATTGAGGATAATCTAACCCAGTCCCAATAGCAACCAACACAAGACAGAAGCCAAACCTGGATGGGGTGAATGTCCATTGGTGGAAGGCACAAGGCTAACGTATAGGCGGGAATTAACAAAGCGCACTCATCCCTGGGATGTATTGATGTTAAAATGTATTTTCCAGTTGTATCACATAAGTAATGTAAATTACACTAAAGCTCAATGTGATTTTGAAGCATACCTCCTTAACTATTAACATGTTTTATTTTTTTTAATATTTTATTTTTAATGTAAACATTCACTACTACAACTGTGTTTTTTAACACAGAGTTGTGTTTTTTCCATTTAAGGTTGCATATTCTGCATCTGATTAACTCTTCTTAACTGTATATGCGTAGAATGCCTTGGAAATGTGTAAAATATTAATCGTTTCATACTTTGACGTTCAATTTTCAGCATTCTATATATTGCCTAGGCGTTCTATACAATGCCTGCTTTTAATACATTGCTGGTAACATACTGTATGTACTAACTAATGTCTTCAGAGCATAGCATGTAACTAACAGAATATTCTCAAACCTGCTTAATCTAAGTGAGGTTTATGAGGTATCAGAGCCAATCCTGGCAGCAGTGGTTGCAAGGAAGCAATTAGCCCTTGAGAGGCTACCAGTCCATCACACACACACACACACACACACTCACAGTGACACATGGGGCAGTTTGCGATTGACTAATAATTTAACTTGTACTTAAATTACTTAAATTAATACTGTTTATTATGTAGACATTAATAGAATATCTCAAATGCCATTCTATTACAACACTGTCACATACAGTACTCTAATTTAGCATGCCCCCCTTCTTTTTACGTCGGTAACACCAGGCAATTCAATTTAGAAAGGTTTAGGAAGTTACACTTTTATTAAGCATTATTCAAATACATCGCACCACAAGGAAAAGTAAAACAATGTATGAACACCACACAACCTGGTACTGTGGAAGTTTATTTTTTTCCAGACAGCCCATTTCTTGCATTACTTGGAATTTCTGCAATGAGTCAGAGCATTCGTGGATTGACTTTCTGATCTTCCTTTCTTCTATCTGATCAGTTTTTAAAATAATTATAATAATTCATTACATTTATATAGCACTTTTCTCATTGCTCAAAGCACTACCACTTGTAAAGCTAATCTAGGTATGATGTGGTCATCCTGTCTCTAAGACAAGTTTTGCCTTTTTATAATTACATTTTTTCACTCGGAAAAGTGCTTTTAGATGGTATACACTTGTTCTGTTAGACTCGAGGCATGCTTGTGTAACTTAGAAGCAAAGGAGTATAAAGCACTCTTGTGCCATCATCCAAAGTTCATTAAATCAGCTGCTTTAGCTCACATTTCTGACATCATAAATGGGAGCCAACAGCACAGCATGCTTTTATGACTTAGAGACAGCTTTTGAAATTATGCATGCACCACAATATAGAAGAGGCAATTACACTTTCTACTTAAACTAATTATCATCAATATTCAGGTAATTCTTAAGCAAACATCGAAGCATTACTGGACAAAGTTCATTTTCAGTAGCAAAGCACTATGATAAGCTGCTTTACAATAATGACTATTTTTAGCATAGAAATAAAATAAGGCACCTTTTAAAAGTCCACTTTTTAAGCATTACAAAAAAAGTTCTTTTCTTTCTAGAAAATTTCTGCTCATTTCTCCAGCATGGTAGCATTACTAAACGTGGCATCACCTCATTATAAATAATTTACTTGAAAAGCAGAAGCAATCAGCCACATGTCTTAATATGTACCAACCTGTCAGCTACAACTTAGTAAGCCCAGGGGAAGTTGGGCGTATTCAAAGCACCTAGCAATTCTACAACTCAAGGAAATATTCGATACCAAGCTTGTGGAAGACTAAACATTTACATAATCAGTGAGGGATGTCAGGAGGTGACAGTCTCAGTGCTGCATATTTAGCCACTGACGTTAACATAGTCATGCGTCTTACCATTCCTAAAAGAGGTTGTTGGTCATGAAAGAAGTCATGGGGCTTATGTTAATCTCCTGGGTTTGTACATTTCATCCAATAGCGTCATAAAATCAGGCTGTTAATCATTTACAGGTATCTTGCTCCTTATATGAGATTATGACAAATGTTCACAAATTATAGGACAAGAATAAAGGAGGGTAGAGGTTCCATTTTTTTCATGGTGAGACAGGAAAGTTAGGCAACAGCCCATAATTTGTGTTCCTTTACATTATATAGTTCAGAAGTGTACATGAGGCACAATTATTGGTATTCAGTTTATTTTTATCTGATGCTTAAACCAAAGAAATTCTAGTAGTTTTTGTTATGTGTAAACAGTATAGAAAGGCACCCTCCTGGCATCGCTCCACACCCAAACTAAATGGCAAGAATATATTTAATATTAAGTGACAGAGTAAAGGAAAACTTAAAATTACAAAAGAACAAGAAAAAACAAGAAAATCTGTCCCTCTGGGCCTTAATATACTGACATTAGTAATTTTTGGTTGTTTGATAGGGTAGCTTATCTGACCGCCTATCTCTTAGGTACCATTAAAGTCTATAAAACCCATCCCCTGTATCCAGATTCCCTGTAGCTTTGACCGAAGTTGGCCTTAAAACACTTTCTGGAGTCACTTTTCATACAGTGGCGGTTTCTCAGACACAGTGCTACCGTACATCAACTGCTGGACTCAGTTGAAGCAGTCGAAAGTGGGATATTTAGCAGTTTAAAGGACACAGAAGATATTTATAAAAGACAGAATCTTAAATTATACAATAATGACATTTTATTTTCTAACCCACTTAATCCAGATCAGGGCTGCAAGGTAAGAACAAACCCAGGACAGGGCGGCGGTCCATCACAGGCCAAAAACACACACATACACATATACACACATGCACACACGCGCCAAACACGCATTAGGGCCAGTCACCAGTTCACCTAACCTTTATGTGTTTTGACATCAGGAGCACCCAAAGGAAACCCACTCAGACATGCAGAGAACATGTGAACTCCATGCAGGGAGAACCTGGGACGCGAATCCTGGTCTCCTTACTGCAAAGCTACCACTGTGCAACTGTGCCACCCATCATACAATAATTATTTTGCAAATCTGACTTAATATTTAAGGTGGAGTTACCATTTGTTAGTTTTCACTAAATCATATTATTCAAGTTAATGGCCATGTGAAGAAAGAACCAAACCTTGCCACTTCATGCAGTCCATTGCTGAGCACAGAGATTTATCCATCTGTCCAATTTCTAACCCAGTTCTGGGTCTCAAGCACCCAGTGCCTATATCAGCAGTTCTAGGTGGAAGGATAGACCAATAATGGAACAAATCTTCACAAAATGTCTCTGGGAATAGGATATGAACCCTGGTGCTGTGAGAAAGCAGCACAGTCCACTGTGCCACTACAAAGATTTATATTTGGCCAGTTGAGATTTGTTAGTTTAGATTTGCCAGTTAATCTGGTTGCATGGTTTTGGATTATGAAGGGAAACAAGAGACTCTGGAATTAAATTACACCAACAAGAGAATCAAGCTGAGGTTCAATGCTATTAACTGTGATAGCATAACTCCCTGAAGTTAACATGGTTTGTTTCAAAAGTTCAAGCAAAGAACACAATTACAAATAACAAAAAATTCTGACTGTCTCAGAACGTTCAAGGTTAAAAGATCATTATTTTTAAATTTTCTTACTTTTGTGGTTGGGGGTGGGGGGGCTCATTTACATGTAGTTGGATAGCGTGAAATGTGGTTTCATGTTCTTTGTAGTTTTTATTTTTGCAATCACATTTGAAAAATGTTGAGAATTGCCCGTGCTTCAGTGAAATTAATCAAGAAAACATACAGTAATTAATTTATTAATTCATTTATCATACTCCAATGTTTCTGTATCTCTTGATTTTGTAAGTCGCCTTGGGCGACTACGTTAATAATACCTCCAATTGCGTTATCTGGAAACACTTTGATGCAAGCATGTGTGCAATCATTTGGGCCAATGATGTGTGGAAGCCCAGAAATGTAATTGTTGTAGTGTAATAAAACATAATTTGTTGTTGGTAATTAAATATTTATTTGACATTATATTTTTCTTACATAGCATATCTGAGCTTCAGAGTTCTGGGTTTAAGTCCTAGCTGGGATGTTGTAAATGATGAGGTTAAATGATCGTCCTGTATCTGCTTGAGTTATCCTCTCAGTGCTCTGGTTTCCTCCCACATCTTAAAGATTTGCAACTTAGATTAATTGACATACTATAAGTGTGTGGGCGGCTAACACTCAGTCCACAACTCGTTCCTGCCTTGTGGTAGAACAAGTAATGGCTCCCACAAACCTGAACTGAAAGCCGGCTCAGTGATGGGTTGTTGTATTTTTGCACACTTCAATTAATTATACAGTGGAATGTATAAATTTTGGAATCATAGTACAGGATAAAGTAGGAGGTATGAATTTGCACATTCTCCTCAAGTCTGCATGAAGTTTCTTTCAAGTGCTCCAGTGATCTCCAAACACATGCAGGTTAAGTTGATTAGAGATTCCAAATTCTGTGTGAGTGTATCTCCATCTGTGGGAATGTGAATTGTCCCTGCAGGGGACTTGACACCCTATCATGGGCTGTTTCTTGCCTTATACCTTCTGCTGCCTGGAAAGGTTCTGGCCCCCATAACCCTGAATTGAATTAAATAACATACTTGTGTAGCCTCATCTGGAGTACTGTGTATAGTTTTTGTCTTCTGGTTACAAAAAAGACATAGCAGCACTAGAAAAAATCCAGGTAAGAGCGACTAGGCTGATTCCACAGCTGCAGAGGATGAATTATGAGGAAAGATTAAAAGAGCTGAGCCTTTTCAGTTTAAGCAAAAGAAGATTAGGAGGAGGCATGTATAAAGTGTTTAGGAACGAGACTGTTATTTTAAAACTAGCTGTAAAACCACAGGGTCCTAGTAACTATAGAAATCGTCAGAAAAAAAAATTAAATGTAGAGAGAGCATCGGAGATAGTAAATAGCCCTTTGGTTTCCACATTCTAATCTGAAATAATCTAAATTTATGTTGAATATTGTTTACTTGCACAGAGGCTTCTGGTCTTGAGTAAAGTAATTTAGTCCAGGCAACAATATCTTAACCAATCTCGAATTTGTGCAAAGCAGTAAAGAGAATCTCCCTTCTACTGAAAGTATTTTCTGCATCTACAGACAATAAAACTTCTAGGAAATCAGTGCTGAGGGAGTGTACAGTATATTCAACAAACAGTGATTAATTAATACTCTTTTGTCTTGTGAAATTGATATAGGGAGCACTTTTGCAATTCTTTTTGTGAGACTTTTTGCAAACACCTTGACATCATTATTCAGTAATGAGATTGGTCTGTAAGATGTACTTTCAAAAGGGTCTTTATTTTTCTATGAAAAAACAGTGTTTGACCATGTCTATGCATCTTCAAACATAGCTAGCATTAACAGAGCAAGTTTAGGAGATATTGTTTTATAAAATTCTGCTGGATAGCATTCTGGACCTGTAGCTTTCCCATTCTGTAAGGAATTTATGGCATCTTGAATTTCAGTAAAAGTTAGTAGCTTGACCCATTTCTCTACAAGCAGTGTGCTAAGTGTTGCCATTTCTAAATTAAAGGTATCAACATGACCTTCCACTTCATTACACTCTGACATGTATAGAGATTTATGATATTCCTTAAATATATTAAATATCTCTTTATGCTTGCTGAATTTTCCCCTTTCACATTTCTAATCTTTGATATCATATTTCACACTT
Organism: Erpetoichthys calabaricus; assembly: GCF_900747795.2. Lineage (NCBI taxonomy): Eukaryota > Metazoa > Chordata > Cladistia > Polypteriformes > Polypteridae > Erpetoichthys > Erpetoichthys calabaricus. The sequence continues at coordinate 67,284,125 of NC_041408.2, forward strand.
CCATGTTATGTATTTGTTAACCTAAAATCTTGTTAGCCTTTACTCCATACTCATAATAAAAGTTCTGAGATTTTAAGATTAGCTGTTCTGTTTCACATATGGTCAAAAGATTAAATTATTTTTGTAGTGGCGGCCTCTTTTTTACATAGTGTGTCATTGAATGAGATTGCATATTTTTCATCAACTTGGGAAATCTCTGGGATTAATTCTGATGTCCATTTAATTTTCATTTTGTTTTTACGGGATATAAAAGATATAATCTTTTCCCTTAGCTATGCGTTCAAGGCCTCTGAAACAGTTCCTGGTGATATCTCAGGATTTGTACTAGTACCTGTAAAAAATCAATCTGAGAATTGATAGATTTATTGAAATTGTTGTCTCCTAAAAACAAAAGGGTTCAGTCAGAAAGCGACTGTTGTATTGGTTGTGTTTAGTTATGTCAATTGCAAAATAAGGGGAGCATGATCAGAAATAACAATTGCATCGTATTTTTAAGATTTACGAAAGATCAAGGAAATAATCAATTTGAGAATAACTATGATGTACTGTGGAAAATAATGAATATTCCCTCAAATAAGTGTACATAAATCTTTACAGGTCCAAGAAATTATTGCTGCAGTTTTAAATAATGCAGCTGCCACTCTTGCTGGGTTTAGTATGCCTCGGAATTCTCCTACTATTTCAGATTAGGAATTGACACTAAAATTTGGATCATAAATTATTTATCATCTGAGTTGGTGCATAAATGTTGAGTGGACCTATTTTTATTTAATTTAATTTCCCCCTCACCAAGATAAAGGTATTTACCTGGTGGATCAACATTTAGAGCTGCACACACAATCATGGGGCAAATGTGAAAATCTCACACATTGACCATTTGCTGATTTTAACCCTTATGAAGTAGTAGCATTAACCTCTGCACCACACTCCAACCTCTTTTAATGATAAATTTGTAATTTTAAAGCAATAGCAAATTAAATAACTTTTCCTAGATCATATAGTGGTGAGATTTAAACTGACAGACTTGTGGTTTATAACCCCAACTTTTATCCACTGGGCCATCCTACTAGCAGCTGATTCTACAAGTAACAGGCATATCTGTAAGGCAAAAACATTGTTTTGCTTTTATTAACCACAATTAGAATTCAGATTTCTTATGGGAACACAGTTGAGAAAAATTACATACCACCATGATGGGCATATTAAATTGACTTTGCTACCTGAAATGTACAAGTTTGTATGTTTGATAGGTATCAGTGCTTGCAGCTATCGGTTATTTCCACAATTATAAAGCAAAGAAAGTAAGATTTATTGCAGTTTGACATCTTCTTTTAATTGAATAAAATCATTTTAAACCACATTACACAGCTGTCAGCAGACTACCTAGCTAATTTGCCAGAGGTATGAACCTGGCAAAGGTTATTAAATATAAAATATATTTTCTTTAGAGAGTTGTAAACAGTTTTTTTAACAAGCGTAAGAATAACAATTCAGACTATGGCACTGACTCACTGAAGGTACAGTACTCAAAGTTTCTTGTGTTTAATGCAGCACTCAGATAAAGGCAACAATATAACTGCAATTATTTCCTAAAGTTTTGAAGATGACTCTTGTATCAAATGCCCATATAGTCAGTAAAAGTGTTTATGTGTTACATCCAGGAGTTAAAGTTAAAATTGTATTTTAATATAGCTGCCACTGAGAACAGGCAAGTTTCAGTTTCTGTACAGTTGTGCAAAATGGACACTAAAATTAGTTTTGAATTTGATTTTGCAATTGTAAAATTCTAATCTCACTAAGGAGCTTTTGAAGGTTTGTTGAGGTGGAAAACCAGAAATATTATTTCCTAAAGCATCATTCGCACTTTTGTGTTTACTTGTAAACCTTTGCAAAGCTGTGTAAAGCATGTAATCAGTACCACAATGGAAAAATCAATTCTGTTTAGGCCTCTCGTTCACATCACCATGAAGGAGTGTAGTATGTTTTTTAAAAATGTGAAATACTGCATATTTTGCACACCAAAATGCACCATCATATACGTCTGTGTTTTCTCCACAGGAAAACTCAGTACACAAAACATTGTCATTGACAATGCTCACCTCATTATATAAAAATGTACTTTACTAGTTGAGGACACAGTATGCACACTTCCAGTGTATTTTGTTTTTCTGCTACATATCTTTATTTAAATATTAAGTGACAAACAAACTCATATTGAGTTAATTCATGGAAACTCTTCCTGGCCGGAATTCTTTTTTCTTTTGTGAATGGTGTGAATTTTGCTTGAAATTAAATGCAATTTGCCAATTTTTTTTGTGAACCAAATTCCTGAGTTATAAGTTTGAGGCAGTTAAGCACATGGATTGTTATGTTGCTCATTATGTTAAAAATTCTAGCAAATGCAAATACCCTGGCTTATTTGTCTTTGACTGTAGCATGTTTTGGACATGGCATTGGAATGGCATAACCAAGTATCTTTGCAGGACCTCAGTGTTTTAAAGAGATTGCGTTTATTTCTGTGATACACAGGGCTTTGGTAGAGTGAAGACATAAAAACATAAGAATATGAAGATATTCTGAGGGGCATCCACAGTAACAACAATAATATTAATAATAATAATACAATAATAATAATAATTACAACAACCTGAATATAGAGATTAGCAGCATGTGGAACTGTAAATCGAGATTTGTGTCAGCTATAGTAAGAGCATTAGGTGCATTGATGAAAGGATTTGATCAGAACCTAAAGAGGCCATCCATCAGCTAAGGAAATGTAGAAGATCACACTTATTGGCACTACATAGTTCCTTCATAAGGTGCTTGGGTAAATCATTTTCATCTCTTGTTGAGATCTGGACTTACCAGCAAACTGCCAAAATCGAGAAGAAATAAAAGTAAAAAATAAAAAACAATGATAATAGTAATTATATAGTTTATTAATATTTGTAAATTTTAATATATCTCAGTATGAATATTCAGTCCTTTTCAAAGTGAAAAAATTGCAAATCCTACTAACTCCTGTTTAAATTTGAATGAGACTATTGTGACCTACGGTTAGGGCCATTACCCACCAGGGACACCAGCTGGATGGAAGGACCAGGGGATAGAGCACCCATAAAGCATTATCTTACCTGGGACACTAGATGGCAGTCCCCCTGGGTGGCTGTGGCACCACGGATTCACACAGGGCACGCTGGGAGTTGGAGTTTCATACAGTCCTGTTGAGTTCCATGGGGGCCTCAAGGGGGAACTGTGGAGATGGTAGAGCCCTGCTAAGTTGGGCTTTCACCTCACCTCGGAGTGATTTCAGACTTTGCTAAGACCCACCTGGAGCACACTCAGGAACAGCATAAAAGGAGCCGCCTGCCTTCATTCAAGGCCAGAGTAGGGAGGAAGTGTTTGAAGCTCTCTAGGGAGGAGTGGAGACAGAAAAAGAAGACGGAAAGAAGGGAGTGTGTATTTGGTGTGTGCTTAATGCATTGTACTGCACTGCGGTGGGCAGCGAGGGAAAAGAACTTCCCCACTGAAATAAACGTGTGCGGTGCTGGAACTTGTGTCTCTACCTGTCTGTGTCGAGTTGGGCTGGGTGGAGCACCATATTGGTGGTGGTTCACACCATATTCACATGTATAAAAAACAATTTGAACGAGAGCATATTCACATTTTTTATTCTGTATCTGCATCATGTGCCATAGCTCTGGAAGACATCATTTATAGTTCCAACACTTTAAGATGATTACAGAATAGTAGCTCACACATTAAATATTATGAAGACCTTTATTAGGCTGGCAGAAACAACTACAACCTCTAGTTATAGATCACCTTAGCCTGCTGTCACTTGCCAACTAAGCATACATAGGAGTAGGGCACATTTTATTCTAGGTGCTACACAGAGCCTACTCCCACCACCATAAAACCAGCACCATGATCATAATCATGTTCTTTGGTTTCTCCAGTTTTTTACTGCATTATACATCCTCTCAGGTTAAGGAATAAGCTGAAGGCAAATATGGTTAGATGCCTGCATAATGGACTATTTAGCAATAGAAGAGCAAGATGCATTGCCAATGGAGGTGAGGAGGTGGAGAGGTATACAAATGAGTTGGAGGACTTTGTCATGTATTGAGACAAGAGTTCCTAAGATCACTCACTATCATGGGTGGTGAAGTTTTTCGCAGTTTTATAAATACTCATGGGTCCATATAAGAAGTGTGAATTGAGTGGACAACACAGAAATGCTAAAGAAAAAGGGCCAGTATACTCAACTCTCCTTTTTGAAAAGACTAGGGTCCTCTAATGTTTGTTACAATCTACTAGGAATGTTCTACCATACCATAGTGGCCAGAGAAGTATTCTGTTCTATGGTCTGCTGCTCAGGGGCAGGGAGACCCCTGAATAATCGGATCAGAAAGGTGAGCTGCACTCCAGCACTAGTGCTGGACTCACCAGAGGCAGTGGCAGAACAGAGGAAGAGGCAAAATTAGAGGCCATCATCACTAATGTCACAAATCCTCTCCATATCATGTTACCTCAGTGAGTATTTGTTCACCTGTTCAGTAACTAAGAGAACCTTTATAATACAAATAGAATACAATATCTGAATTTAATGTTTAATCCTTTACAATTCAAAAGCTAGGAACCTCTACCATTCAAATACTCATTCGTGTTTAAACATGTTCCATTTTCATTCATGAGAGGGTTATCTGGAAGTGGATTATTTTAGTAAAAATATATGCATTTGGGAAGTTGTAAGCATACGACTGGATGACTTGCCATGGATCATGCAACTTGAGTTACATGAGATTTTCATGGACATGTTTGATATGGTTTGGTGTTGTTTGCCATTGATCACTAGATGTCTATGATATCATAAACTTGTTATCTCTGTTCTGTATGAAAACATGAGATTACGTTTTTACAAACTGCATGGAGTAACATATAAAAAATATAATTTTTGTGTGATGCATATCTTTATACACATTAAATTTCCATACTTAAGCACAAAAAATATTCAAAAAGTTGAGTGAATCATTTTATATGCGCAGTAAATTGTAAGATAATTGAGCATATTGCAGTGCTTAAACTTTGTACCTGGCTAAATGTGTTTAAAGACCAGGGTCCTCATGCATAATGCCGTGCTTAGAATTCAAACTATAATATGGTGTAAGCACAAAAGCGGAAATGTGCTTACACACAAAAAAATACAGATGCATAAATCTGTGCGAACGCAAATTTCCACGTTCTTCTGCTACATTAATCCCGGTCAGCGTGAAAAGTAATGCACGTGCACGCGCCTGCTGTCCCGCCCCAACTCCTCCCAGAATTATGCCTCTTTGAATATGCAAATCAATATAAACAGCCCTTAAGCTCAGCGTTCTGTGAAAAGGCAATGGCAAAAGCATAGTGGGAAATAGAAGAATTTCAGCGAATACCAAGTGGAGGCAAGGAAAAACATAAACAGTTTAAACAGTGGTATAAACAACAAAAGGAAGTTTATCGAGTGACTTAGAGTGTCGAAGAAACTCGAAAGCTCAAGTTCACAAAGTCACACAGTGCCCAAAATAAAAAAGAAGTTGTCAGATATCAAAGTCGCCGTGAAAAGGCAAGTCGTAGCCCACCATCTGAGTTTCATATAGGGTACAGAGAAAACAAAAAAAATAGGTACACAGTGGGAAAAAAGCACGAAATGTCAACTTTAATCTCGAAATTTCCACTTTAATCACATACTTTATTTTGTCATTAAAGTAGACCATCATAAACTTCATCTTAAAATTGTTTAATTTACTAGTTACTCAAATTCCATCGTAAGTAAAATAGCATGTGAAATGCTTTGTTTTGTATTTGATCTTCTATGTGCTCTATGTGTGTGAATCACTACGTGCTTCCGGGCTTTCTCTTCCTCCGACAGGACACAGAATCTATTACATTCGTAATATTACAGCTCTCTGAATAATTGAAATACTGAGATGTATACTTGATATAATTTTCATGATGATAGGAGTTAAAGCATGTTATTAAACATGGGAACACGGCGGCGTAGTGATTGTTCCTGCCTCACGCAAGATGCTTGCTTTGCCGTGCGCAACCTTCGATGAAATAATTTATTGCAGCAGTACTGTCTCTTTCAAACGTACTAGCCCCCAATTCCTGTCCATACTTTTCTTTCTACAAATACCCACACAATCAGCTCTGTAATAGACATGAAGCCATCTGTAAGCTTAGAACGCCGATTCTTCAAAACTTTTAAGGAAAATTGAAATATTTTCGTAGTACATGTTTAATTATTCTATCCTTCCAGTGTCACGCCAGTCCCAGCAAGCATACAGCGCGAGGCAGGAACAATCCGTGAACGGAGTGCCAGCTCCTCACTAGAGCAGCGACACCGTGTTTAATTATTAACAATATAAATTATTTAAATGAAGTTAAAGTTTTATCTGTTGTGACAGATAGGGGGCGCTATCGCTCCCTTGAACCCTCAGACTATATGCTAGACACCAGATAAAAGTCCAAATATGATATTTATTTGAATAATAACGTGCACAAAGCAACCTCCTCTCCACAATGCTCATATAAATAAACAATACTACCAACAATAATCAATCCTCCACTCTTCCAGACGCGTTGCCACCCTTCCACCCAGCTCAGCTCCACTCTGGGATCTCCCACAGTCCTTTATATATTCCCGGAAGTGCTCTTGAACCCCTGTCCATGTGACTTCTTAGCACTTCCGGGTCAGATCCAAAAGTCTTCTTTTCATCCCGGAAGTACGTCAGTCTTTTTGTTCATGTGATTATGACGCATTTCCGGGTTGTTTGAGAAAGTCTCACTGCTTCTCCCTGCAGCGCCTTCTAGGGGCCCCTGTGGTATCCAGCAGGGTTGTGGATGAAAACTCCAATGTCCATAATTCCCTGCTGGCATTCAGGGCACCTCCATACTGCAGGGAGGGCTCCATCTGGCGGCCTGGGGGTATTGGCCGGGATGAAACTCCCACGCTTTATAAAGTGGCTCAGGTTGCGCAATATTATAACATGTAGTGCAAGTTTACAGTGAGGTGATTGCACTTACTGTTTAAGTACAATCAGTTCTACAAGGAGCACTTGATGGACTGATTGAGTACGTTTATAGTTCTTGGGATGAAACTGTTTCTGAACCGCAAGGTCCATACAGGAAACGTTTTGAAGCATTTGCCATGTGAGAGCAGTTCAAATAGGCAGCATGGCTGAGGCAGCGTGTGCTTGATGCTGTATACTGATAATTCTCTTTCTGATCAGCTGCTCTGAGTGGTGCAGTGAGAGTAATATCAAAAAAGATGATCCACTGAGGTAACCCCTAATAGAAGCAGCTGAAAGAAGAAAAAAAAGGTGCAGTGAGAGTAACAACGCTAAAGCAGCTATGGTATTTGGCATAGTTTGGCCATTCCGTGGACCATTATATTGTTACAGGTTAATTACAATCAGATGCATTAAACTAATAAACAATATATGGTTAAGTATACAGGGATATGGATCTAAAAAAGAAAGGGTAAACACTGGAACAGTAGCACCACTTTGGCGCTGGGTGGTGCCAGTCTGCAAAAACGAACGCAGAACTTGTGCACGTCAGGGTATGAGCTACCATGGAAATGTGCATGGCTTTACACCAAGTTTAGATTTTATACATCGTGATTTGAACGTGGAAACAGTGCGTATGCACTGTTTATACATGAGGCCCCAGAGCCGAGAAAAATTTACTACGGTCTCTTCAGTCTAAAGCAGGGGTCTCCAACCTTTTTTTCCTTGAGAGCTACTTTTACAAAATGAAAATGGCAGAGAGCTACTCATGTTTTCTAACGTTTATTCTCATAGCTTATTTCAACCCAAACAAACTGAATAAGCTTGTTTTGCCTGAATATTTACAAAATGTTGGTGTCCACAACTCACATTTTGCATTAAAACATCACACAAAATATTTAGTTCACCTGCAAGTGCATTTTGTATGTCTATATGCATTTTCTAGTGTATCTCACACTATTGAATTCAAACATGAATACTGTCAAAACAAAACAAATGCAATTACAAACACACAGATTTTCCTTATTCATTTGTCATTTTGTTCCATGTCACTGTTTCACTTCACAAGAGTATTCACACTTCCAGTTGCTTGTGTGATGTGTTTTTTAGTTAGTGAGATGACTGGCACTGCATGGTGTCAACAAGAGAAGTGTATGGTGGAGTGGAGCCACTTAGGTTCACTCTTATTGAGTCATTTAAATGTTCATCTGTCAGTCTTGTTCTGAACTTTGATTTCATGAAATTCCTATCAGAAAAGGCAGACTCTCAGAGGTATGGAGACCCAATCAAAGCAGACATTTTCAGAGCTGCTTGGTGAAGATTCTTATAGTTATCTGGCTCTACTAAGCTCCAGAAATGCTGAAAATGCTGTTGAGACTTTAACTGCACATTATTCTGAAGGTTTACTAATATATAATTTATAAAATCCAATGTCTGTCTGTCCGTATGTCTGTCCGCTTTTCACGAGAGAACATACCGGTTGATTTTCCGACTTCTCTCATTTCGCTATGTATCATAGTTCACTTGTGATGTCGATTTATTTGTGCGAATCCGAGATCCATGCAACGAGCCGAGGGGAGAGGCCTTCCTCACTCATTCGGCTGCTTTGGGGCGTGGTCCTTAACTCCACTTAGCTAGCGAACGAGAGAACAATTGAATTCAACTTTGATATTTAAAATAAAGTGTTACTTAGGTCTTGATGAGTTTGAGTCTGGATATTCTAAGTGTATGCCACATTGAAAAGATAGATTGCAATTCAGATTGTGGATCGTGATGTTGTGTTAAATGGATCGTGATATTAATTTTTGTAAAGATTGCCCACCCCTAATTTGACTAATCAAGTTTTCAAATTTATGTAGGCTTCATTAACCCTTTGGCTAGTCTAAGAAATGTACAGAGACTTTGTAGAATCCACTGCCAAAGATAATATTATGCCTAATTAATACACTTAGATGTCCTAACAGAGAATGTGGTAATATTGATTCTATACTTAACTGTTTTTCAATTTTAAGATGTTTTTTCGAACAATTACAGGTATACAATGAAAATGTAAAATGACAAAAGTTATATTTCAGTGTCTGGCCAGACTACAGGCCTAAAATCTGCAAATTTGCTCTTGATCTTTTAGATTATGAATTTTCTTTTGTGTGAGTGAGACGAAGTGGTAGAGTCATTTTATGTCTAGGGTGAACGTATTTCGTCTGGAGAAAGAAAATGTTTTAACTTGAAAAACTAAATTTGCTCTTAGAGATTGTATGTTCTGTGTGCATTAGCATTGTCTTTAAGTACTGTATATTAAACTTCCTTTGACCAATGTAAGCGCATCTCAAGATTCAGGTTCCAAGGAAAATTATAAGTTCACGTTTTGTGAGGAATCATGAAACTGCAGGGATCCTCGATTACTGTCAGCTCTCCTTTTTTGTCTTACTGAAAATTATTTTTGAAACTGTTCCTACATGTTGCATTAGAAGAGGATAATTTACTAATCTGTAACAGTTTTTGAAAAGTGGAAGAAGTATACATGATCAAGTTACATTCACAGAGTAGTTTATAAATTTTCTGTTATCTACTTGGCAACGACTCTGAGCTGGAAAAGTACATAATTCAAAATGTAGCATCAACAAAACCAGCAGAAAAGTCAAATGTGAGATTAACCAAGAAAAATGGTAGAGAGACATGCAAAATGATCATATAATCTTGGTTAGCACTCACTGCAAATGAAAGGCAGAATATACTGTATAAATATATTGTCAGCGAAAAACAAACATGTCAGGTTTTCACCACCCTGGCAACATTTTCATGTGAAACGTTGACTTTATAATAACTGTAATAGATCAGTAATGTTTGAAAAAAATGAAAAGAAAGCCAGGAGCAAATATTTCAGACATAATTGGTCAAAGAGGGGAATTTTAATTGTCGACACTCTGTGTAGATTTTACTTTTTGTAGAAATCAAGTAAATGACTGTGAATACACTCTTCTCATAATTAGCTTTCCTCATTCTCAGTTTCATTGTTCAAAATGTTTTACTTTAATAAGATATATTATAACAGACGTGTATTGCATTCTTATGTTTAACAATCATATTTATTGTTTTGAGACATCTGCTTAACAGTATTTAAAAAGAGTCTAGTAACATTAGGCCATGAGCAAGCATGTCTGATACAAAGTACTCTCCTTCCAAGTGTCACAGATACTTGTTGTGCATATTTTCTTTTTATAAGAAGCATAATGTAGCGTGCTTAAAACTACTTAATCAAATTTAAGAGCCTATTCTGGGATTACCCTGTGGTGGGCTGGTGCCCTGCCCGGGGTTTGTTTCCTGCCTTGCACCCTGCGTTGGCTGGGATTACCTCCAGCAGACCCCCGTGACCCTGTAGTTAGGATATAGCGGGTTGGATAATGGATGGCTGGATGGATATTCTGGGATTATTGAGTCCAAGGTAGGAAGCAACCTTAGACAGACTGCCAGTCATTTAGCCACATTAGCACACACTCAGAGATCATTTAGAATTAATAATTAACCTCACTTGCACATCTTAGTGGATGTAGACGTTGTAAATGCCAAGGAGGACAGATGGGGATTCCAGCTGGACAAAAGAACTACTTCTTCTCCAGCCGGAGTAATATAAGGGGTGGACCAGCGGAAGCCGAAAGCCAGGGGCAATCCCATCCCCTATACAATAGGTGACAGTGGTCCTCTCAAGGCGTCATCCCAGTATGAACATCCACAGGGGTACATGGTAGTTGGAGTCTGGAAGTGCAGTCCTGTCACGGTCCCTGGGTTCCGTTAGTGGGCGATGTCAGGGGAGGACCTTCTTGATTTCCACATGACTCAGAAGTGCTTCCAATAAAACACACTATAGCACCAAAAGTATTCCCAGGTCCATTTTAAAAGGAGCCCGCTGCCTCCAGACTCTGACTCATCCACGTGACATTCAATAAGAGAAGCAGAAGGACAGAACAAAGATTGAGTTGCTTTGTAATTGAGATTTGGTTATATGTGCACATTTGGTGATTCATTTTGTGAACTAAAATCCTTTATTGGATAATATCGTGCCTGAGGTTTGGAGCTTTGTGATACCACCTTGTGGTCACAAAGTAAAACTGGAGTACCAACAGAAAAAAAACCAGATCCTGGAAAAACGTGCCAACTCCAAAAAAACAGTGATCATGACCACACTTCAAATCTAAGATACTGGATCCATGCCCCTACATCTGTCTAAACTTCCAAACAGAGTAAGTCCATCCATCCATCCATTTTCCAACCCGCTGAATCCGAACACAGGGTCACGGGGGTCTGCTGGAGCCAATCCCAGCCAACACAGGGCACAAGGCAGGAAACAATCCTGGGCAGGGTGCCAACCCACCGCAGACAGAGTAAGTGTTCTGTCTAAATATTAGAGTCTAAATTTAACTGCTGCCTACTTTTGGCTCGAATCTGTTTCTGAATGGTTTTGTTGACGGTTATTACTGGGAACCAGGTTTGAGTAGGGAGTCATTCATTTTCACAATAAAGGTTATGTTTAATTATCTCTGGATCTTTTGATCCAACATTAATACCTTTTGCAAGATGTTTCTCAACAGTGTCTCACAGGTTGAATCAAATGATAATAATGTCTTCTGATGTCTTTTAAGAAGGGTTCACAGCCAATTTTGAATTCTGATATTATATATCCAGACACCAGTAAATACTTAGAAAGAAATTAGGAAATATACAGCTACCTGATATCAAATATTTACAGTAATCCTAACTAATTTAGTCATGACTTACTGATCAAGCTGGTTATAGTAAACTCTCTGATAGGTGCACCACCATTTCTCCTTGACATCATACCCATGCATTCCAGTGTTTAAATATTCTGACCAATGCATGTAAAATTTTATCTACATTACAGTATTATCTCAAACAGCTGTAGCTTTTCAAATTTTAATGTAATTTGGAAAACCCCAGGTTATGAACTGGAGTGTTTGTATAATAAGGGGAAACTTCAGTAAGAATACAACTTTTTAAAACAAACATGAGATCAAGATTCAAATGTTGCCAAAGTAGTATTATCTAATATTCTGCAAGTTTCTTGTCCAAGAGTTCCTTTTAAAGTGAAAGAACACCCGTTGTCATTATCATATCTGTCTGTATGTCTGCCAACTTCTTGTGTTTAAGCCAATTTTTCACCCATCTGCACACTATACCAAGAATTTCCACCTCTTTTAAACTGATCACTAATCGGCCTCTTATCTAGTAATTTGTCCTAAGTATTATGAAAATTGGGATACATGATATCATACAGTATGTAACCATCTGATCAAATTTGTTTGTTACTTCTTCATAAAATTATAACAGACTTGTGAAACATATCCTCCTGCATCAAAACCCATGATGCCTGTTTCCTAAGGCACCTCTACATTCTGCCCCTTTTCATTAATAATTGCTTCCATTAAGTAATGGAATTCACAACATTATTCTGGCTATTTTACTTTCTTTACTGATTCACCAGAATTTCTGCTTTTTGTTATACTAGTAAAATACCTGTGAAAAAATGATCAAAATAAAATGCTCGCTCCTTCCATTTTTAATTAATGAGCTGCCTTCTCTTAGCAACAATTTGTGTCAGCGCTACAAAATCTTCTTTAGGAGTCTGCCTGGCATGTCCTGAATAGCAGAGCTGACTCTCCTGAGAAGTTTATTGCGCACATACTGCAGTGACTTCTTTGGCCATGCAAATAACCCGATGTGACTGGCAAAGCAGCAATGTCCTCCGCCTTTTCCAGTGTTTCATGTGTTTTTCTTAGCTAGTTGCATTGTTCACATTATCTGAGCTTTGCACCTCCAAGATGGCAGGATGAGAACATCCTTCCGCATTCATTTTTAGTGATGTGTATAGAAAAAATACATTTATAAGGGAGGGACAGAAATTACATTTTTTAAAATTCTCATTTAGTATCTAATTTGGATTTTCTGCAGTTGCTGGAAGGTGACAACCTCATTAGAATATTATTTGAGAACATTTGTTGTTCCCTTCTGTATACAGTATTTAATTGTTTCCTTAACGTACTACACTCCTTTTGTGTCTGTTGTAAAATGCTAAAATATATTACCACATTTTTCCAGAAGAAAAGCAACTTTAGATAGATAGATAGATAGATAGATAGATAGATAGATAGATAGATAGATAGATAGATAGATAGATAGATAGATAGATAGATAGATGGGAAAATTTAGTTTGTAAAGAAACTCAGAAATATTTAACGATTATAACAAACAATAACAGCAACCCTTCTCAAAAACACAAAGGGAATTACCAAAAAGAATAAAAAGCCTGTGACTTGGCTAATGATAAGAGAGCACTGACAGATTATGAAGGCATATTTCCATACTGTAGGTAGAAAGGGACCTGAGTAGCATTTCTTTAAATACTGAATCCTACAATATATACTAAGTTGGCTCAAGATACTACATTGCAGATCATTTCAGCAGAGTAAGTAGGTGGTCATCCTTTCTGCCTTGAAATACAGGTTTTACTGTTGATATCACCTGTGTTGCAATAAAGTGGAAACATGCAAAGTTTCATTCACCTTTCCAAAAGCAGTACAAACAAGATGCCGTGGTTATTTTTTGCTGTGCTCTGTCCTTAATATACACTAGCTAAAGTACATATATATTAGTATAATGAGTTATGTAAGAAGGCAAATATAGTTTTTACTGTACATATGTTTTAATGTTGACATTTTTGTCACTGCTGGCTGAAGTGCAAGTGTCCTGTCCATCATCTACATTACCTCTCTATCAATTTCTGTGCTTTCATGAGTTGACAATACCTACTTTTTGTGTATAATTAGATTCCATAATTGTGGTAACTTCTTGCTGGTTTGGAACCATAAACTTTACTTCTTTGCATCTCCTGGTTTACTGTGGTTTCATGAAGAGATGTTTAATCCCACATTAATAAACTGGATGGCTAGTTGAATAATTGAATCAGTGAGTGTGTTTACATCCACATAGAAAACCAGGATAAGGTGAGTATAACTCAGTTAAAACAGAATCCTGGTTTCTTAAAATCACCATTTACATGCACAAGTGCACTCCTGGAGTCCTCCTTTGGGAAAATGCCCCCACATCATTAAACTGTACAAAAAAAGAGTTAAACGTCATCATTGGCTGTCGTGAATCAGAAAACAAGCATGAAGGCTGTGATAATTTTCTTGTGTTTTATAAATATGTTTAGTCCTTCATATGCTTTTAAATAAATAATACCCATCTCGTTTTTACATCCTTGACCTGAGCCACTGATGATTCTCAGTATGAACACTGGCCACTGCGTTACCTGATCACACTGTTTCAGCCTGTCTGTAGCAAGTAGCTGGATTAAAAACTAAACTGACACTTTTTTTATAGGTTTCTGTTACTGGATTACATGCAGCACCCAGTTAAGGGCTTGCACAGCCAAATAACCGGGTTACTCACAGAGAAATCTGCGTGGATCAACTTGGTTTTCTCAGAGACCAACATCCCAATTTTTATACCCAGAATAAAGATTTACATAGCATTTTAGAAACCAGGTTTCTGTGAAAAGCAGGTTATTAAAACTACCAATTTTTGTGTTGCTCCCTCTATGGAACGCCTATTAATGATTAAACTTCTGAAACTCCATAAATTCTGTATGGTAAATTGGATTAACTGTAATATACATGGAAAATTTCATGAGCATCCACTCTGCTGCTATGGAATAATACGTGGTGCCCCAAAATTTCTTTTGTGAGCTCTATCCTTCCCCCAGTCGATGACAATATATCTTGTTGCTTTATTTATGCAAAATTTTACACTGCTAAGTAGACACAGCCATTCATTTTTGGAGCACATTTTTCAATTGCAGGTGTTGCCTTGTAGCAATGGGCACAGTGCAGGAACTAGCCCTGGGTGGCATGTAAAGGGACACACACACACATTTACTGTTCTCACTCATAATGAGCAAATTTAAAGGTGCCAATTAGCATCACATTCTAAGGCTGAGATCATAAGACTTGCCTGCAAGAGGGCACTTTTCTTTAACTGGGACTCTTTATTGATGGTTAAAAAACTTCTACTTACGAGGGGGGACCCAAAAATAACCGGAATTTTGTTGTTGTTAGGTTGGTACTTGTAATACGTGGTTGGGCTGCTAGGGAGATCTAGTTACACTCCTTACAAGTCAGTCTGCCAAGTGCCATCAGTCTGGAAGGTTGTGCTTGTGTTCACTGAATTTTTTTGTAAAAGTAGTTTTGTGCAAGCATCGTTTTTTTACGATGGTCGATTATCATGAGCAACGCGCGGCAGAGAAATTTTGTTTTCTTCTTGAAAAAAGTGTTGCAGAAACTATTGTTATTGAAACGGTATGACAACCCTGAACCACCCACCCTACTCACCGGATTTAGCTCCGTGTGATTTCTTTTTGTTCTCTCGGATGAAAAAAGACTTGAAAGGAAGGCGTTTGCTGATGTCAAAGAGGTAAAACAAGAAACGACCAGAGCATTAATGGGCATTACTTCAGACGAATATAAAAAATGTTTTGAACAATGGAACAAACGGTTAGATAAGTGTATTTCCGCCAATGGAGAGTACTTTGAAGGAGACTAAGTGTAGTTTGTACAGAAAATTAAATTAAATACGTTTTAAAAATATTTCCGGTTATTTTTGGGTCCTCCCTCGTACATCATGGTATGCCTAGCCACTTATTTAAAATTTTTAAATATATTTAAATAATGCAGTCTTGAAAACTTGCATGTTCTCTTTGACAATTCATTATATATTTTTTTTCAATTCTGTATTTGCATTTTAATTTAATTGCAAAATTTGAGATTATCAATTGAAAACCAACTACTGTATAAACTCACATATGTCGGGTCTTGAAACCTGAAAAATCGATCATAAAATCAGACCCCGACTTGTACGCCTGTTCAAAAATGCAACACTTACATTTTTTTTTTTACATCTTCTTGCCTCCTCCAATCTCACGTCAGTTTCTCAGACACATCATATTTTGTTGCAGCAGCGCAGTTACCAATTTCTTTCGCTACTTCAACAACTTTTAATTTGAAACCAGCTTCATATTTTCTTCTGATCGAACGCTCCATCGTAGATAAGGGATGCTCTTACAATAAAGGTGTATGAGGGTGTGAGATATAAAAAAACACAGAACAGTGCACACGTTTGGGTATTACCGCGTGGTCACGTAGGCACAATAGAGAGAGAGAGAGGGAGGTTAGGAGTACACGCTGATAGAGCACATTTCCGCACCCACATTAAAAAAAGGCAGTCTGCTCCGTGGTTACTCTCTCAGGTGGGCGTTAGCATATCATAATCCCTTGTACCAATAGTGTGAGTTTTCCGCAATCGACTTATACGACCAACATTATAAAATACCAGAAATTATACTTTAAAATCAAGTCCTGACTTATCCACGGGAGAACTTATCCACGCGTATATACGGTAACTGTAATCCTTATGAGAAAGGGTTGCTCTCCATGTTTCAAGTGTGGCAACTGTCCTACTCAGTTTAACCATTTACAAAAGGTAAATTTCTCAGATACACTTAAACACAGATTGGACATTAGAACTCAGCAGCTGTTTTTGTCTATGCCAATTGTTTTGTGTAAAGTTACATGCAGCCAGAAGCGGGATACGACTGCAAAATAATAACAATGTGACTGATTCTTTAGCACATTCTGCACACTGCCATTTTAAGGAGATGTCATACTCAGTTAATGGCCTGAAGCACAGTCTGTTAGAGGTGGTAGTGAGTTCATTCCTTAGGGGATGGCTGCTATAGTGATCTAGGACTTTAATGAGGTGGGTTTTGGATGTTCAGATGTTCTCAGTTCAGACTAAATAAATGGGACATCGAGAATGCTACTTAATTAGAATAAGAATCAGAATCACTTTTATTTGCCAGTGCTTAATGTACAGGAATTTAACTTGGTAGCTTTGGAGCTGCTTATGTAGTATATAACACATAACATCACATTCAAATAACTTAAATAATATAAGATAAACAACAGACATTGTAAACATTTTGCAGAATAGTGCAGTAATAAAGGAGACGATCAAATGAAAGCGTGTGTTTGTATAGTGTGTATGCACATGCACGCACAACTAGGTACTATACATATACTGTGCATACACACTGTCACATATCAGAGTATCTCCTTCCGTACTCACCTAAGGTATGTGGTACCCCCACAGGACAAGACGGGGGTGCTATCGCTAACACTGTTGTCTCCTTTTTCCCTCATAGCCTCGAGAAATCACCCTTTGAGGGCAATGGAGCCAAAGAAGCCATGCCCCATCTGGTCAGGACGGTATAAAGGAGTGTCATTTCCTAAGAAATGGCGTCTCGGTTCAGACCTGATGAGCCATGAGGAAGGTCACACAGACACCTCAAAGCTTTTCACACAATGACAACTTACCAATCCTTATTGTGCCATCTACAGTAGTGCTCCTTTCTGTTGAAGAGTTATTTTTCTTTCTGTGGCAACATATTAAATGGAGTTTTGCCTGGTTGGCACCACAATTTTTGTCTCTCCTAGAGTCATCCTTCGCTCTGCTACGACACTCATACACTCACACTTTCACAGAGCATATAAAAGAATGCATTAATGAGTGTTGTAAGACAGGCTAAATGTCTGTGAGGGCTGTGGCTCTGGGAAAGAAACTGCTGGGTGAGATGAGTCAGTGGTGGTCTTATGGAACTAACCAGTAGTTCAAGTTTGCTTTTGGCTCACTGGTTAACTCCATTTGTTGCATACCCTTTATGTAGTTGTCTTTGTGTTTACTTTTCCACATGACCCATCATTTTCTTTCCATATCAAATCATGATACGCACTTCACTACTGTGCCCCCCCCAAAGTTTGGCTACTGAAATGAAATTGAAGATTATTTCTTATCACCCACCCTGTACCAATGATGCAGGTATAAGTCAAAACTTGTCCATGAAACAATCTGCCAACTTTAAATTTTTCCAAAATGAGTACACTTTTGCCGATTGTTGCCTCTTACTCATCAAACATACGGTAGCCTAATCCTCTGCAACTTTAGCTTATATTCTTTAAATGCTTGTAGGCATACATTCTCAGTTTAGAAAAAAACAAAAAACTTTTCTTTTAGAGAAAAATGAAACACTTTTGTACCCTCCGTTCTTGTAAAAATGAAAAGCTAGCTGCCCACCCGGCCATTTCTTGGTATTTCTAACTCAAAACAAATCTGTTCAGGAAAAGTGTTAGGGACTCCTCACTTCACTAAAGTAAGTTATTAGGTAATATTAGGTAAATGAATGGATGGAAATAACTGGTCATTGTTGATTATCCCAACAATAGTAATAATGTACATATTAATTGTATTACAACAGTAATATAAAAGTATTTTCTATATCTACTAGAAGGAGAGGGGTTATATTTGAAAAATCTAACCATTCATGTATATGCATTCACTAAATCAAAATACCAGTTAGCACATGTGAATACAAATAACTGCAAAGTAAATGGAAAGTTAGCACCTGCTTGTTAACAAAATAGTCTGCTTTGTGTATTCTTTACAAAACTAAATAGCATACAGCATATTCTACACTCTTTTCATATCTTCAAACAAGCCCACAGGATTTTTTAAGTGCTGTGAAAACTGGCAAATGTCTTTTTAATTTTACTCCCCCACAATATTTGAACAGTGCGGGGACAGCCATACACAAGTTTCGGAAAACTTAGATAAATTGCCAGGAAGGATAAATTGCCACATTTAAAACCAAGTCACATTTTATTTGACCAAAAGAAAAAAAAATACAAAAATACTTTTTTCAGGTTATGCCCTTCTCTGTTTATACTCAGTTTATTAAGTGAGGCCATATTTCACTCAACATTTTCTTCAGTCTAAACAATTTTTATAATGCATTATTCCTAGTGTATGACTGGTTCTCAGTGATGATCTGGACAGATATTACAGTAAAATACAATAAAAAAAAAAGAAATATAGCTTTTACAGAGCTTTCAGAAAGCTTTGAGACCCCCCTTTACTTTTTTCATATCTTATTATGTTTCAGCCTTATGCTAAATTGTTTACAATTCATTTTCATTTTTTCCCCTGTGGGAGATGGCTGGCTGTGCATCCCGGCCAGCACCCCCAGGCCGTTAGATGGAGCCCTCCCTGTAGCATGGGAGTGCCCTAAAGACCAGCAGGGAATCATGGACAATGGAGTTTTTATTCCTAACCCTGCTGGACACTGTGGGGCCCACCAGGGTACGCTGCAGGGAGGCCCAAGAACTTATATGTGCCCTATAACCCGGAAGTGCGTCACGAACATATGACCGGAGGGAACGACGTGCTTCCGGGTTGAAGAGAAGGACTTTTTATCTGACCCGGAAGTGATAAGAAATCACATGGACTGTAGAATGGGAAACACTTCCGGGTCAGGGAATATAAAAGGACTGTGGGAAAGCCCAGACGCTGAGCTGAGCTGGGAGGAAGGGTGGCAATGCGTCTGGGAGAGGAGGATTGGTGATTGATTATTGATTATTGGAGTGATTATAGTATTGCATGTGTAGTGTGGAGTGGAGGGTGCTTAGTGCACATTATTATAAAATAAATAATAATTGGAGTTTTACCTGGTGTTTGGAGTGGTATCTGAGGGTTAAAGGGAGCTCTAGTGACACCTACTGCTACACCCCACATCAAGCAACACTCAATACTTCAGAAAGACAAAGCAAAAACAGGATTTTAGGAATTGTTTCAAATGTATTAAAATTTAAAAAATTAAATTTCACATTGAAACAAGTATTCAGACTTTTTCTATTACACGATTCTACTGATCATTGTGGTGAAGTTTGAGTCTACCTGTGGTCAGTTCTGGATTGGACACGATTAGAAAAGACACATCTGTCTATAGAAGGTCCCACAGCTTGACATTGTGTATCACAGCAAAAAACAAGCCATGACATTGAAAGAATTTCCTGTAGAGCTTTAAGTGACAGGACTGTGTCAAGGAACCGTTCTGGGGAAGAGAGGTGACCAAGAACCCAGTTGTCACTCTGGATAAGAGTTAGAGAACCTGTGTGGAGATGGGAGAAGGACAACCAGCACTGCAACACTCCACTACGATACATGAAAGTTCACTTGGAGTTTGCAAAAAGACACCTAAATGGGCTCTCAGACTATGAGAAGCAAGATTCTCTGGTCTGATGTAACCAGGATTGAACTGTTTGACCTCAATTCTAAGCATTCCAACAGTGAAGCATCTTGGTGGTGGTGTCATGCTGTGGGGTTGTTTTCCAACGGCAGGGACTGGAAGACTTGTTAGAATTGAGGGA
Organism: Erpetoichthys calabaricus; assembly: GCF_900747795.2. Classification (NCBI taxonomy): domain Eukaryota; kingdom Metazoa; phylum Chordata; class Cladistia; order Polypteriformes; family Polypteridae; genus Erpetoichthys; species Erpetoichthys calabaricus. The sequence goes on from NC_041408.2 coordinate 67,304,505, forward strand.
AAAATGAATGGAGTAAAGTACTGAGATATCCTTAATGAAGACTTGCTCCAGGGCACTCTGGACCTCAGACTAGGCCAAAGGTTTACCTTCCAAAAAGACAATAACCCTAAGCACAAAGCAAAGACATTACAGGAGTGGCTTAGGGTCATCTCGTTAAATGTTCTTGAGTGGCCTGGCCAGAGCACAGACTTGAACCCAACTGAACATTTCTGGAGAGATACGAGAATAGCTGCCCACCAATGGTCTCCATCCAATCTGACAGAGCATGAGAGGATCTGCAGAGAAGAATGACTGAAAAAACCCAAGTTATGGTTTGTGAAGCCTGTTGTGTCATACTCAAGAAGACTCCAGGCTGTTATCACTGCCAAAGGAGCTTCAACAAAATACTGAGTAAAGGGTCTGCATACTTGCATCAGTGTGATATTTCAATTTTGTATTTTTAATAAATTTGCACAAAAGTATATGTAACCTCTGAAGCATAAGGCGAGATCAAGCACGGGTAAAACCCATGTCGAAAGAAATCTCTCAATCCAAAAGTTCATTTTAAAATTATTTAGTGAAAGTTAAAAGCAAATAATCCAAACAAGAATAAAGAAAAAAGTAGTTACACACGTAGAATAAAAGGCAAAAAAAGGAAAAATGTATCTTCTCTAAACTTAGTTTTTCTTGAAAAACTTTAGTTACTTCTGTACTAAAAAGTTCTTTATTTCTTCTTTCTATACTTAAAGATTCTTAACTTCTTCTATACTTAAAGGTTCTTAATTTCTTCTTCTGTACGCCTTAAGCGTATGGTACAGTATTTAAATAAGCACTGTTTTCTTAGAGTTATTTCACACACTCAAAAGGCCCGTAGGCCCGCAGGCACAGTTTAAAACCTTATGCCTTCTACACCTTGCACATGGCAAGGCTGGTCACTAACTGAAGAATAATGTTTTCTCAAAGCTGTTAGAAATGGCAAGAATATACCAATTCAATTCTACTTATGGGGGTTATAGGAACCTCCCATAGATTATGCATTGTCATCTAGTAAAATATTTATGAACCTTAAATAACTATGAAAATGGCTCTTACAGTATACAATCTTGTTTTCACTTTGTTATTTTGGGGTATTAAATGTTGCTTGATGAGGGCAAAAGGCTGTAACATAACAAAAGGTGAAAAACCTGATAGGATCTGAACACTTTCTGAAGGTATTGTATATCTAATGCAAGTGCCATAGTGCCATATACAGTATCTGTTAACCTGCTGTCACAATTGTCATTCTTTATCTATTATTGACCTTTTCCTCTATCTTGAATTTTAGGTCACAGTTTCATTTTACTTGATAGTCTTTACCTTTGCTCTTCCGACTTTAAAATAAAAGCATATTGAAGTGTCATGCCCAGGCACTAAATCTGAAAGAAAGCTTTCTTACAAGTGAATGATTAACATTCACTTGAAAGAGAGCCCTTTGAGAAACTAAGAAAAAGCAGGCTAGAGAAAGGTGTTTTATCCCAGTAGCTATGGTGGGAAAAGGGGTGCTGACTGAAAGAGCACACAAGAACAGCCACAGTTAGGTTTGAAGGGAGACCAGAAGATGGAAGCAATGCAATGTCTAAAGTTTTGCCAAAGTCAAAACCAGAGAAACAAGGCAACCAGGAAGACAGAGCCAAAACATTAATTAGAAGCTGTAGTGAAAAAGATATTCACAAAAGATTGAAAGATAAGACTTGGAGGAATCTCAAGGTTTAAGAACAAACTTTGATGACAGCGGTTCCATGTCATCACGATATATAAGTGTTTGACAATGAGATCATAATGCACGTTGAAATCACATGACTGCTCCGTCACGATATAGCTGAGCAGTAGTCGATCCAGGAATGCATAAAATGGCAGCAAAGCTGTGAAATAGATAGAATATAAACTTGTGGCACAAATGCCTTGTAATTTTAAAAATATTAATTTTAAATCAAAATGAAACAATGAAAAAATGAAAAACATATGTGAAACTCCTGCTAAACAGTTCAATAGTGGAAAAATTATAACAGTTATCTCCGGATGACCTGCTTTATACAGGAATTGTAGGTAAGCAAAGTCACCATGGTATGAGATGTAAATTTTCACTTCTGGTTAGGGGAAACATATAAAAACTAAGAAAGCAAAAGAAGAATTGAGAACGAGTGAAATAGGGACAATGAGAATGTTGTTTGTTGTTGGAGGTAAGCAGGCTCTCATGACTTGACAGTAGGGCAGACAGTCATGTATTGTTTTTGGCTGCATGCTTTTCCCTTCTTGATTTTTCCATTTGAAATGAATTCATTAATTTTATATATTTTGCAGTCTGTTGGATACTTTGTTTTGGAATTTGGTTAGGAAGTAAGGATAGTCCACTAGGGATGTTCTCTACTCTTCTTCAACACTGTGAACGAATGGTCCTTTGGTGGATTTGATTTCCTCAGGTTTCTTTTGTTCTTTTGTGTGATTCTAGGGTTGGTCTTTACCTTCAACCAATAAATATTAAAATTAGCCTCTCACCTCAAAACACTCAACTTGAATGAAAAAACACAGAAAATGACCAATTGGAAGAATAAAAAACCCCCCATGATTTGTCATTCATAAAATGTGGGAAAAATTCCCTGAACCTAGAAGAAAAAAAATCTATCATTATTACAATTCTAAAGTAATATTGGTTGAATGTAAATTAACATCCTGGAAAGACAAAACTGATGTAGTTTCAAGAACATCAGATACCCAATGAAATCAGATCAGTGAGGGTCTCTACCTCCTGAAGACAAACGTCAATCAGTGGGACTGGTTAGGAATGTTACTGCTGGCCACTAGTAATAAGCAAATCTCACTGAATTTACTTCACCTTGAGTTCGGCGAAAATGCCAAAATGTTCAGGAATTCCTGTGAAATTAGTAAATGGGGAAGGGTAAACTAAACCATTCTTGAGTGATTTATAATGTGCAATGCTTTTTAAATGTTAATAAGGGCTAGGGAAGTGTCTACCAACTATGCTGAATCAATTTTTGTGGTCAACAATATGACCTGAGCAATGAGGCAATGGTGCCAACCAGTACATCACTATGCCTCCCTCAGATAAAATACTCCAAGTCCTTAATCTCTCTCTTCCTCTCCTGAGCTCCTATCACTTTGACATACTTATACCCACACAGCCTGTGATTAAAGGGATCTGCATTACAGTGTATATACTTGGGTGATGCAGACGCTTTCACTGCCCGAGCTGTGCTACATACTAATTGTATTTTTCCTAATATTCTAATTATGATTAATGGATGTACCCCTCAAATTAAAATAATGCAAGTTTTTTTAAACAAATGTGGGATATAAATCCAGTTAGAGTATCTATTGGATAGTGACATCATGCATACATATTGTAAACTATTCACTCATGCACAAAGCAGATTGGGCAGTGCCATACAATTTGAGGTACTTACAGTACACATGTGTGAAATGTCTGCCCATGTGTGATGCAAATCAGGCAGGTAGCACAGATCAGGTAGTGACATCCCAATCCAACATGGCTGCTGCAGCTCTGTGATGTGACACTGATCACACAAAGCATCATGAGGCACTGGGAGAAAAAAGTTACTCTAAGCTGACCACACAGCAAGTTTTCAAAGAAAAATCTGGTGAACAAGATCACAGACAAAACCATCTAGTTGGCCGCAAAAAAAACGCTGTGGCCAATTTCGCCGATCATCCCTGCTGGGCACCTCTGCCTATCACAAGAACTCCAGGTGCCATGTTCCCTTGTAGAAGAAGAATACAATGAACCAGCTTAGCTTCTACCTGACAGTGTTCATAATGCATCAGGTTTACTATACAGTTTCAGGAGTCTGGCATTACAGTAACTCCTGGAGCAGGTACACTAGGGTCTATGAGAGGCATCTATCTGACATGTTACCTCTATGCCTACCACCAGCCCATGTTCTTGTCTCTCACATGAGGCTCTTGCTAAGACAGTGATTTATTACAAATGCAAAAGTGCTCCAAAGCAATCAACGAATTGCATATTAAATCTATATTCATATTCATTAGGTTCAAATTGGTAATTGTGCTTACCATGAAGGGAATAATAAATACTGACTGATTATTTTCAGCAAAGAAGCTTGTAACTGGTAGATGAAAAAGCCCTGTATCTGCACCTTCTACCAGCATGCAAGCAGGGTAAGAACACTCTAAATCAGAGATACTGGTTATACTGGATAGACCATTTTATTAATGCAAATTATTTTATTCCTCAGAGATCAAGCTACACTTGCACTAAGCATTACAAGTCACTATGATAAAAATGAAAAAGTATTGTTTCAAAATGTTAGATCAAGGTCAAAGAGAACATTTATCATTTATCTTGGAAACGGCACCAAACATATGTTGTCATAAACAAGGGCAAAGTGTAAAGTGAAGTACAGCTAGTGAGCTGTTTAGTATGTATTCAACTACCAAAAACAATTTGTCAGTTTGTCGGTTTTAACAAAAAAAATATGAAATATGAAATTGAAAGATGGAGGACAGAAACATGCATGCTTGAAGTAATAGTGCTTAGAATGTTTGCACGCTCTGGACAGAATGTAACCATTTACTGCAAGTGTATTCAAACAATTAAAACATGCTATCTTTATTACTCCACCCGAAATGCCTCAAGCTGTCTGAAAGTACTAGCCTGGTAAAGTCATTTAAAGGCAGTTGTGTTTTGTTTTGAATTATTTGTAATAAAGGGAGAAATGTTTTTTTTTTAACACAGAAAAACAATACCACATTCTGGAGCTTAGTACAAAACAAAATCAGTTTTTATCCAAATTTAAACATGTGTGAGAAATACACTTTTGTTTGCACTCTTTTAAAATTGTATAGCTTTATATCCAAATGTGCCTACATAAAATGAAAATTATACTGAAAATTTAGAGTAGCGTTAAAACATTATATAATAGCAAAACAAAGCAATCACCAAATCAATAGAATAACCCACAAGTAAAGCATAGCTAAATAAAAATAAAACTTATACATATATTTGATATGAACAAAATAAGCTTCACTTATAGTGTGAGAGAATAAACTAAAACATAAACACCTTACCTGATCTTCAGATAGAAATATCTGGAACTTGTAATTTAATTTATTTGTTGTAATATTTAAGAGAACAGTCCGTTCTCTGCTTTTGCTAATAAGTTAACACACTAAAGTTTAGCCTTCAACTGTCAAGGTCCAGCCTCCCTGAAACGTTTCCTATTGGTTATAAGAGGAATGCTGTAACAGAGATCACTTAGGCTAATCAAGCAAATAGTATTTTGTACCTGCTTTTGCATATCTTTGCTTGCACAATGTATTTTTGAATGACATATAAGAAACAATAAGTGTCAACTGAAAAAATAGACATAAACATGGACAGGTTTGGAAAGATTACAGGATACAGAATCAGTAGGAATAAAGAAGAATCAAATATGGTGAATAAAACTTCTGCCTTTTGGCTCCAGATGCCTAATTTCAGATCCAACACTCAACATTGTCTGAATGTATTTTCACATTGGTAGGTTTCATGCCATGTTTAAGGAAGCAGGATGGAAGAACTTTTGCATTCTACAACCAAAGTTAAAGCAGCTTTGAACAGCTAGCAGAATTGTACCTCCCCATAAGTACGTACCATTTATGATTTATACCTAAAATAAGTATATGAATAAAATGTGTATTTTTCAATAATCTGAAGTGATGATTCTGGTGCTCTTACAGGGAAATCCTCTTGCTTTGCATCCAGTAAAGCCAGTGTAGACATGAGGATAGAACCCTGGGACTGCCAGACTGTTTTGGTGGCCCCAATTTTTCATAAGGTAGACGAGAGTGAGTTCCAGTTAGTGAAGGATGATACCCCTAAACCTCCCTGAGAAAACCTTTGCACTAAGAGCAATGTAGATTCCTACTTGGCTGTGGCGCAGTGGACCCTCTTTACCATTGCACAGATATTTGAGGGCTCTTGAAGAGTCATTTGAATGTGTCGATCCTGTTGTGCTTTGTGGACTTAGAAAAGATTACTCCCTAGTATCTTGTGATTCATGCTTCAGGAGTATGGGGCTCGGGCCACTGCTCCATGCCATCCATGTTCTTATGCTTTATCAAGGATTTGTTCCTTGGCTTATGTTTATTGTGAACCAGAAATTAATAATAGAATTAGCAGAGTAAATGAAGTCTTTGCAATGCTGAAGAAAATCTAGAGATCCAGCAACTTGAGTATTCACACTAACATCAGGATATTTAACAACAACATCCTCACCGTCCTTCTGTATGGCTCAGAATATTTCACCTCCATGGAAAGAAAACTTGCGGTATTCCCTGTATTGAATACTGGGGATCTTCTGGCTAAACACAATCTCAACCATGCACCTCAAGAACAGGAATGGAATGGGACCCATCTCAGAGATTGTATAGTTGCATTGATGGAGATTGCTGCATTATGTCTGCCATCCAACACCCTTGAAATGTGTCAAGAACTTGATTGGAGTCCACCTGTGGAAACTGAATTGATTCAACATTGTTTAGAAAGGCACACACTTGGGTATAAAGGTCCAACAATTCACACTGTTTTACAGGACAACAACCAAGCCATGAAGTCCATGGAACTCTCTGTGGACCACTGTGATTAAATTGTGGTGAGGCACAGATCAGGGCAAGGCTATAAAACCTTTTATAAAGGTTTGAATGCTTAGGGCGAATCATGTATTCAAAGGGCGAATCACATACTCAAGGACATCAGTGAAAATTAAGGGGAAGTGCATTTAGAGCCAGAAAGCACTCAAAGAGGTTGTGGGACTCTGGAACAAATGACTGAGACATGTAGTTGAAACAGAAACCTTGATAACCTTTAAGAAAAATCTGAATGAGATATTGGAACAGCTTAGCTATTAACTAAACAAATAGGCTTGATGGACTGAATGGTCTCCTCTTATTTGTCAGATTTCTTATGTTCTATGTTCTTCGCATGTTTGCAACATCCTCCTCCTCCTATGTTCTTCTGAGTGTTCGCAGGAGCACACTGGCCTCAATAATTGTGAAATGGAAGAAGCTTCAAACCAATAGGACTCTTTCTAGAATAGGCTGTCTAGTCCAACAGAGTAACCAGGCAAGAAGGGCCTTCATCAGGGAGATGAGGAAAAACCCAGTGGTCACTCTAACAAAGCTTCAGAAGTCCTCTGCTAAACTGAAGAACCTGCCTGAACGACAATCATTTCAGCATTTACAGACAAGACAATGCTGGAGTGGCCACAGGACAAGTCTCAGTCCTTCCTTGAGTGGCCCAATCAATAGAATATCTGTGAAGAAATCTGAAGGTGATGCTTCCCATCCAATGTAGTGGCACTTGTGATGATTTGCCAGGAAGAATGAGAAAGTGCTGAAATCTAGGTGTGTGAAGCTTAAAGTGACATACCCAAAAAGACTCAAAAGATATAACTGCTGCCAAAGGGGCTTCTACAAACTACTGAATTAAGTTCTGAGTTTTGGATTTTTAATAAATTTGCAAAGCTTTTTGAAATCAGTTTTTCACTTTGTAATTATGAGTTATTGAGTGTCTATTGGTTGCCAAAAATAACACATGTATCCATTTAAAAATTAAATCTACAACACAAAAAACTATGCAGAAAGTGAAGGGTTCTGAATAGTTCCTGAATCTACTTTATGGCCTTAGAAAATATTATTTAGTAGACTGTAGAAGCAAAGCAATCTCTAAATCCTCCACACTCCATACCTATTAAATCTCTTTTTTCTTTCATGGGGTTATTAACTAAAATCTCTCAAGACCCCATATTTATTTCCTCCTGCATGGCTACACTGCCAGTGTAACATTTCATTAGATAGGATGTCCAGAGCTTGAAACAGTCATAATTTCCAACTTAGACTTTTATAAGGTGGTCACTTTTGTGGTCATTTTGTGCCACCCTTAGTAAGGGTGCAATAATTTTGCATCATCTGTTACCTTTTGATTTTTGAATTGTCTCTTGTCCATGACATGTTTATGTCTTCAGTGTGAGACACAATTACATATCCAGAAATGTATTACTGATAAGTGTTTGGAAGAATATTATGTTGATAGATAGATAGATAGATAGATAGATAGATAGATAGATAGATAGATAGATAGATAGATAGATAGATAGATAGATAGATAGATAGATAGATAGATAGATAGATGGTTGTCCACTGAGATTGGTTCCATTCCCTTAACTGATCAGTAGACCAATATTAAGGAACAATAAAGGGAGGCTCAGCTCCAGAAATATATGCCTACGCACAGCGCTAGATGGCAGCATCTCTGGAGGCTGGGAGTTACGCTCCCTGCTGTAATGAACTTTCAGTTTAAACAGAAGTATTTCCATCATGCTATGCCCAGGCACTGGAAATCTAAATAGGAAGAGAGATGGAAGAGAAATCCATCTGGTTGTGATTGACTTTGTGAAGAAAGGAATTAATGATAATAAAAATATTTATTTGAACCCATGACTGTGGGCATGTCAAGTTGAGTCTGAGGTTTGGGGCTCTGTGGTGCCCTCTGTCTTCCACAATAGATAGATAGAACTTAATTTGTCCCCATTGGGAAATGTGGCCTTTTTAATAGATAGGAATGAGTTACACATGATATGATCAAATAGTTGGGTCACTGTTATACATTTTATTTAATAAAACAATGAAGCAAAAGTGTTAATGTCATTTGAAGCACTCTGTCATACTTTAGATATTAAAAGTTTTACTACTCATTTCACAGGTTGGAACATTTTTGGTATTCCTTAATTGGAATTGTCTTGAGGCAACCTGTCATTTCTGGGCAGTGACACTTTAATTTCAAGGAATATTTAGAAGTCATTCAGCAGGTTAATAGATGGAGTTAGAGCAAAACAGATTTTGTTATGTAAAAGAGGTTGTTAGTTTCAGTGACATGCATGCCTCCTTTACAATCATGTAAGCAAATAAATTTAACAATACAGTGTACTTGACATAATATTTACACTCTGATATTACTTAACTGTTTTGCCAAAGCAATTGTTCACTTTTTGATTATATTTCTTAAACTGATTGCACACATAGTTGTAATAAAGAGGGGAAGTTGGTAGGAAGCAGAACAGAGATATGGAGATTAGGAGATATGACTGTCTTATGGCCAAGGGGTGGGTCATTACTACATACCTACATTACACATATTAACGTTACTATAACTTATGTACACTGCATAATGTCTTGTAGTAATTTTTATACTTCTCCTGTCAAGCTTTTTTGTGTGTGCTTTAGCTCTCCTTCTGTGTTAACCTCAAGCCCTGATGAAGGTTCTCGTTTCAACAGAGTTCAGTTGGAAAGTAATGCCTTCTCTAATTCACAAAGCAAAGCCACATTGTTTCCTAACCTTTTAACCGTTACGGTGCATTGTAAAATAGAACCCTGTTCCAAAACCTAGTTCCTTAATTACCTGCATGAGCAAGAATTGGGAAATAGTGCAAAAGGGCTTGTTAACCAGCTTTTTAAAAACAAGAAGAGAGAAGCATATATCAAAAAAGTACATTATGCATTAACTTCAAAGTCTAAAACCCCTTGGTAGAGTGGTGGCACTGAGGCTTGGGATCTGCATCGGCAATCGGAAGGCTGCCAGTTTGAATCCTGTGAAATGACAGAAGTGACTCAACTCCATTGGGCCCTTGAGCAAAGCCCTTATCCTGCTATTGCTTTGTCCTGAATATGACGTCAATCTGCATGCAGTCCAGCATGTAGGCCCTCCAACTTGCAGGGAAAATTTGGGGCCTGGATTGGCACTCCAGCAATCGTAGAAATCATCCCACTGTTGCGGTGTGGTACTGAGGTGTCACCCGGTGCCCTCAGGTGACCAATCCAGGTGGTTCAGCATGTGGTGGGTGCATGCTCCCAACCCCTCTCTCTGTCTGAAACCCCATAAAGTAACCCCTAAAAAGATGTGTATTACTCAAGGACTCACAGAAATGTTCTTTTGCCTTCCCACTGTTTATGTGGTGACTTAAACTGTAGTTAAAATAAAACCTTGACAATTTGTGGTTCAATATTGGGTGGTGAACCTTTGGATTGGGTTTTGTATAGAGTACTTCTTAGTACATTGATTATAAGTTGCAGGTGATGTTAGACATGAGGGCATGGGGATCACAATATGGGTCTATGCTGAATAAATATGGGGAAAAAATTAATTGTGATACCGTCACTAACGTTTGTTCCATCTGTGTCCTTAGAATGTAGGTGGAGAAAAGCCCACTGAGGTGACTTCTATCACTCCAGAAGCCATGTCCCTTCTGGTCATATCCCTATGTAACTGAAGCTCCACTGGGAGTCAGCATTCAATTGCAGATCAGCTTCTGAGGACCACAGAGCTCTGAGCCTCTGAAGACCTTTTTGACAAAGTGCTCCAAAATTAAACAGGGCACCGCACAGGACCCCAACCCTCCTTTTCTTGTTTTTGTTTCACTTTACAGTATGTATTATTTGTTACAACTCCATACAATAATTGTATTTCTTTTTCAGTGGTAGAGATTTAAAAGAAGGTTCTTCTTAGAGATAAAGCAGAAGATGCATCAGAGATATTAGAGAATAGAGCTAGGGTTGATACAAACTGTGTTAAATCAACTGCCAAATATAAGGGTCAAGACTAGAGTGAAGTCAGGAACAAAATAAGTCACAACCAGAAGCCTTTCTCTAAATATTTTTAAGTCTGTATGAAGATTTAAGGTTTGCACATGTGCTAGTGCAGGCAGACATCTTTACTATGATGGCAGCCATGGTATCACAGACATTTAAATGCATAATATGCCTAACATCCACACAGCACTGTAACAACAGATAAAAAAGGTAGGATCCATGAAGAGAATTGCACAAAATGGTGACATGATGTCACCAAAATAATTTTAATAAAAAACATTGCCATATTTAAAAAAACGAAATGCCTAAATATAATTAATAACATGCTTCTGACACTATTATGGTAGTGTTGATCTTGATTGACCTAACCTGATGAAAAGAGAATGAGCAGAAGGTCTGATGATCTGATATTATCAGGTTTCTGTAGACTATATCAGATCGAGGTTTAAGGTTTAAATTTAACTTTAACTTTATTCATCATCTGACACTACACACTGTGGCACAAAGCAGAATGAAGCTGCATCACCCAGCCTGATGATGTACAAGACTATAAAACAAAAATAACAAGCAGAATAATGAGATTTAAAAACAGTGAATCGCTAGCATATCTCTGTTAACAGACTAGCCCTGTATTATCAGGCTAATCATTGCTTACTAGTCTAATGGCTTGTGAGATGAAACTTTCATGAAATCTGGCAGTTTTGCACCATATACTTCAGTACTGCTTGCTAGAAGACAGAAGGACACACTGTCATATTGTATGGATGAGTGTGGTCTCTGATAATAACAGTGGCTGTGTTTTGGCAGGATTTGTTGTAGAGTTCAGTCACTTCTGCCCAGTCTTAAATTGGGGTGGGAGAAATGCATTTGGTCTAGCAGAGATTATTTGTTATTTCCACTCACAGAAACTTCCTGCTCCTGACTGACCCCACAGTGGAGCTGTTGACAGAGAGGAGAAGGCCGTGGGATGGTCGACAGTAATCTCCTTTGTTTAATCGCCATTCAGGGTCAAGTTATTGTTCTTACAACAGCCCAAGAAATGTTTGACCTCTTCTCTGTAAGCCATCTCATCAGCAGTATTGATGAGGCCTATCACTGTTTTGTTGTCCGGGAATTTAATAACATGGTTCATGCAGTACCTGGTGCAACAGTCATGGGTTATTTTTGTAAGGAGTAGTGGACTCAAGGTACAGCCTTGGGGGACACCAATGCTCAGACAAATGGTATTTGATATATTGTTTCCAATTTGGACTGACTGAGGTTAGGGTTTGGCGTTAGGGTTAGGGTTAGGTTTCTGTAAGGAAGTCTAATATCCAGTATTTCAAGCCCAGCAACACAAGCTTGAGGTGCTGAGGGATACCTGTATTAAATACAGAGATGAAGTTTGAGAATAGCATCCACATTATACATGTCTCAACCCTCTAGGTGTGCCAAGCCCAGGTTGAGTGTAGTGGCTATGGGTCATTGATGAATCGATTAGGACAGTGAGCAAACTGGAGGGGTTCCAGTATGGGGGAGATTCTGGATGTTATGAGAGCCTTTAGCAGTCTTTCAAAGCACTTTATTATAATGGGAGTGAGTGCTATAGTGTGGTTGTCATTGAGGCATGCAACAGTTGACTTCTTGTTGCTGGTACAATAGAGGTAAATGTGAAACATGATGGAATGATAGCCTGGTTTGGGGAGGTGTTGAAGATGTCGGTGACTATGTGTGTTATTTGGTCAGTACATTCCCTGAGCACACCACCATGTCTGTTATTATCCAATGTTGCTACATCTTCTTGGTTACAGTTAGAAGTAAGGAACCTGGTTTGATTGTTGTTGGCTGCAATACACACTCCTGGAGAACAGGCAACAGGCTGCACATTCTTCAGTGTCACTTACAACAGTCAGGCAGTCATTTTCTAACCAACTTAGTCCTGAACAGTGTCGCAGGGGGTGCTGGAGCCTATCCCAACCAGCACAGGGCATAACACAGGAACAAACCCTGGACAGAGCACCAGTTCATTGCAGGGTGAACACACACACACACATACAAATAGAGTACATCAGGGGCCAATTTAGCATCGCCAATCCAATCCACCTAACCTACATGACTTTGGACTGTGGGAGGAAACTGGAGCACCTGGAGAAAACCCACAAAGACAAAGGGAGAACAGGCAAAAGCCTCACATGCCTAAGCTTAAAACAACATTTAGTTAACCCTTTAGTTACCTTCAGTGCTTTTCCTTATGTTTTAATAATTCATTGTTACAACATCATTTAAGTATATACTTGTAATAGACTGCAAAAAATTATATATTAACTAAATATTCTGTACCCCAGCACTGTTTATTTATTCATTTAGCATACAGGCTGTTTGGAATGGAGGCTAAAACTTTGGACTTTTGGATACTTCAATTCCTGCCTTCAGCCTAATGTGTAGCCCTCAGAAAGTCATTTAACTTATTGGTGCTCCAGTTGTAAAAAAAAATACAAATTATTGTGATATTATAAAAATTAATATCAGCCAAAAACAGAACAATTGTCTATTGGTCTAACTTAGGCCAGCTTGGACCGCTGCATAAGCCATGTCGGCCCTTTCATTACCATTGCTAGTTATATTTTTGCCCTCTGCCCTGTTTTTGAAACATTTGTGCCCCTTTTCAAAGTGAAAAGCATAGCACATTCATACTGCTAGTTCTGACAGCTGCTGGCCTGTTGTGTTTTTGGTCATTGATTTGCACACGCACACACTATTTATCATTACGTCTAGGCCTATATGAAGCTGCCACTGACTGAGCAGTTGTGCCCAATAAGGTTTGTGATTATTACAGATTATTGTGTCAATGTTTTAAACTTCTTTTTTTTAATTCACTTTTCCCATCTGGCAAGGAGCTGAAGTCTGCCTTTGCAGCAACAAAGACAAAGCACAAAGCAAATCTTTCATTAAAAGAAAGAATGCTTCCCTTTTTTTATTATTCAAAAAGCTGCACAGTAATTTGTGGCATTGACCTAATCCATGCTAGGTCACAGCTGGATTGGTGTCTTAATCTTTTGCAGGAGAACTGACTCTAGGCTACAAGTGATGTGTTACTGAAATGATAATTCCAAGGGCTGCGGCGCTTTTCAGCTGCAAGTGGATGGGGGATGTGGGCTGGTAACAATAATACTTATTCTAAGATCTCCCAATTGTTGATAAAAGAAACTATACGGTACCATCATATCATCCGGGAAGACTTCCTCTCTTCAAACATCATATTCATGCTACAGTGAATTTCACAGACTGTGTGGGAAAAGCCCACTTTTTAAAATCTGATAGCTTGGCAGCCTATTGTGTGATGGGAGAACAGACATCTTCAGACAGTGTGAAAACAAGAACAGCAGACCTTCATTTTGCTTTTATTTGGCATTGTTTATACACTGCACATGCAATATACTTCTTACACATTGTAGTATCAACTGTCCCACTTACACTTTACAGTTTTTAGTGTTATTTCTTTAAAGTAAATGGAAAATACCATACAATACAATACAATTTATTTTTGTATAGCCCAAAATCACACAAGAAGTGCGGCAATGGGCTTAAACAGGTCCTGCCTCTTGACAGCCCCCCAGCCTTGACTCTCTAAGAAGACAAGAAAAAACTTGCAAAAAATAAAACCCTTGTAGGGGAAAAATGGAAGAAACCTTGGAAAGGACCCCTTTCCAGGTAGGTTGGGTGTGCAGTGGGTGTCAAAAAGAAGGAGGATCAATACAATACAATACACAGAACAAAACACAAGTAATCCTCAATACAATATAATAGTAAAATAAAAATATGACAAGTACAGAGGAGAATTTAACAGTAGATGATATCACATAATACAATTTGGATTTGTTCAGAGTCCTGGAGACCTCAACCTTCAAACTGCCTCCCCCTATTGGCCATTCCACAACTGAGACAGCGCTTGGCCAGCCAAAATGATGAAAGGACCCCTCTCCCCAATGATTCCTGCGATCCTCCATTAGAGATGACTTTACCTTAGGCAGGGTGAACAACTTGGCAGGTGGGCCGTGGCACCAAATGCCACATTTGAGAACCGAGAAGAGAAACAGAATAGGTGAGTGTTAGTAACAAATTATAACTATCATATTACTTATGTTTTAGTGCTAATGACCAACAACAGAGATGCATTCTGTACAGTTAAGCAGCAGCTCTAGTCAGGGTGTGCTAAACTGAAGTAGTGAGTCTTCAGCCAGGATTTAAAAACTGAGACCGAAGGGGCATCTCTTATAGTAGCAGGCACACAGTTTAGGGGCCCTGTAAGTAAAAGCGCGACCTCCCACTGTTATTTTATTAATCCTTGGAATCATAAGCAGACTGGCATCTTGAGATCTTAATGTACGTTCTAGTTTGTAAGTCATGATAAATTCAGACAAGTAATCTGGACCTTGGTCATTTAAGGCTTTATATTGGTCATTTAAGGCTTCTGCTGTTATGCACCTAAAATCTGGAATAGCCTGCCAGTAGGAATTCGCCAGGCTAATACAGTGGAGCACTTTAAAAAACTGCTGAAAACACATTACTTTAACATGGCCTTCTCATAACGTCACTGTAATTTAATCCTGATACTCTGTATATCCAATTCATTATAATAACCATTCATGGTGGCTCTAAAATCTGTACTAACCCCTATTCTCTCTTCTGTTTCCTTTTCCGGTGTCCATTTGGTGGTCACCATCTACTCTAAGTACCATGATGTTCCAAAAATGATGGATGGATTAAAAGCCAGAAGTCTGTATGATCATCAGCATCAAGTGACTCCATGTGAACCCTAACTACAAAGAGGACTATTTCATTTATGTTAGGTAGAATGCCCAGAGGGGACTGGGTGGTCTCGTGGCCTGGAACCCCCACAGATTTTATTTTTTTCTCCAGCTTTCTGGAGTTTTTTTTTTGTTTTTTCTGTCCACCCTGGCCATCGGACCTTACTCCTTTCTATGTTAACTAATGTTGTCTTATTTTAATTTCTTATTTTGTCTTTTATCTTTCTTTTCTTCATTATGTAAAGCACTTTGAGCTACTTTTTGTATGAAAATGTGCTATATAAATAAATGTTGTTGTTGTTGTTATATGTTAAAATGAGGATTTTGAAATCTGGCCTAAACTTAACTGTGAGCCAGTGTAAGGATTTAAGACCTGGAGCTGTGTGTTCGAATTTTCTTGTTCTTGTAATAATTCTTGCAGCAACATTTTGGATTTTGGAAAATAAGGACAAGAACTGTATGCTAGTTAGCAGTGCTGATGTGCATTCTCCCCTATGTCTGTGTGAGCTGTAATAATGTTAGTCCAATCAAAAGACATGTGTTTTAGGTTTATTTAGAAATTCTAAACTGCCACCATGTGAAAGAGTGTGCCTTGTAATGGATTAGGATCTAGTCTCCAAAACCTTGAATTTAATAAAGCAGGTTGGACAATATAAGAATGTATAAAGACGGGACAGGAATGTTTAGTTTACGTGGGGCTGAGGTATTATTTTACCCTGTAGTACAGGATTATCCAGAAGAAAAGAGGAGAAGGAAAATATGGTACAAAAGGTACCAGCACTGGGTTTTCTACCCTTTTTTGGTGTCAGGTTTGCTAACCTGACAGCATCATTTACATCCTGTTATGTTTAGCTTCTGTTTAGGAGCTTTGTTTATATTTTGCTCACAAAGTGCTGTGCACCTAGGACGTCACTGTCTTTGTTGCTATTGCAGTTTGCATGGCCTCTATACGCACATGCTGGCGTGTGATGTTACCTTGCTGGAATACAGAGTTCATCTCAGCTTCTTTCAAAAAGGAAGACTTCTAGCAAAACAAAAACTTTTTTTAAAACGTTTTCCTTTCTTTCAATTTCAGGATAATGTGCTTGTGTTTTTTTTTTTTGCCCTTCCTGTTAAGATGCTATATATATAATCAAAATCTATATATAAAGCTATGACTGTAGTACTAGGGTGTTGTTGTACCATGTTAGCCATTATGAATGTAGTGAGAAGTCAAGCAAAATGACACCTTTAATTGGCTAACTAAAAAGATTACAATATACAAGCTTTCATGGAAACTCAGGCCCCTCTGACCCCTGTTGATTACATCTTACCTGAAGAAGGGGCCTGAGTTGCCTTGAAAGCTGGCATATTGTAACCTTTTTAGTTAGTCAATAAAAGCTGTCATTTTGCTTGACTTCTCACTATAAAGCTATGTAAATCTAGTGTAAAAACTTTAGTATGTCTTAGGGGTAAAGTCTTGACTTAATCCTTGCCGTTCATAATATGTTGTCACTGTTTAGATCAGTCTATAAAATAATGTAATTTATGACAGAGCATTTCAGAATGAGTAGCAGAGATTACATTAAGGATGAAAAGAAAAGTTTCAGTGAGACAGAAGTGAGGATCATTACACTTAAAGGAATACTCCACCTAAAAATGTTGGGATTTTTTTCCATATGTTACTTAATGTTACCGGCCTCAGCCCTGGGCCAGGTATAAGCCACTGTTGCTACAGGGGTTAGCCACAGCGCTATGATGCCAAAAGCATCAAGGAAGCAGTAAGGAGTCTCTAAACATGCTCTTCTTTTTTTATTCTTATTTACCCAGAGGTACAGTATATAACTTCGTCAATCTCTGTCTAGATTAACATGATGATCAGTGAAACAATGGTACATAGAAATTTCTTTGGCTGGACAATAGTGAAAACACATTTTCTTTGATTAAACAATAGCATTGTAGTTAGCTATCAAGAAGTACATATACCACTGTATGCTGATTAGAAACCAATGTCTCCAGAACTCATTAATTTTCAAAGGAAGCAGGCAGTCCTGTATCACAATACTGTATGTGGATGAGATACCAATCAAAGCAGTCTGATCTTCAAAGCAGGTGACTCTTTTGCAAGACAGGTAAATATCTATGTCCTGTATATAGCCATCAATAATTAATCTGTTATAGAATTATTCAGGAAATTTGCCTTTTCACTTACCCCAGTCTCAAACAAAGGGTGCCTATTGCCCCTTCATCTTTTGGTTTTCACATTACATTTATTATTTACATCTGTTTTTCCTAAACGCAATACACAGAAATGACCTTTTCTTTAAAACACCAATTTATGGATCATTGCATTAAACCTAGATTCTTAACCAATGAATAAGAGGGAGAGGCGGATCTTCACTTCAAAAAGCCAATACCATGTGACTTGTGTTTCCTGTTTATTGGTGTGTGCTGATTTTTCCCTGAAGTGTCTATTTGGCAGTATTACAGCAAAAAATAGATGTGTTTTGAATGTTTTTAGCTGAATAACAGAACAGACATGTGGATTATGTGACATGAGTAACACGAGTTTTTGTTTTCCATGGCATTTTACATTTTGTTTGCCATCATCATATAGCATTGGTCACCATTGGCTTTTAATTACATCATAATATTTTTAATCTCCATTCTGTATAAAAAACCAATATTACAATTTTGTTTTGACCATCAGTACAAACTACAGTACAGTAGATTTGGTAACATATGAAATGAATCACTTTTGGTGGGAGTATTCCTTAAATGACAAACTATCAAAGGTTCATGTATACAACTGGTCAATGCTATACCACAATCACAATAAGGTCTTTTGATAAACTAAATGTGAATATTATAACTTATAAACAGGTATCCATTATGTTATTACTGGTTTACGTTCCGGCACTGTTGATGCAATCAATATGTTCATATCTCAATAATTAGAGGGGAGAGGTCAAATGTATTCATGTTCATGTCCTGCTTTTTCTGTAGGCATTTTAAACAAATTTAGTGGCCTTGCTGTTATTGTCATGGTGCTTAAGGTGCTTCTTCTTCTGGTCCTCAATCCATGTTGCAAGGAACTTTTCTAGATCAGCTATATATCCCTTTCACAGCTTAGTTCATATTGTAATGACTCAGGGGGTACGAGACTCACTGACAGCTATGCATTATGGCCAATGGACTCCATTTAGCTGAGGGATGTGTCTGAAGTTCTCTCTAAGTGCTCTCTGAGTACTTTATCTGTACCTCTACCAACGCAGATTGCAGAACCACCTTAATGTCCTGTTTCTCCTGTTAGTCCCCCTCCCCCACACCTTCTCAATCTATCATTCTGAAAAAAAATCTGTATTTAGCTTCAAAGCACAGAACAAAAGAATGAAATGTAAATTGTGTCTTCTTGAAATTTGTGACTTTTAACGTATTAAAAAAATTAAGGCATGGCAGTAGGACACCAGAAGAAATCAAAGATGCCCAGATACAAATAATTTTAATTGAATATTGTTGGTGTGGTTCTTAGTCCCCCTTGATCCATCCATCCATCCATTATCCAACCCGCTGAATCCAAACACAGGGTCACGGGGGTCTGCTGGAGCCAATCCCAGCCAACACAGGGCACAAGGCAGGGAACTAATCCTGGGCAGGGTGCCAACCCACCGCAGGACACACACAAACACACCCACACACCAAGCACACACTAGGGCCAATTTAGAATCGCCAATCCACCTAACCTGCATGTCTTTGGACTGTGGGAGGAAACCGGAGCACCCGGAGGAAACCCACGCAGACACAGGGAGAACATGCAAACTCCACGCAGGGAGGACCCGGGAAGCGAACCCAGGTCCCCAGGTCTCCCAACTGCGAGGCAGCAGCGCTACCCACTGCGCCACCGTGCCGCCCGTCCCCCTTGATGTTATATTAATAAATATTACTTTGAAATTTCAGTTCCCCCTTAGTATCGTATTGAATCTGAATGTTTGTTGGTCAGGGTCTGTAATGTTTAAGAAAATGTGTCCTGCCCCGATTGTGCCACCTGAGTTAAATGGTAGAGTGGCCCACACCAGGGGTCCTGCTCTATTTGGAGTTCAAATTCCTTTTTCAAGCCTTTTCTGTTCATTTTTTTCTTCATGTTAATTTTGTTGTTCATGTTTATTGTTTTTATAATTATGTATTCTTCGTCAGTATTGTTGATCATTTAGTTTGTGTGTATCTATGTATTTTCTGTTCTGTTCCTTGTGTTTTGTGGGTGGTTCCCCAAAAGGCCTTTCACTGTCAAGGGGCAGCCTACAACCCTATAAAGACTAAGAATACAAGCAGTCCCTTGCGGTTCATTGAATTCCCTGGAGTCGATGAGTTTCTCTTGTGATTATATTGTGTTTTCATCTGGATTTACTGGATTTTTGACCTAATACTCTACCTTCTGGATCTGTATGTTTGGGACTTGTTTACCTTGGACTGCCTTGTTGTTTCAGGCAACTCCTTTCACTTTGGTGCTCCTCAGAGCTTATTTTTATCACATAGGATTGTTGTTAAAAACAAATCATTTATTGTAAAAATCTGTGTTTGCCCTATCATGACTAGCCAGGGATATATGGTTTGTCCCCTCTAGTGGACATTTTGAGTTATTTTTGGGACTTTTTTTGCTAAGGAATCTCAAATTAAAGGTCAATGTAGGCACTAATCGGGGCTCTTGAGGAGTCTGTGTCTGGGCTTGCGAGTGTCCTGGATAAAAACCAACATCCAGGCCTTTAATGACCTCTTGGGCACAGTGCGTCTGTCTGTGAAGAGAGTGTCAACCTTGTCAAGAGGTTTACTTACCTCGGCAGTGACATTCATGTCTCTGGTTACTTTTCCTATGAAGTCAGTAGATGGATTGTGAGAGCATGCGGGGGTCATAAGGTCACTGGAAAGAGGTGTGTGGCGCTCCCGATATCTATGCAAAAGGACAAAGGTACAAGTCTTTAGTGTCCTGGTGCTTCCTGTTTTGCTATATGGTTGTGAGACATGGATGCTATCCAGTGATCTGAGACAAAGACTGGACTCCTTCGGTACTGTGTCTCTTTGGAGAATCCTTGGGCACCACTGGTTTGACATTGTACCGAATGAGACACATTACCTTCATTGTGAGGGAGTGTCAGTTACGGCACTATGGCCATGTTGAGCGATTCCCCAGTGGTGATCAGGCTAGCAGGATCCTCATTGCTGAGGACCCAAGCAGCTGAATCAGGCTAAGGGGACGCCCATGTAACACCTGGCTGTGGCAGATAGAGGATCATTTCCGGAGGGTAGGACTGGACCACGTGTCTGCCTGGGGGGTTGCCAACCAGAAACCCATCGTTATGTGGTGGTTGAGTCAATGCACTGTACTAATGCATGCTCCCCCACCTGACCTGACGTGACCTGAATCCCCAATTCATGACAATACTGGCTAATGACTGATGTTCAGCATGATTGTATTTAGCTTCCTGAATGGTTAATAAGGAGTTCAAGTGGGCTAGTGAGTTATGGTCACACAATTATTTAAAAACATTAAAGAAGACACAGGGTCCTACAGTTGTTCACCTATATAAAGACTTCAGTCAGTAGAAGGAGACATAACTTGTAAGAAAAAGACTGTATCTTTCCAGGGGATTCTCTCCCTGAAAAACCAATTCTTTTTAATCTCACAGTCTACTGTTAACCCAAAAACACAGACTTACAGGCTAAGACAAGAAGCAAAGAAAAAAACACTTGAACATTACAGAAAAAACAGTACTCAACTTGATTTTGAATGATGATTTAACTTTGTGAAATCAACAGCTACAGTATTATGTTAAAGGATGTCTGTTCATCATCATCATCATCATCATCAGAGCAAAAATCTCTAGTACATCAAGATTACTGATGAGTTTCATATCTGTTATTGGACATCTGGGCTCTTTATATGTTTCCTGGTGGATTGGTTAGAAGAAAAAGTCCAAAAGCAACATGATGTGATAAACTACAATAAGACGGCACTTAGATGTTAGCCATTGTGATAGACGGACAGCAGCTAGTATGTAATGGAGACGTTAAGCTTCTACAAGGTGTGGTAACTACTCTTTTTATATTATTTACATTAGTCCCACTAGCAATTCAATTCCATATACACACTTTTTTTCCTGTTTTTCTCTGTACCTGGCAGGTCCTTGACTTTTAGCTCATTATTGTTGTGAAATTTATCTCTGGATGTTTACATTTGAAAGGGAGATTAACATTCCTATTACAAGCTAAAATACCGCTAGTTGTGTGGATAAATGCAAAGAAAATCTATATAAAATACTTGCTGTAAATAGCAAAAATGACAGGCTGGATATGTCTGTGTAACCATTTAAAGCATAAATGCAGGAGATATACTAATTATAAATTATATCAGCAGTGCACTGCAAAGGCAAAGAAAGTAAAATACATTGGTATAGACAGGGCAATGTTCTCAAAAGAGAAAAGGAGGTGTATACCTGGAGTGTCACTATTAAAAATCTTCTTCCAAAATAATTCCTCCTTTAATGTAGTTTAGCATGACTACTGTACATTAATGACAAACTTTAAAGACTTTGTTGATATTTGCCTTCAGTATGGCCAAAAGTGTACCACAATTACCTAAGAGAAGGTCACCATGTGTTAGTATATATTTATACACTTCCAGACAGACTTATTAACGATTGATTTAATTAATTGCTATTTCCTTTATAGCCTTACAGGCAGCTTATGAAGATTTACATTAAGGCTAATGTGTGCCCTGTTTGAAACACTCATTTCTAAAAAGGAAGGAGAACCAGTATAAAATTCAAAGAAAACAGCCTGGAATTGTGCCACCTAGGCGGACATGTGCGCATAATGAAATCTGACAATGTTTTACAAGGATTACATGTAAGTCCTGTCTTTCCCGCTGACTTGAAAGAGAGTATAACAGTTGGTTGTTTTTTTTTAAGCTGTACAAATGCTGAAACTGACACTTATTCGGCAAGGCCGTCTGAATATTAAGAGCGATTGTTTAAGATTTATTTATTTAGCTGGAAAAATCTGAGCATGTGGTTGCCTAGTAAATGTCAGCTTTAAGGTAATGAGGGAAAGTTAATATATCTTCAGTGTTCTTACAGTAACGAATAAAAATCAGACCTAGCATTTTTTTTAAATGAATTAAGTGCATCAGCAGATAAGAATCCAACTGCTATTTGAGTTAACGAGACAATCATACAAAGTTGAGCTAGCAACACAAAGTTCTGCTTTTCCCTGAATATGCTGTGCTAAGCCCTCAGTGCTCTCTATGCCTGATTGTGTTTGTAGGACAACAATCCAGTCTTGAAGCTCAGCCATGCTTAACTTTTGACAGCTGACAAGATCAGACACTTACTGTAAATCAGGACAGCCAATGTCACAGGTTTTCTGGTCTTGTCACTCTTCTTTAAAATGAGGTCAAGTTAAAATACATTTACCTCTTTTAAATGGAAGTAAACAGGACTTTGAACTTTGTCCACAATACAAAGTGCAGCACGACAAACAAACAAACATTTGTTAACCTATAGAGAGTGAGCACAGGTTACCCACAGGAAATCTGTGACGGTTGACTGTGACTCAATAAATAAATGGTCAGTTAAGGTTAGTAAAGTTTATGATCTTTAGTAATCTATCTCAAGTGCTACATGTTCAAATCATTGTTTTATATTTCACAAATAGCGTACGGTTAAAACAGAATCAAAAATATTATTCCCTTGGAGGGATGCCCATCCATCCATGTAGTCCCTCCATTGTGATGGCAACAGGGCTGAGCAAGGGAACATCATCCACCCTTGCCCGGATGCCAGTCCATCCATCGCAATATATATAGAGATTAAAATTGTATTTGTGAAATAAATGGTGGTATGAAACATACGTTTACCAAATTAAAAATCCTGTAATGTTGGAGAACTTGTCCTGAGAGGCAGAGACAGGCACACCATGCCTGTTTTTTTGTGGCAGAGCTTTGGCTGAGATGCTCTCTTTTACAGAAATTTGTTGGGCTTGGTTCATCTAAGGTTTGGAAGTGAGAGGGTGTCAGTGTAAGCATTTGCTGATGTTATAACTGTTGTGGTACCAGGATGCCCAGGAAGACCGGAGGAGGGCTTGTGTCTCCTCCAGAATATGAGGGGGCGCCCGCCCTGGTTGCTTTGGGGGCCACGGGTACAGAGCTTGGAAGCTCAACCCTGTAGGGGCCCGTGGTCACCGCCAGGGGGTGCCCAGATGCCTTGGAAGCCCTGGACCTCAGCACTTCCGCCACACCCGGAAGTGCTGGGGGGAAGAGGATTGGGGACGCCCGGAGGACTTCTGGATACACCGCCAGAGCTTCCGTCACACAGGGGTGTGGCCACAGAAGCTCATTGGGATGCACCTGGAGTCCATCCGAGGTGGAAAAAAGGGGCCGCCTCCCTGCAGTCAATGGCAAGAGTCGGGTGGAAGTGGACGAAGCTTGGTGGAGAGGAGTGGAGGCGGACCAGAGACTGTGAGAAGGCATTGTGTTGTGGCCAAGGACTCAAGGGGTGATTGGTGCTGCGGCACTGGGTTGATGCACGAACTGTAAATAATTAATGTGTAATAAACGTGTGTGTGGTGAAACCAACATGTCTACCTGTCTGTGTCCGGGCTGTTCCCCACACTGTATAAACAGGATATTAATTAAAAGAAAAAACATTAACATTTCCTGTTAAGTCCTGGCACCTACTGAGTGAGCTATAGGTGGGCTTTTTTGTTTAGAATTTTTGCCATGACTTAAAATTCTGCTTGCTTCTCCAACCAGTGGTCTCATATTTCTGAAAGAATTTACTCGCTCCAAACTTTGCTGTGGTTTTTGACCACAATTTTGTCATCTGCTAAGGTGATATGGCCTGCATGGAAAAATGTTAAAAGTTAAAAGCAGGATTAATGAGCAGGAGATATGAAATAGGGTCTCTGGGATTGTTATGAGTGAATGAAAAGACTGTAAGATAAGAACATAAAACAGAATTGTAGTAAGTACCATGAAAGAGGGTAAAACTGGGAGATAAAAATAAATTGAGAATAATAAAGCACTAGAGAAAAAACAAAAATCCAAAGTCAAAGTGGTAGAGAGAATCAAAAACCTGAAACGGACATAGTACTTGGACTACTTGAAAAGACAACTAACTGACACTAAAAGATCTCAACTCAAGGATACTTTCTATTTCCACAGCAGCCATATTTATAACGGAGAATCTGAGGAACTCATCGAAATCCAAAATCACGGTCAATCACATCACATAAATAACAAACATCATACAACACAACAGACAAATATGTGCATTATAACAAAAATCTGGAAAGTTCTAAAGTTGTCCAAAATTAATTTTCTAACTAAATCTATCAAAAATACAGAACATTTTTCATTTAGGCCAAACTCTTAGGTGTACAATACCACATGCCACCATCTTAAATAGGTGGGCCATAATTACATTATCTGTCCTATGTCTTCCATGTCACATGACTGGCGATAGATATCATTGCTATAAACAATATGGCCCATTCATGGAAATCAAATAGAAAATGTCAAAACAATATTAGTAAAGTTATATTAAAGTTTATTAAACGATTATGAAGATTAACATTATGGTTCCCAGATAAGAACTGCAACATTAGGCAGTTTACTTTTATTAATCAATGGTACAAGTTGAAGAGCAATAAAGGGAGATTGTTTAAATGATGGACCCATAAAAGTTACCTCTCATTTTTATTGGGTTAATTGTGACAACTCCTTGCTGACCAGCATTTTCGTAATTTTTTGGTATTCATTTTGTAACATTTGCTAGTTTTCTCTTTTTTCTATTTCTGAACTTTTACTCTTTTAATGTTACCATTCAATCCAGATCTTTGCTTCAGATTTTGTCTGTTTTATTTTTGGCAGCTTTCCTTTTATAACTTCTCTTTTGCAGCCTGCTCTTCACTTTTACTCTCAGCATCCATTGAGAAATTGCTCTTACATAGCCGCTTCACGTTCTGCTAATAATTTACTGGGGCAGTCGTGTAATTGATGTCAGTAGAAACAGGCTTCAAAGACTTCAGCTGACGTCAGACAATACCGATAAAACAGTGCCAGGTTAACCAGCTGTGTGTGTTCTTTTTATGCACTCTTTTTAAGCACTTTTGCCTTTTATGTGCTGATTTTTTTCATGTTATATCATTTCTTTCAGTTCTTTCTTGATTTTGTGTTGAAGTGTGTAACAATACTGATGTTTTTTGCTATATTTACATACTTCCATATCAATTTAGTATATTCATTTAAACATATTTTAGCTTTAGGTACAAGGAACAATTTGAAATAATTGGGAGTAATTTTTAAGTTGTAGGACCAAAAACAAAGCAAGATAGAACCAAAAGTCAAATACAAAGTCTTTCATGCAGTATAACTAAGCCCTTGCCAGAATGACTGAATCATTTATTTGGCTCATTTTTGTAAACAATATTTGGATAAGATGATACAGAGAGCAGCTACCACACCCTGATGTTGTCTACTACAATAACTTGACATCTCAGTGTTGTTTTGTTGGAATCCATCAAGCCGCTGAGCCTTTGGACTTTTCCTTTAAAAAAAGTCATCTGGACACACCTGATGAGCCAAGACCTTAATAACACATAAGATATTTGGACAACATTTTATTTTCCCTGTTGGATCAAAGACTGTTATTCTGATATTGTGTTGCCCTTCTGTTTTGAGAATGCAAGAAAATAACCTACTTTGGCATGTACCAAAAATCTGTAAGAAAAAGCCAAGTATCAAACAATATTTTAAAAATGTATACGCTCACTTAGAGAATTCTTAGGAACACTATACTAATACTGGATAGTGTGTCTTTTTGCTTTTAAAACAGTATCAATTCTTTGTGGCATGGATTCCACAAGATATTGGAAACATTCCTATGAAACATTCTTCTAAAGGCTCCCTCATGCTGGAAATATGGAAATATTGTTAAACTGTGACCATGAAGGGATACACATGATCAGCAACAATACTCCAATAGGCTGTCGCATTCAAGCGATAATTGATTAGTATTATTGTGCCCAAAATGTGCCACAAAAACATTTCCCACACCATTCCACCACCACCACCACCCTAGACTCTTGATACAAGACAGGCTGGTTGCATGGATTCATGCTGTTGGTGCCAAATTCTAACCCTACCATCTGTGTGCCTCAGCAGAAATGAAGATTCTTCAGAACAGGCCACATTTTCCAGTCTTCAACTGTCCAGTTTTGATGAGTCAGTGCCCACTGCAGTTTCAGCTTTCTGTTTTTTTGACTGACAGGGTAGAACCCGAAATGGTGTTCTGCTGTTGTAGCCCATCCAGTTCAGAGTTTGATGTGCTGTGCATTCCGAGATACTTATTCTGTTCCCTATGCTGTACAGAGTGGTTCTTTCAGTTACCGTTGCCTTTCTGTCAACTTGAATCAGTCCTCTGACATCTCTCATCAACAAGTTATTTCTGTCTGCAAAAGTGCCACTCGCTGGACTTTCTTTTTGTTTTTCCACACCATTCTGAGTAAACTCTAAAGACAATTATGTGGGAAAATCTCGGAACATAAGCAGTTACAGTAATACTCAGACCAAGCCATCTACCACCCACATGCATGTCCTGATTGAAATCACTCAGACCACATTTGTTCCCCCATTCTGGTGTTTGATGTGAACATTAACTGAAGCCCCTAACCTGTATCAGCATGATTCTATGCACTGCACATTAGTTTCTGTTTCATTTTGTGGCAAGTAAACTCCTTTTGTCAGTGTGTTTTGCACTTTAGGGCACAGTTTTGTTTATGCTTTTCAATTTTCTTTTTTGACTGATTCAATATTTACCCTTTTGGATTAGTTTTAAAAAGTCAATTGCTTGCCTAGCTTCATAATGTTAGGCAAGCAAAGCAATTCTTTGTGGGCTTGCCTTTAGGTTGCTGTTTTAGCTCTTCCTTTTCTTCAGGTTACTGTTAGGGTTAGTTAGGGATTATGACATCATGTACGTACTGGCAGTAAAAGGTTGCATACAATCACGTTCAAAGGAGAAACAACACCAGTGCTCTCTGATCTAATGTATTAATATCATTCTGAAGGAAACTCTGCCAGGGTCCCCAGGCTCTCCGTTAACATGTACATTCGAAACTCAAAATACAATCAGAGTACCGGCACTTATTTGTTAATACTTCAGACACTGACTATTGCTACTAAAAATATTGAGATTCCCTGTGCTGGATTCAAGTTGGAAAATCTGTTTTAATCCAGTTCCAGATTGAGGGGGTGGGGGGCATAGCTTATCCCAGGACCACTGGTTGCAAAGCAGGGAGCAGCCTCAAAACTCTCACATAGAGCAAATTCATCTACCCTTTTATATGAGGGGAAAGCCAGAACACCCTGAGGAAAACATACACAGACATGTGGGAGATGTGAAGACTCCTTTTAGACAACATTCAGATGCTGACTTCAAACCCACCATGCTGGATTTGTGAGGTGGTAGCTCGATCCACTTCACTATTCCTCCTGCAATGTAAAAAACATGCTTAAGTAAATTAAATTAAACAAATGGCTGTTCTCTGATGTCTTTCAGCACTATGTGTGGTGCTGCATGTTCTCCCTGTGTCTGTATGGGTTTCAGATAGATAGATAGATAGATAGATAGATAGATAGATAGATAGATAGATAGATAGACAGATAGACAGATAGATAGATAGATAGATAGATAGATAGATAGATAGATAGATAGATAGATAGATAGATAGATAGATAGATAGATAGATAGATAGATAGATACTTCATTAATCCCAAGGGGAAATTCACATACTCCAGCAGCAGCATACTGATAAAAAACAATATTAAATTAAAGAGTAAAAAATAATAAAAAAAGAGAAAAGTTGTACCTCAGGTTACTTTAGTTTTCTCCCACATCCAAAACAAGTGAAGATTAAGGTGAGTGATGATTCTAAAATGCCCCAGCTTAAGAGTGTCCTCTGATCGACTGGGTCCTGTCCTTTGTTTCCTGCCTTGCGTCCAATGCTGTTGGGTTATGTATGGGAAAAAGTGGACAAGAATGAACAAAAACATTTAATATAGTCTCTGTTAATTACAAGAAGGGAACTCTTTCTAATGAGACTTCCCTTTTAATGTCTTGTAACAATTATTGTAAAACCTGCCTACAATGTTTACGCTAATTTAGTCAAAGAAATAACAAGAATAACTCTGTGTTCCAGAATATACGTGTCATTGTTTGGAGAGCAGGAGTCTATGCTAACAGTTGCAATTATAAGTCATAGTTAAGATTTTCTGTGCCTTCCTCTACGTTTTTCTTTTAAGTACAGCTAAGGTAAGTCCCCAATCTGTCTTTCTTTGTATTATCTCCTCCTTTTTTATGTAAAAAGTAATGGCCACTCATTATAATTATGAAATACAATCCTCTTGTCTGCGGTGGGTTGGCACCCTGCCCAGGATTGGTTCCTGCCTTGTGCCCTGTGTTGGCTGGGATTGGTTCCAGCAGACCCCCGTGACCCTGTGTTCGGATTCAGCGAGTTGGAAAATGGATGGAATCCTCTTGTGCAAATTAAAACAGATCTACTACTTCTACGATTTCTACTACCATTACTACTGCTACTACTACATCTTCTCTCTCCCTATCTGCTTTATTTCAATGAGAAGGTTGTTCTTGTTTGCCTTGAATAAGAATAAGAAACTGTGGAGTGTTTTTCGACAAGGTGACACGCATATCATCTTTGACATCCGATCTATTTTGACTTTTCATTTTGATAGAAACAAGTGCTGAAAACCCTGATTCACAAAGGTATGTCGTAGCAAAGGGAATCAGAGCACTCATAGCTCATTTTACCAGACGAGGGTAGGCTTGTGTCAATTAACTACACAATTCTCTAATCCTCGATTATTTTTGTCACACGACATTTTTCTCACAAGTATATAACTCACGCATTAGGCTTCGGCCTAATACTTGCGAGACAAATAACAGTGAGAGACGTAATGCACAAGAAAAATCATGTGAGAAAGTTCACGCGAGAAAAATCAACAGTACCGGTGCTGTATAGTGAATATAAATGTTAATTTTTATCTGATTCTCACAGACCCCCTGAAACCCATCCATGGACCCCCTATGGGTCCACTAACCTCAGGTTAAAAAACCCTGCACTATATCATCACTAGAAAAAGGAATTATACTTATAAAAAATGTTAATTTTGCTTTGTTAGACAGCATACAGCTAGCACATCTTTTATTTGTTTTCTCTGTTTCTTTTCTCAGTCATCCTCAGGTGGGTTAGGTGCTGGTGGGTTGAGGATTTCATTCTCTTTCTGATGTTGCACTTTTCTCATTTGGTTGCTCCCTTTCTCTAAATAGAAAATTATTTACAAAAAAAAAGTCAAAGCGAGATATATGCATTTCTTTTCAAATTATTAAAATATATATATATTTTTTTAATTTACTTCTCTCTGTTTTGCTCATGAACCTAACAGTTATTCCTATAGGTGCCCACTCTCTTATTTTTTAATTCATCACTTTTCTGACTCAATGTTAATTTACATTTAGAGAGGAAAGCAGCATCGACTGTACTTGTGTGATGGATAGTGTAGGCAGGCTCACACAAACCAAGCAAATTGTTACAGCACCACTTGACTTACATGAAGATTCACGACTGATAAACACGCATACAGGAGGCGGAAAGACTCCCGAGTGCTACATAAAACTTCAGCTGTGTCGAAATAACAACCTCGGGTTATGATACTAAACCACAGCTGCTTAAGTATCAGTTTTCACTCTTAAATAAATCACAGATTAAATAATCAAACTGCTTAGTGAGGCTATTTTTCATGTCTTAATAGCAAGAAACTTTGATTCAGAAATGTGAACATTTTGTTGTCCGGATGATATATCATTATGATCTAATTTCTGCCTTTGATTGCCTTTCTTGATATCATTCAGAAATGAAATATATATAAATGCCTTAGAGCAAAAAGCTTAAATAAAAAATGTGTATAAGGCAGAGCAGTTGCCAAAGCAGATAATCAATGAATGTGTTTTTCTTGTTTTGCAGGATGCCAATCTAAAACTTTAAACTTGTAGCTATTCATGTGCATTTGCGTCCCCCCACATTATGAGGTAAAATGTGGACAAGTCTTCATTAACAGTCTGTTTTCAACCTCTTGTACCATTTCAGTGCTTTTGATTAATTTATTTCGCCATGACCTTTTCAATTTAACTCCTAGAAATCAATAACCCCCACTTTGTATTCTGAAGAAGATACATGCAAGTCAAAGATCTTCTCAAACATGTTTATACCACAAACACTACTTCAGTTCATTAAAGCACTGGCCTTTAATTTTTATAACCCCCATTACCCTGTACATGGTAATGATTCATAGGCTTGAGTCCTTCACCCCATGGCCTATCCCTTGCATCACACTCCTTTCATTCTAATGACCTTTCTTATCCTTTATGCTCTCACCATTCTCACTGTGCCAGTGGAATATGATTTTGTTATGCACCATGCAACATTTCTCTTGGATTGCAATGTGCTCCACACTCAATTAGAAGCCATCTGTAAGACATTTGTGTTACATGGTTTCAGTGAATTACTATTTGGCTATTTTTATTTATTTATTTGTTTCTATTAATCAGACAGCCAATGATCTTGATTCAACCACTCCATTGTGGGGATGAATGGAGGCTCTAAATTGGTCTGATTACACTTGTATCCGTGTAGATTCTTCCATGCCCTAAAACACGCAGGTTAGGCTGAGTGAGAAATCAAGTCAATATGACTGCAATGGACTGGTATCCTACCCTGATTTATATATGTCTATCCTGAAGATCTAACTAATTATCACCTAAGAAGATAGATAGATAGATAGATAGATAGATAGATAGATAGATAGATAGATAGATAGATAGATAGATAGATAGATAGATAGATAGATAGATAGATAGATAGATAGATAGATAGATAGATAGATAGATAGATAGATAGATAAACAATATTAAATTAAAGAGTGATAAAAATGTAGGTAAAAACAGACAATAACTTTGTATAATGTTAACGTTCCCCCAAGGGTGGAATTGAAGAGTCGCATAGTGTGGGGGAGGAACGATCTCCTCAGTCTGTCAGTGGAGCAGGACATTGACAGCAGTCTGTCGCTGAAGCTGCTCCTCTGTCTGGAGATGATCCTGTTCAGTGGATGCAGTGGATTCTCCATGATTGACAGGAGCCTGCTCAGCGCCTGTCGCTCTACCACAGATGTCAAACTGTCCAGCTCCGTGCCTACAATAGAGCCTGCCTTCCTCACCAGTTTGTCCAGGCGTGAGGTGTCCTTCTTCTTTATGCTGCCTCTCCAGCACACCACCGCATAGAGGAGGGCACTCGCCACAACTGTCTGATAGAACATCTGCAGCATCCTACTGCAGATGTTGAAGGATGCCAGCCTTCTAAGGAAGTATAGTCAGTTATTAGTTATTAGTATATAATAATAAACTAAGTTTGCAAGAGCCAATCTTAGAAAGTGAATGCTTAATGTTAAATTAATATAAGTGTTTGCTTAATTTCTATAGAACATCAGTTTCTTATAGCTGCCTAGAATATGGTATAGCCTTTTACCCCAAGTAAGTTAACATGAGATAGAACTTTCTTGGCTATACCTGTAATACAATTTGTTAATTAAGTTAGTTTGGGCTGATAGATCCATTTGCAGTTTGTAATTGGGATAGACATACGGTTTTCTGACTGTTTGGAAATGGTTCGACTTTATGAGCAAACTTAGAGAAGTGAAATAGATAAAAGTCATAAATTGAATTTTTCTTTATTTTGCAATACCAACATTTTCTCTATTTTGTGTGAACTGTTTTGCTTTGAATTTTTACTAAAGAAGATATTTTGTCTAGAGAATCATTTCAACATGTCACACTTTTGCTAAAATCCCATGAAACAAACTAAAACTGCTGAACTTTGGTAAGTTTGGGTAAACGCAGCTACAAAGTTGATTAAAAAAATTGCTGAATGTGTAGTTGATGTAGAAATCAATACTTTAATATTCTTAGTAAAATGTACTCATTAGAACATTAGAACATTAGAATAATCTGGATGAGAACAGGCCATTTAGCCCAACAAAGCTTGCCAGTCCTATCCACTTATTTCTTTCAAAAAACATCAAGTCAAGTTTTGGAAGTCCCTAAAGTCCTATTGTCTACCACACTACTTGGTAGCTTATTCCAAGTGTCTATTTTTCTTTGTGTAAAGAAAAACTTCCTAATGTTTGTACAGAATTTACTCTTCACAAGTTTCCAACTTTGTCCCCGTGTTCTTGATGAACTCATTTTAAACTCATCGTCTCAATCCACTCTACTAATTCCCTTCATAATTTTAAACACTTCAGTCAGGTCTCCTCTTAATCTTCTTTTGCTTAAACTGTAAAGGCTCAACATTTTTAATGTATCCTCATAATTCATCTCCTGTAGCCTTGGAATCAGCCTAGTTGCTCTTCTCTGGACCTTTTCTAGCGCTGTTATGTCCTTTTTGTAGCCTGGAGACCAAAACTGCACACAGGACTCCAGATGAGGCCTCACCAGTGTGTTATAAAGCTTGAGCAGAACCTCCTTGGACTTGTGCTCCACACATCAAGGCGCTATATAACCTGACATTCTATTAGCCTTCTTAATGCTTCTGCATACTGTCTGGAAGTCGATAGCTTATCTTAGATATAAAGCTCACAGACTGTGTGTGTTTGTTGTGATGTGAGATTTTACATATAGCTTGATAAATATTTTGTATGTCTTTATTTGTAATTTAGGCAGAACAATGTAATTTAGTGTTTACCCCCTTAGGAATGGGTCTGTTTGAATTTAACGACAGGATTTGGGGAATGTGTCTTAAACCAGTTTGCCAAGTGTTTCTTTGCTAAAGTCATTTCTACACCCCCCCAAGTAGGCTAAGGTGTACTTTAACATATGGTTTGGGGGCAGGTGTTAAGATGTTGTATTCCCCAATTGGTCAGAGGTATGGCTGTTTGGAATTGGCTTGTTTCAGAGGCCTTTAAGTACTGTGATGTCCTATTGGCTCTAGGGGTTGGACAGAACATCTATAAATATATGTATTTAACCTCACAATCTCTCTCTTGCTAACCTGTGATGATGTAGAAGTATCTCTCTCTTACTAACCAACATCTGAAAGAAGCATCTCTTGTTAACCTGTGATGATGAAGACAACACAATGAAGAGCACAGCTCAGCAGCCATATTGAACAGACATGTGGCAGAAAGCTGAGCATCAATGATGCCTTAACTAGAGACATTTAAGTAACTACAAGTCTGTGTGCCGCCTGAACTACATATCACCATTTAATCAGGTTGTATGGTTGCCAATATTCAAATATACTTTGCATTTTGTTGTTATTTATGAATATTATCAATAATACATTGTTTAAACTGTAACTTAACTTCTGCTTGTCTTTTTACTACATCTAATTGCCCGAGGTTATAGATATAGAAGGGAAGGTGGGGATAAGTTATATACAATAATACCTTATAAACAGTGGTAAGTCTGTGCGATTAGGCATTCTAAGGCTACATATTAATAATACAATTGGGGAAAGTAGAGCAATATATATTACTCTACCAAGACAAAACAGTGTTTGTGTTTGTTCTTTATACAATACCACACCCCTGCTCCAATCTGATCAAAATTTCAGGAAGCAGTCCCTTTGTGGGGGATGAGAGAACCCCTCATTGTCTTTAGCATGCACCCCATGAGTTACCAAAATGATGCCCCCTAGGTGTCCATAGCATACATGAGGGGTTTTGGGGATCAGGGTGGAGTGAAAGCTCCAGAGAGCTCAATACTTGACTTACATAAACGGTGCCCTTCAGGTGACGGTGCTCAATATCACCTAATGGACTGACTGGCTCTGTCAGCAAGAGACAGTAGACTACTTTGGAAGGGGAGGGGGTCTCCTTTTTGCCACAGTGAGTTTTAAGGACTGTACTTTCTTCTGCATTTTGACCTCTGCCATTAATTGAATTTATTTCATTGTTCAAAACCTGGGAAAAAACACGGTTCTGTTTTCAAAGTGACTTATCACACATAGTTATCATCTGAGGAAAAAATTTTCTTTTGAATATTATTCATATTTATTCTTTTTTTTTTGACAAAATTATGCCTCCTAACAATAGGACTGCAATTGTTACAGAGTCTTCTGCCACCAAATAGAATATTTAGATAGTTCTCCTTTAAAATTACTTACCCGAGTCTTGCTGTTAATAATGCATGTGTGACAGATGGTCATTTTTAAATTTTGTACACTATTTCTTTTCAATATTCATTAAATATTCTCATTTATAAGTGTTCTATTTACATACGATCATCAGGATTAACTTGGAATTAATTGGAAAAAATGTTTTGTTTCTGAAATGAAACAGAATCACCTCCTTTGTAAATAAAACTTATTTTGTCTTGTAAAATAAAGTATCGTTCGTTATTTGTAGAAATATCTTTAAAAAGCAGAAAACTAAACTTAAGAAAAATCTGTTGCATGGCCAAACATAACAAATATCTGTACAGCTCCACCCTGCAACTGCTTCTGCAAATAGGTAGCAATGGCTTTTAAACTTGTTCAGGCATTAACTGATCTGCTCTGAAGATTTTTGACTAATTCTTTGTTCTTTTTTGATGTGCCCATTTAAGAGAAATCAGCACTAAGGTGCTTCCCTGTTAAAACACTTCCCTCTAAACCACCTCCCTAGATATTATCACAGGCATGGAATCCCTACTGCGTGTTATCCTCTTTCAAAGCACAAGCCCGCATCAGTCGCCACACATTTTCCATTCCGCTTGACAAACATTTAAATAGATGGTTCATTATACTGAAGAGAAGCAGACCGTATTAAAGGGTTCTATGGAAAATAATTTCTGAAAGAATGCACGTAGGAACTAAAGGGAAACTCCACAATAACAAGGACATTAATGGAAGTTAAAGAGGGTCACTTTATTCTGTACCTCTATAATGAAATTACGAGAAAGACACAGCAAATTTTTCCAGTCGTCATCAACCCATCTATCTCCAAGGCCTGGGTAGTCTAATTCAGGGTCAATGATGATTTAACCCTAATGGTGACATGTTTCCAGAAAATAAATGTTTTGGAAATGTTTGTAAGAAGAATGCAGAAGAATCAAAGGAAATGTTAGCGGGCTCAAGAATATACTGTCACAATAGGTTTTAGAAGGTACTGTTGTTGATTTTTGTAATGTGGTTTACAGTTCATAAAGGAGCTGGTCACAGACTTCAGGAAGCAGACCACAATTCCATGAACCTCAGAAGGGACATGTAGAAAAGCCTAGCAGCTACTAATATATTGTACTCACCATTATCAGCAATGTGAAGTGGGCACAACAATTCTCGGCTATCATCATTAAGGCCCACCAACAACTTCACTACGTCAGATGTCAGAGGAAAACCCAGATGTCTCTGTCAATGACCACCCCACCCACTGCCCAATTTCTGTGGGCGCACATTCACTTTAAAACATGATACTGCCTTGCACATGCTTAGGTCTGGATCACAAAGTGAGTGGTGAAGCTGGCACAGAATATTACTTATGCATAGTTCCCTTCTGTACTATGAGGGTAAATTAAAAAGTAACAGCAATTTGAAAATTACGCGGTAACTACAATAGATAGAAGCTGACACGATACAACACATTCACGATGGCTTATGGGTAGTAAATATGCACAGCGTGCCACTCTGCCATTTGTATAGTTCAGGGGTCGGCAACCTTTCAGCGGTGTTGTGCGGAACCTACTGTATGTTACAATGTTATTCTGCGTGCCAACATAACTCTACCAGTTTTGTTATTTATAGTAACAAAATTGGTCCGATTATAATGGGCTTCAAAAATATGTAGTTTTGAAGCCCATTATAACCGGATCTTATATTATTGCTCATTCAATATATTAAAATACATAGGATAATATGTGAAAAGAATGATTTGTCAAATTTTATTTTATAACTACATTCAGTAGCTTTATTTTTGGTTCCAATTATTTGACTAAAGTAAGTAGTTTGTTTCTTAAAGCCAGAAACCACCCTTTTTATAGCTTCACTTTTCTCATCAGAGTTTTTAAATGTGGACTGATGTTTAGTCTGATAATGTCTTTGTATACTTGACGTACGACACACAACACTTTCACAGCATAACACACACACAGCACGATCCTTTTGTTGTACAAGTCCATATTCATTCATCCAAGAGTCTTGAAAAGAGCAAACATCACGTTTTTGTCTTTTATGAGTAATTTTAGGGCAGTATATTACTTAATAATAATGAGGTTTGTTTAACGTACCATGGCTGGCACTGTACACATGCTTTCCCTTTACATGCAAATCACCTGTGCAAAATGTAGGTGGGGACGTGGAGAGCGAACGCATGGGTTGTAATTAAAATATAATAACAAGTGGTTGGTTTTAATGTTCCACGGCCTACACTGAACACATGGTTTCCATTTACATGTGAGTCGAATACACAAAACATAGGCGAGGGCGCAAATGCATGCACTGTAATTAAAATATATTTTTTTTACTATATTTCAATTCAATCAGAGTGCCATTGAAAATCATTCCGTGTGCCATAGGTTGTCGACCCCTGGTCTACCTGAATACAAGGTCAAAGAGAAATGGATGTTCCACTGTGGGACTGCACCATTGTTAAACAACATGCCATAGGAAGATTTCTTTGGGCAGAGGGAGTAAAACCTGCTGAAATTCACCAAAGAATGTTGGCTCAATATAAAAGTGAAAACAACAACAAAACGGTTATGAATAGGTGGAAAGGTAGAATAAGTGTGAATGACGAAGCTCACTCTGGTAGACCATCAACATCGCACACACAAACCCACAATGATACGACAAATGCTTTCATCAGAGAAGACTGATGAATTATGTTGTCCACTGTGGAACTGCATTTGGATACCAGCTATCTTCACATGCTATAGTGCATGATGACTTGGGGTAATGTAAAGTTTGTATATGATGAGTATCCAAACAGGTTACTGATGTGCACATGCCAACATCATTTAATGAATTTCAGCAGGTCTCTTTCCCTTTGCCTGACTCACTACAGTATGTTGTTCAAAAATTGTGTGTGTCCCAAGTGTCCCATATATGGGCCAAAGTGGAAATGCATTGACAACATGTATTCAAACCCATTAGGCTGGATCAAAGAAATCACCAACCACTGCACCACAAAACTTTAAAATATAATATGAAAAAAAAAAAAATAAAACACACTTACAAGAATAAACTTAGTTGTTTCCAGGTTTCCGGGTTTTTGCATTTTTAACAAAGAATACTACAACCAGCAGAATAAGGGACCATCTACAGTCTACCAAAAAAATTACTCAGTGGCAAAATGAAATGTTCTGATGTCTCTCAATGTGGACTCTAGACTGGCATATGGTTTGATGGTTTACTGCGTTCATGTAGTTTCCTTTTAGGAAATTGAGTTTCCACTCACAATCCAAAGACCATGACCAGTGCCACTAAATTGGCCTAGTGACAGTAAGCATGAATGTGTGCCATCTATTTGCCCTGCAATGGACTCGTCTCACATTCAGGTTTGTAACTTCTCTTTGCTGGGATAAACTTCAGCACCCTTATGACCCAAAAATTGGATTGAGTTAGTTCTGTAAATGGATGAATGATATATGTGTGACTAATAGAGGTTCCCCGTGACCCCTTGAACCCTCAGACCAAACGTCAGATACAGATAAAAATCCAAAATTGACATTATTATTATAACTAAGTGCACAAAGCACCCTCCACTCCACTATACTCCAATAAATCAATAATCAAATAAACAATCCTCCACTCCCAGACACTTAGCCACCCTGCCTCCCAACTCAGCTCATCATCTGGGATTTCCCATCGTCCTTTTATATTCCCTGACCCGGAAGTGGTTCCAACCCTACAGTCCATGTGATTCCTTATCAATTCTGGGTCAGATAAAAAGTCCTTTTCTTCATCCCGGAAGCACGTCATTTCCCTTGTCGCCTTGCCTACGACGTACTTCCGGGTTTTAGGGCATGTAGAATTCCCTGAGCCTCCCTACAGTGTCTCCTGGAGGTCCCCATGGTATCCAGCACGGCTGGTTGTAAAAACTACAAGGTCCATGAGACCCTGCTGGAATTCGGGGAACCTCTATACTGCTGGGAGGGCTCCATCTGGCGGCTTGGAGGTGTGGACTGGAATATATGGCCGGCCATCCCTCACACATGATATAGTTTATTCGAGCAGCACAGAACACATTATTCTGAATGGTACCTCTGCTGGCCTTTGCACAAATGTAATAAGCTGCATTTTATCATCAGGAATTCATGGCTTTGTTAGAACGGACCTGTCGTCCAGTCCAGAAAAGAAGGAATTTCATCTTTGTTAAAATGATTTAATTCCAATAATGCATTGCATTCATATTGACTTCTGGAGGCCATTGCAGCATTTCCTTCAAAACACATCTGCCTCTTAAAAACATAACAGCACTGATCCTGTATACTGAAAGTCATTGCACTCCTCTCCAGATCGTTTGATGATAAAGAGCAAATTAAATGCAATTCTTCAAAACAACAATCAATTTATGTTACTGTATCCGGCATATTTCAGAAGAAATATGTATTGTGGGTTTCCATTTGGTTGGAATATAAAGTTCTCTTGCTGAAAGCACTTAGCAAAACTGAACTTGGCTCAAGTTTCTGAAAGACAGTTTCCAAACAGATCCGGTCACTAATTTATTCTCATAACAGATTTTGCATTAAAAGAGAACACGTCTCTACAGCTGTCTGTCTTTTATCCAAAAGCGCTGTAACAAATCCAAGAAGTGGAGATTCAGATACACCCGGCATAATAAGTCATGCAATCATTTGGCATTTTGAGAAACGTTAAGTAACTTTGTTCATAAATCTCTATTTCGAAAACTGAGAAAAATGATTATGAAATTATTTTGTAGGACTGTATTATATAAGAAGGCAGCACGGTGGATTTTTAGATTCAAAACCCTAAGTTTAAATGTCATTTAAATGTCATTCTTGTCATTGTGTGTGTGGCGCTTGCACATTCTTCCTAGACTGGCATGGGATTTTCATGCTATAATCAGATTTTTCCACTGCATCCCCAAAGACTTGCATGTTAGTTTATTCAGAAATTTTCAATTTTGAAATTAAAAAGGCACACCTCAAACTTTTGACGCTGCACAGTCTCATTCTCTCTTCTTAAGTGAGCTAAAGTAAGTAAGTTAAAAAACTCATCTTCTCATTCAGTAAGGTTTTCCACTTTGACTTTTCCATAGTAGCTGCTCTGTAAACCTAAAATGACCAGTCTGATTACTGCATGGCCAAGTGCTAAGAGCAATTGTGTGAAAAATTAAATCAGGAAGCAGAAAACAAAATTAGTATCCTATTTTCTGATGTCAGCAGCCATACCAGTTGAACTTCAGAACAGGCAATCCACCTGAAGCTAAGAATGTTCAGACCTGACCAGCACCTGGATAGGATAACCATGTAGGAAAAGCTTTATCCGCTGCTGTAAGAGGTGTTGGAGAGGCCAGCTGGGATGCTTCTCCTGTGGTCTGTATGTGAATCCCAATTCCCCAGTGCAATGAGGGGATGACAGGGCAGTAAAAACTGGCGCTGTCCTTCAGATGAGACATAAAACTGAGGTCCTGACTCTTTGTGGTCATAAAAGAACCCTGGACACCTTTAAATAAAGACTAGGGTACTTCCAATGTCCAGGCTAAGGTAACCATCACAACCTGGTTATTCCAGCCCCCTAATCACCAACCTGTTCCTTTTTGCCTAACTATCTTTCTCAACCCTTCATCATATACAGTAATAACTAACGTGGAGAGCATACTGGCGCAAAAATGGCCTCTGTTGCATCATTCAGGTGGATGCTACACATTGGTGGTGAAAGGAGTGGCTTCCCCCCTTTTTATAAAGCACTTTTAGTGTCTTGAAAAGCATTATTTAAATGCAATGTCTTCTTCTTCTTGTCTGCTTATTCAATATCCAACCTATGTATTGCTCTTCAGCTTTAACAGGTAGCAGTGTGAGAAGACAGGAAGCTGGTTAATTTCTGTCCCTGTCATTTTTCTTTCAGATATGAATGGTGCGTAATGGAAAACTGGATTCCTATTCCTCTAAGGTAAGCTACTCAACTGAAACAGGAATGATAATTTTCTTTAAAAATGTCTCCAGGTGCAAAGTTTTTTACCTCCTTACCGACCCAAAAAACCCCAAGGCATTATGTTTGGCATAGAAAGTGTGTGATTGCCTCGATGCATACAGAAATCTATCAATAGTTAATGGATGGAAAGAGCAGACCCCAGAGTGAGCCAAACACCCCCCAACCACCCACACACCACAAAATGCTGAGTTTATGTTGGTTGCATTTTTTCACTTGCTACACAGGAATTCATTCCTGTCGCACTCACAGCTGTGTTTGGCTTTGCCAGTGAGCTGCCAAATACTTCACTTGTATCAGGATGTCTGGTTGGAATGTGCTTCTCTTGGATGGATGTGGCAGACAAGTGACCCATGAAACCAAATCTGTGTTTTAAAATATATTTTTGATATAACTAAAGGAATTCCATTCATATAGAGATAAAAATATATTTAAAAAAAACAATAAACAGGATGTTTTGTGGCTAATGTAGAATGTAAGAATGCTTTTTTGAAGTCAGTCAGTCATTGTCCAACCCACTTTATCCTAACACGGGGCCACGGGGGTCCGCTGGAGCAAATCCCAGCCAACACAGGGCACAAGGCAGGAACAAACCCCGGGCAGGGCACCAGCCCACCACAGGGCACACACACACACACTAGGGACAATTTCAGGATCGCCAATGTACCTAACCTGCATGTCTTTGTACTGTAGGAGGAAACCCACACAGACACGGGGAGAACATGCAAACTCCATGCAGGGAGGACCCGGGAAGAGAACCCAGGTCTCCTTACTGTGAGGCAGCAGGGCTACCACTGCGTCACAGTGTCGCCCGTTTTTTGAAGTTTTGACTTTAATATGTTGCAGAATGTGTGACACCACGGGTAAGGACACTGTTGTACAATTCCCAACTTGGGGTGTCAGTAGATGAGACCGAGCAACCAGGGGATGGAGTAAGAGAGACTCAGATTGAAAATGACTATGCGAAAACAGGATTCCGTTTTATTCCAACAGTGTCCAAGCTTTTTTACAAACAAATGTCTTGCAAAAAAATATTTACAAAGTCCAATGAATAGACACTTGCAAAAAGAAAAATGAGTGCAGGTTTTATTCATAATATTTGCAGTGGTTTCCAAATCAAATGTGAAGAAAAGAACAAAACAAACAACAGCTACAAAATGGATCATGAAGGACAGGCTGAAAAAAAAATCCAAAGAAAAAAGAAAAAAGTAAGCACCTACTATATACACAAAGGACGGTAGGTACCTCCACTACTCAGTTAAACAAATCGGTAGCACAGATCTACATTAAAGCCCGAAGACCTGATCAAAAGATGACCCCTGGAGTTCGGACCCTGGCTTTATACCGCAAGCCCTTTTGACCAACCAATCCGCTTTTACGTTACTTGCGGATTTCCAATAAACAGTCACGTCGGGATGTGCACCATTCAAAAACACCTGCTCAGGCGCAGTCCACCCAATTTAAATGTCAGAACCCATCTATTTTCCTGACTTTTGGGCTTCAAATTCAGCCTCGGTCAAGTGAGTACTGTTTAACTTTCTCCCTCTTTCAATACTATGCTTTGCCACATGTGTGTATGCCCTTTGCCTGCCACTTTTTCTATCCTTCTGACCTGTTTCTCTGAATTTAAATATTGCACTTTTGCCCTCTTTCCTATGCGCCTCCATACTCATCCACCAGAAACTGTGAGTGCACTCAAAAAACAGCCTCAGACGCTTGCCTCGGTGTCGGCTAGTTCGAGCCCCACAGCTTGTTCTCGGAGAACCTGTAGGCATTCAGGCAGCCCTCTGAGCATCCCGGCGCTCAAACCGCCTTTATAAGTTCGTGCCACTGCTGTGTTAATCTGTGAAGGGATGCTAAAACAGGTACATGAAAACATTATTTCTTTAATATTTTTTTTCCAAATGTCTGTGACAACCCAAGCGGCTGTCTCTATATTTGCATTATTTACGGCCTCTGAACTTGGCTTTTCACTGACTCTGAATGATTCTGAAGGATTATAAAATAACATCCAAATTTGTCAAACCTGCCCAATCCATTTCAGAGTTGTGGCTGGTTGGAATCTGTCATCAGATGACAAATAGGAACCAACCCTGGATGGGGTGCCAGTCAATTACTGGGTCTATTCATACATACATCCTTACTCACACAGAGTCTCCATTTAAAAGATGATGAGAATCTTTGAGAATGTTATATACAATATGGCCAAACGTATGTGGACACCTGACCATCACACCTCTATGAGCTTGTTGGACATACTATTCCAGAACCATGGGCATGGTACAATAAGCTATAATAGCCTCCACACTTCTGGGAAGACTTTCCACAAGATTTTAGATTTCATTTGTGGGAATTTGTGCCCATCAAACCAAAAGACCATTTGTGAAGTCAGGAACTGATGTTGAACAAGAAGACCTGGCTCAAAATCAGTGTTCCAATTTATCCCAAAGTTGCTTCATGGCATTGAAACCAGGGCTCTTTGCAGGCCACTCAAGCTCCTCCATGTCTTTATGGACATGACTTTGCACACAAGAACACAGTCATGCTGGAATGGTTGCCACAAAGTTGGAAACGCACAATGGTTTAAAATGTCATTGTATGCTATAGCATTAACAGTACCCTTCACTGCCAAGAAACCTAGCTCAAACCCTGAAAAGCAGCCCCAGGTCATTATTCCTCCTCCCCCCCGAATTTACAGTAGGCACTATTCAGTCCAGTAGGTAGTGTTCTCCTGGCATCCACCAGACTCAGATTCATCCAACCAACTGCCAGATAGTGAAGTGTGATTCATCACTCCAGAGAGCACGTTTCCACTGCTCTACAATCCAATGGTGGCATGCATTACACTACTCCAACTGATGATTGCCATGTTTCACAGTGATCTTATTCTTCTGTGCAGCTGCTTGGCTATGGAAATCCATTACATGAAGCTCCCGATGCACAGCTATTGTGCTAGTGTTATTTCAAGAAGAGGTTTGGAGCTCTGGTCTCATGCAACAGATGATAGTTGCTTTTTATGGGCTATGCGATTGA
The DNA here is from genome assembly GCF_900747795.2 of Erpetoichthys calabaricus. Lineage (NCBI taxonomy): Eukaryota > Metazoa > Chordata > Cladistia > Polypteriformes > Polypteridae > Erpetoichthys > Erpetoichthys calabaricus. The sequence goes on from NC_041408.2 coordinate 67,348,208, forward strand.
GTATTGGGTGGTCCACCACTTTTTGGCTGAGCTTTCATTTCATAATGATAGCACTTACAGGGGTAGATATAGCAGAGCAGAAATTTCTTGTACTGTACTGGCAAAGGTGGTATCTTATGACAGTGCCATGGTTAAAGGTCTTCATTACGACCCATTCTACTGAAAATGTTTGTCAATGGAGATTCCATGGCTATGTGCTTCATTTTATGCACCTGTTAACTATGAAACACCTTAACTCAGTATTTGGAGGGGTGTCCATATACTTTTGGCCATATATTATATATTCTGAACAATATGACTGAGAAGAGGAGGGGCCACCGCAATGTGGGCCTGTGTGGGACGCAAAATAGAATGCTCCAAACTGTGGGAGGTGGAACCTTCCGGACGCATACCATCCAGTCAATTCCTGAGCATTGTTAGGGCAGGAGAAGGTGGGCATCCCTGTGCAAATCTGTTGCCGAGAGGTTTAGGGACCGCATCTATCCCATAGATTATAAAAAGAATCAGAGACCAGTTATGAAGACAAGTAACAAATCAATGCCGACATCACATTTCTCTGAAAAGTCCAACAGGAAACTCATGTGAAAGGTAAAACTGCGATGTCCAGAGCACTGGCACTTCTACACACTCCTGTAAACTCCGGACATCTGTACCATTCCTGAATGGCCCAGTGGTGCAAAAATGCCAGCCCAGATTCAAAGAGCATAGTCAAATATTCTTTATTAATGGTGCCAGAAAAACAAATCCAGTGCCATGCACTCAAAATAAATAATAATGCAACTTATGTGGCTGCCAGCATGCACATATGCACACGCCTGCTTTACTTTCAGGTAACTTTAACTCTTGCGGCATTCTGCTTACATGTGCTTGCTCTTTTCCTGCTGGTAACCATGCTGCGTCATTCACAGACCTCCTTCCTGTCAGGCACAATGTAATGTCAGGTTGTTGGAGTCCTGGCGGTCAAACATTCAAATGGGCGCGACAAGACTTCTCACTCTGAAATTGAGTGGCCAGTGACACTTCCTCCTGTGGTGCCACTTCATGTTGCTGCCCCAACTGGTTTTTTTTTCCAAAGCCTATATGAGCTGACCTCACAGGTAACTGCACCTTTAATAACTAACTATATATAAAAAAAGAAAAGCTATAATTAGCTATTGGTTATTGTACTTTCCAAAATGAGCAATGTGATATGGCCTATTACAGAAATATCACAAGTCAAAGCTCCGAAAACTTCAATATTACATGAATGCTAATAAAACACACATTAGGCCAATTCCCAAGATCGCCATAACTTTTTCCCACAGGTAAAAGCAAGAGGATGAAGGTGTGACCATTAACATAAGTTAAGGTTTTAAAAAAGTGTCTGCTTCAAACAGGAGATAAACGTTGTCTTAATAAGGATATTTAGATTCAAAAAGGACTCAGAAAGGTTAAAGGTATGATATTGAGGGGATATTAAAGACCCCTTCAATTATAAAAATAAATATACAAATTAAAAAAATAAAAAGTTACTGTAGGCCTGCACTGCGGTGGGTTGGCACCCTGCCCAGGATTGGTTCCTGCCTTGTGCCCTGTGTTGGCTGGGATTGGCTCCAGTAGACCCCCGTGACCCTGTGCTCAGATTCAGCGGGTTGGAAAATGGATGGATGGATGGAAGTAAAAAACAAAATATGCAGAACACACGTCAAGTACATATGTATTAATGGACAATCAATACGGGTATAACAGGGGAGATCGAGTTAACTGAATTAGTTAACCAGAAATTTCAGCCTAAGGTGCTTCATCAGAAACCTGACATTCTTAACAAACAACTTTATTTTACACTTCTTAAACAAGCCTTTTCTAATTTTTAAGTAAAAGTACAGACAGAGTTTTACTGTGACCATAGGCTCTTAAATAGGCCGCGTCATAAACTGATACGTGAAATGAAAAGCTCCAATGATAAAGCATTCTTGCATGTGAAAACTGAGACATCAAAAGAACAGAAGCAATAAATAAAATTAATGTTCAAAGAAATAAAACAGAAAAATTCCCCTAAAAACTTCCAAAGAAATTTAACTTGCCAAGAATTATTACACTACAATAATGTTAGGAAGCAATAAAAGTTTTGGATTAGAGTGGTACATACGATATACTTTATCTTGCGTAATAGGTGTCCAAGTAGGGACTAATACGGCAGACAGATACAGGTGCTACAAGACAAATATGGGCCACTGAGAACAAATAGAAATATGGATATAGAGCACTAGAAGGGCCAACAGACAATATGCCAGGATGGTGGATGAAATACCAAAGGGGACCACCCCGTGTTCAAGGATGGTACAGCAGAGGTAGTAATTGGTTGGTGGCAGCAGGGGGATTCCTATTCATTTTATATCAGTTACTGCTGTAAAAGGTGATGAGGGTTTACTGTCTCTTTATGGGGGCCAGTGGAGGAATTTCTAGAAGGGATTCTAGAGTGCATCAATAAACCCTAAAATACTTATAAAGTCCTATATAATAGTGACCTCTGGCTGAGGTTTAAGATCCATTCCACTTAATACTCCAGTGAACTGTGAGTTGATGGGTGATACAAGGCAAATGACTGACTGGCATGAGGATGTGATGCCAGAACACTGAAGAAGAAGGTATAACATTGAAAAATTAAGCATTTTTGTTTGGTACAGAAGTGGAAAGTGGGCCATCCACCCCATGTATCATAAAGGAAGATGATCTCTATAAGCAGCTTCATGTCGGCTCAGGGTTGTCATTTTCTGTTTATTTTGTACTTCTTTCACTTCTATTTCATCCCTCCTTTGTGTGTTTGATTTTTAGTAAAGACACCTTTCTTTTGAAATTTTGTTCAATTTTGCTTTCATTTTGGGTTCAGGGCTGGCTTTAGCGGTTCCACTCTTGGTCATATTTGATTTTTAATCAAAATTTGCTGAAGTACCACATAAAAGACCATTGTCCAAAGTAAAAACAGTGGAAGTTCAAAATGTGATGCACAGATTTGAGTGTAAAATTGACTCAGATACACAAAGAAAAGAGTTATGGAGCAACTTTCTGTTTTTAGAATTAGGCATATTAAAAGCTCGGATAAAAAGCAACACTTTGGTAATGTTTGCAGATAACAGTAGAATGGCCTGAATGAAAGACACTCTTTATGAGTAAAATCATTTCAGATGGACCAGGGCAGAATTTAGACTTGGACAAATACATGAGAAGTAAAGTTTATTATAAGCAAATTTGAAGTCTTGCACTGGGAGTTAGTTTACTGTTTCAGTTTTACCTTGAGAGCGGTTACTTGAACTTGTATATTTTTTCTTTACTTGTATAGCAGCCACTCCTAATAGCAAAATACCTGCACTTGTGTGGCTGAAGCAGGTACAACTCCCTGCAGTACATGGGATGGGGTGGGATGAGATGTAGGTGGGGCTGGATAACTTAATATTATCATACTGTTATGTCTCAGCCAAGATTCCCCCATGGCTTTATTGTGTCATTTTTGTTTATTATTGATTTTTGTGTTTGTGCAGTTCCTTTTGCCTTTTCTGCTATGTGGAGCTTTCTTTTGTTATAAAGCATTTTGAAAACATACATCTTTTATTTTATAAAGACCCTGTGTTTGCTCTTATATCTAACTGTGATTTAATGGTGGAGTTCACATGTTCTCCCCGTGTCTGCGTGGGTTTCCTCCGGTTTCCTCCCACAATCCAAAGACATGCAGGTTACGTGGATTGGCGATTCTAAATTGGCCCTAGTGTGTGCTTGGTGTGGGTGTGTGTGTGTGTCCTGTGGTGGGTTGGCGCCTTGCCCGGGATTGGTTCCTGCCTTGCACCCTGTGTTGGCTGGGATTGGCTCCAGCAGACCCCCGTGACCCTGTGTTTGGATTCAACGGGATGGAAAATGGATGGATGGATGGATGGATTTAATGGTAACCCCCCTCTAGTGGGCATTTTTGGAAGTGTTTTCAAGAATTATATGCATTGGGACCTTGACTGATAATAGATATAAAGTAAAGTGCAACATTAGATGTGTATGTGTTTTGTAATAAAAAAGCAGACACAAGTATAAAGATTTGGGGTTTTGAGGCCCCATATACTCTAAAGCAAAAATGTATATGTCAGTGTTTTCTTCTCATTACAACAGACAACAAAAATAAGGCAGTTTGGACAATTTATAACGGAGGACAGGAAGTGATGAAATGATGGGGAAAGTCGTGATGATTGATGGGAAAGTGATGTCATCATTGAGGGACCAGAGGTTAGAAGGGAACCCAGAAGTGAGTGGTACCAAAAGACTTCTGGGACTGTTTATGGCGGCGGTGCTTCTGTCTTTCTGAAGAAACAAGAAAAGAGAAGTTAGTACCCCACCATTGTCCCCTGGCACGACTTGTCCCGGCGCCCATCGGGTCCTTAAGCCGCTCCCCATGCGCTCGTGCGTGACAGTATTTATTTGCTAATAATGATATTCTTTATGTAATTAATATGGTAGTAATCATACTGTCTATTTATTCATTACCATCCCTCACTGTACGAAAATGCAGTGGTAGATCTCGTTATATGTTAACAGTCCACTATCTTATGTTCGGATACAGTCAACAATTTTAGCTTGGGCCCAAACCCAGACTTTAAATCTCCATCGGGTACTTCTTCAAAAAAAGTGCATATTTAGGAAATCTAAACTCCAGTTAGTCGCAGATCATCCATAATTATACTGCTCAAAAAATTAAGGAAGCACTTAAATCACACATCAGATCTTGATGAATGAAATATTCAGGTGGAAAATCTTTACTGAGTAATACTATGTAATTTGTTGGGAACAAAATTTTGCAACAAAGGTCAATGGAAACCAAAATCACCAACCTACTGAAGGCTGATTCAACATCACACGAAATGTCAAGTCACAAATTGAAAGCCCAGGCTGATCCAACTTGCATGAATTTCATCCTGGCAACTCATAATGTGACTCAGTTGTGTGTATGGCTCTCCATGTGCCTGTATGCACTCCCGAAAAAACTCTGACCAAGATCCTGATGAGACAGCAGATGGTGTCCTGGGGGATCTCCTCCCAGACCTGGACTAGGGCATCAATGAGCTCCTGGACAATCTGTGGTGGTACTTGGTGAATCGGATGCACTGATACATAACATCCCAGAGGTTCTCAATTGGATTCTTGTCTGAGGAATGCACAGGCTAGTGAATGACATCAATGCCTTCGTCATCCAGGAACTGACTACACACTCTGGTCACATGAGACCAGGCATTGTCCTGCATAAGGAGGAAACCAGGGCCCACTGCACTAGCGTAAGGTCTGACAATGGCTCTCAGGATTTCATCCCAGTACCTTACAGTAGTCATGGTACTGTAACCTATCAAGTCAAGGTCTATATGACCCTCCAAGGTATACCTCAGTAGACCATCACCAACCTAGCACCAAAACCATTATTGCTGGATGATGTTGCAGGCTGCATAATGTTCACCATGACATCTCCAGACTCTTTCACGTCTGCCACATGTACTCAGTATGAACCTGCTCTAATCTTGGGCCAACAGTGGAGCTGCCAATTGAGGTATTCTCTGGTGAATGCCAATCGTGCTGCATGGCAAAGGGCTGTGAGCACAGGTCCTGCTAGAGGACGTCATATCCTCATGTCACATTAAATGAGTCTGTTTATGACAGTTTGGTCAGAAACATTCACATCAGCTAGTGGTCATTGTAGGGCTCTAGCAGTGCTCCTCCTGTTCCTCCTCACATAAAGGAGCATATACCAGTCCTGCTGTTGGGGTGATGTCCTTCTATGGCCCTGTCCAGGTCTACTCATGTAACGGTCTCTTCTCCTGGTATATCCTCCATGCTTTTGAGACCTTCTTGCATCGGCACGTATGGATGTGCCATCCTGGAGCAGCTGGACTACCTGTGCAAACCTGAATCAGCTGCACGTACTGCCTTATGACACTAATGGTGACAAGGACACTAGCAAAACACAAAACTAGAGAAGAATCAGTTAGGAAGGATAAGGAGAGAGCAAATGTCTGTAGCCTCCATCTGCAAATCAATTCCCTTTTTGGGGGGGGCGTCTTGCTGATGCCTCTCCTGTGCACCTGTTGTCACTTTCATTTGCACCAAAGCAGGTGAAGTTCATTCACAGTTGCTTATGCTTCCTAACTGGACAGACTGATATTCCTGAAACTTAACTGACTTGATTTAAACTGTAATGATTAAGATTTCCTTTAATTCTTTTGAGCAGTATACTAACAGCACAATGTAAGTCTTTGCATCACTTCAGTTAGAATCCACTGTCTGTGAAAGCAATTTCACACACATGATATTGTAAAATGGTATTAAATACCATATTTTGTGTACACTACCAGTACATTTAATTACATTGCATTATCACGGTTATTTTTGAATATGACTCACTGTTACAAAATACATGTAATAAACAAAATAGTGACAACAAGCTGTTTGGTGAAGTGACTAGAAAATATTAAAATTCTCCAACTGTCAAACTAGTTACCCAAGTCTCCAAAAGCACCTGAATGTTACGCCATTCCTACATTTTCTTACTTAAACATCTTGTCACCCAAGCTGATTTTCAGTGACTGTGACTCTGATTGCGGTTTCCCTTCTGATTATCCCGTCCAGAGCATCAAGCCAAAACTCTGTGGTCGGTTGTGCATTCTTTCAAGGCATTGTTTGACATGAAACACTTTCTCTGTTTTTGGACTGTGATGAGTTTCCAAGGCTATTTTAGATCTGAACAGGATGTACTGTAGCCAAGTCCAGTTTAAGTATACAGTGGTTTAGACATTTAGTTACACCAACAGTAAATATTTCTATATATCAATTTATAAAAACTGTACAGCCAAATGTGCTTAATTCACACTATGCTCTCAAAATAAATGTACCAGTTGCAATTTTAAAATAGAAAGTGGCAGAAAGCTTTTGATCTCCTTTTATATTTCTCCCCATCCACAGAGAAAACTAAACAATCCTACTTAAGTGTGGCATAACACATTGCACTGTAAACCACCAAACTACTGGTTCACTCTCTGTGCCCGATTCACTGTGAGACACCAGGCTGGTCACTTAACCTGTCTGTGCATCAAATGTACAAAATCAGGGTAAAATATTCCCTGATGATATCTGCTAGAGAAAATGTAATTTCACTCTTTCTCTTTGTATATCTACTGTATATCATTTGTAAAATGGAAACAAACAAAGAAGAAGAAAGGTTGGGTCACCAGAGGCTACCCCATTTATCAAAGTAGTTGAATGAAAAAGACACAGGCTGGGATGATATTGGATTGTTTTGTTCCTTGGCTGGTCCACAAATGACAAAGACTTCCACTGGTGGAAGAGACTAGAAGGTGCAGGATAAGGAGCAATGTCATATTTCTTCTGGTTGGTCAGCGAAAGGGAAAACTGTGAGCTTTTGTAAGGCCTTCAGATGCTTCTCCCATGTACTGTACACCTTGGACTCCATAAGAGACACACATGTGCAAGGTTTGTGTGTTTTTACGAGGGACTAAGGACAATTATAGATGGTGTCATACAGTATGTAGAAGGTTTGTTTGTCTCTTACATGGATTGATTCAAGGGCTACAAGGGGAAGGATTTTGAATCTGCACAAGAGTGTAAAGGTTTCCACTTCTGTCCTAAGTCAAGAAGAATCATCTAATTAGAAGACTTGTGATGCCACCACAAGCTCTGCATCTACTCCCATTATTTGGGTCTCTTCATCATAAAACTCCATTCAACCAGGCCTAGTTGATGACCAGCTATGGACCTGAATAATATGGTGTTGCTATTTTTTCCTTTGACCATTTTGGCATTAAACAAGGTAGCCCATGGTGCCTCAACCGTTTCTTCCTTTTTATTTCATTCACAATGGCATTTTTTTGGAATTGTTATTTACTGAGAATATCCATCCATCCATCCATTGTCTCCCGCTTATCCGAGGTCGGGTCGCGGGGGCAGCAGCTTGAGCAGAGATGCCCAGACTTCCCTCTCCCCGGCCACTTCTTCTAGCTCTTCCGGGAGAATCCCAAGGCGTTCCCAGGCCAGTCGAGAGACATAGTCCCTCCAGCGTGTCCTGGGTCTTCCCCGGGGCCTCCTCCCAGTTGGACGTGCCCGGAACACCTCACCAGGGAGGCGTCCAGGAGGCATCCTGATCAGATGCCCGAGCCACCTCAAGAATATAAACTTTAAAAAATGTTTGATTTGTACAACATTGTCTGACCTTCTGTAAGTAGAGTCTGGATCTCTTGGTGTGATAAGGTTGTGATGACCATAAAATAAATCCCCACAGTCCTTTGTGACTAGTAGGGGATGTAGCAGCACCCCAAACACAACCAGACACAACCACCACAACACAAGTCCATCCATCCATCTTCCAACCCACTGAATCCGAACACAGGGTCACGGGGGTCTACTGAAGCCAATCCCAGCCAACACAGGGCAAAAGGCAGGGAACCAATCCTGGGCAGGGTGCCAACCCACCGCAGGACACACAAAAACACACCCACACACCAGGGCCAATTTAGAATCGCCAATCCACCTAACCTCCATGTCTTTGGACTGTGGGAGGAAACCGGAGCGCCCGGAGGAAACCCATGCAGACACGGGGAGAACATGCAAACTCCACACAGGGAGGACCCGGGAAGCGAACCCAGGTCCCCAGATCTCCCAACTGCGAGGCAGCAGCGCTACCCACTGCGCCACCGTGCCGCCACAACACAAGTCCCAGTACAATAAAATATTTATTACACAAAATACCTTACCAAAAGACTTAGAAAATCACAAATACTATGATTCACTCTTTTCTTCTCTCTCTTTCCACTCCTCAAGGCAAGCTTTGTCCTTCTTCCACCTGACTCCAACTCAGCTTCTTTTATCTTGGTCCTGGGAGCACTTCTGGTGCTAGAGCATAGCCTGTTGGAAGTATTTCCAGGTCAAACAGAAGCCCCACAATGTAGGGATCATGGACCTCTGCAGCAGCCCCTGGCAGCACTTACAGAACCTGACAAGACTGCCCCATAGAACTACAGTTCCCAGCATTCCTTGCAAGTGTCTGTACAGGTAGCGTCACCCAGGAATGCTGCCACCTAGTGTTTTGGGGAAGCATGTAGTCCTGACAGATTGTCTCCCCTTGTCCTTGCATCACACTGGCTTCCTGGCCGGGTATTGCTCCTTGTATTATACCACCTGAATTATATCTTAATTAAAATATGTTGTTATTCAACATTATAAGACTAGACTTTTGTTACTGAGCTAAATCCAGCCTCTAATTAGATCTACTGTATGTAATCCTGTTCTTCTGTTCCACTTTTTGCAGAGTTTGACAGTTAATATTTTGATAATCAAAGCCGTAAATCCTTCTGTGAACTTTCTTTCCTACTATTAAAAGTTGCTGAGAGGCCCTGTAAGAATTTCCTCATTTTATTGTAATTTTCCATTCCGTTTCCTAGTGTAAAAAACAGGACACAAGACAAGATGAAGGGATGTGGCACCTTGAATTCAAACTCCATATAATTGATGGAGAAAAGCTGCAAAAACAGTTGCTAAATGTCATATGTTCTTTTCAAACAGCTGTCAAAATTATGACTGGCACAAAATGGTGGTGGCACCCCTTAAGAAGAAGAAGCCAAACTGGAAGGGTTGGAGCCAAGGAACCACACCCTGGAAGTGACATCATAGGGACAACTAGTCGTTTAATCTGTAGGGGAGAAAGGAGGAGAAACATTAGGTAACAGCGCCAACCTTTGACTCAGGTGGAATTACAATCAGATAAGCCTCCAAGTTGTCTCCTAAGTGCACATGTGTGACACTAGTTAAATATAAATATCCCTGCTTATATACAGATTATCACCTTTTTGAAGAAAACTTGTGCAACGCGCCATAAATCAGTTGCCCATCCATCACTGGGCTAATAGTCAAACTAACATACACAGTTCCTGATTAAACTCCAGAATCACAAATCTAAGAGATTTTGGCTCACAAAACAAAAAATGGAGACCAAAAAAGAAAACATAGGCCTACAAATTGCAGAGTTAACTACACAAGCTTATTCTATGCAGGAGAAACACCAGAGTTGAGGTATAATGATGCAGCAAAACTACGTACGTGCTGTGCCATTGTGTTGCTCTTTTTTACCAAAATACCGTATACAGTGATCCCTCGCTATATCGCGCTTCGCCTTTCGCGGCTTCACCCTATCGCGGATTTTAAATGTAAGCATATTTAAATATATATTGCGGATTTTTTGCTAGTTCGCGGATTTCTGCGGACAATGGGTCTTTTAATTTCTGGTACATGCTTCCTCAGTTGGTTTGCCCAGTTGATTTCATACAAGGGACGCTATTGGCAGATGGCTGAGAAGCTTTCCAACTTACTTCTCTCTCTCTTGCGCTGACTTTCTCTAATCCTGACGTAGGGGGATTGAGCAGGGGGGCTGTTCGCACACCTAGACGATACGGACGCTCGTCTAAAAATGCTGAAAGATTATCTTCCCGTTGCTACCTTCTGTGCAGCTGCTTCGTGAAGCGACATGCTGCACGGTGCTTCGCATACTTAAAAGCTCGAAGGGCACGTATTGATTTTTGATGTTTGTTTTTCTCTATCTCTCTCTATCTCTCTCTCTCTCTCTTTCTCTGCTCCTGACGGAGGGGGTGTGAGCTGCCGCCTTCAACAGCTTTGTGCCGCAGTGCTTCGCATACTTAAAAGCCAAACAGCCCTATTGATTTGTTTGCTTTCCTCTCTCTCTCTCTCTCTGACGCGCACTCCTTTGAAGAGGAAGATATGTTTGCATTCTTTTAATTGTGAGACAGAACTGTCATCTCTGTCTTGTCATGGAGCACAGTTTAAACTTTTGAAAAAGAGACAAATATTTGTTTGCAGTGTTTGAATAAAGCTCCTGTCTCTCTACAACCTCCCGTGTTTCTGCGCAAATCTGTGACCCAAGCATGACAATATAAAAATAACCATATAAACATATGGTTTCTACTTCGCAGATTTTCTTATTTCGCGGGTGCCTCTGGAACGCAACCCCCGCGATGGAGGAGGGATTACTGTATACTCGCGGATAAATTCTCCTGCGGATAAGTTGGGACTTGATTTTAACGTATAATTTCTGGTATTTAATAATGTCGGTCTTATAAGTCGAATGCAGAAAACTCACGCTATTGGTCCAAGAGATTATGATATGCTAACGCCCACCTGAGAGAGTGACCACGGAGCACACTGCCTCTTTTTTGTATGTATTGTGCATACGTGACCACACGGTAATACCCGAACTGTTCCAAAGCAATGTTTGCACTGATTTTTTTTTTTTTGTATTTCACACCGTCACACACCTTTATCGTAACAGCATCCCTTATCTATGATGGAGCGTTCGATCAGAAGAAAATATGAAGCTGGTTTTAAATTAAACGTTGTTGAAGTAGTGAAAGAAATTGGTAACTGCGTTGCTGTAACAAAATTCGATGCATTGGAGAAACTGATGCAAGATTGGAGGAGGCAAGAAGATCTAAAAAAAGAATAAATTAAGTGTCCCATTTTTGAACGGGCGTATAAGTCGGGGTCTGATTTTATGATCAATTTTTTGGGTTTCAAGACCTGACTTATGTGTGAGTATATGTGGTATGCCTTTTTTGAAAATTTTATACATTTGGGTGTTTTGGTAGCGATGCCTCTTGTTATGTATTTGTTACCTTTTTCCTGAGCCTAAAGAATTTTTCTCTTGCAGTTCTTATTTTTCCTAAGCTGCTCTTTCTAGATTTACTTTTATTTTGCCTCCCTGTTTTCCCATTTTTCTTAGAGCCTTGTTGTTTAGTTTTGGGTAATCCTTCCAAGTTTGACACATTTCATCTGGGAAGAAGAAAAACAAAATAATCACTCCTCAATCCCCAAACCAAGCTCGCTGAACATAGCCAGGGACTGGGATATGCTTGTCAACCTCAGGCAGAAACTCATCTTTCCAGCAGAAATTGCCAGTACCAACCTAAGACCAGACATGGTCCTACCATTCAATTCTGAACGGAGTGTTTTCATCATTGAGCTAACAGTCAGTCCATGGGGTATTCTGTAGATGACGCTCATGAAGGAAAGAGACTGCAGTACATCAGTCTTGCAGCAAAGACAAAAGATAGAGGCTGGAAAGCAAAGGTGCCTCCTCATTGAAGTCGTTTGCAAGGGGTTTGTTGTCAGCTTCATGATGAGGCTTTAGAAGGAAGTGGGCATCACAGGGCAGGCCCTCAAAAAGGCAAATAAATCACCCTCTGACACAGCTGAAATGAGCAGTCACTGTGTGTGGTTAAAAGGAAGGGATAACATTTGAGCTCCCCAATGACCACTAACAAACATCACATAAAATGCTATAAGACACAAACCTGGGTCTAACCAGCCTGCAACAGGCCTGCCATTAGTGTTTAAATGTCCAAAAATTCCAAGTGTTGCCTAAGTAAGCAACTGAAGAAAAGCAACTGTCTGAAACAGAGGAACATCCTAAAGAAAATGAAGCCCACTCTACGATCAGGGTAGTGTTGAAACATAGGGATTGTAACAACTACTCCTATAAGTCAACCATGACCCTCACGTTCTTTTCATTATGTGTACCACCCTTCTGTAGCTCTGTTGCTAAGAGGAGGGTCTCGGTTGCCAGGCCCCGCCCCCAGAAGTTGTGCTATGTGACATAATAAAAGCAACACCATTCCAACATTTCTTTGGTAGTGATTTCTGGCATTCGATCTAAGCACCTGCTTTCAAGACTTTGATTTTTAATTTGATTTGGCTGTAATGAAATATAGGCTTGCATTTCTGGCTTTGACCCACGCTTTGTGTTTTAACTTAAGTTTCATTTTTAAGGTTCATTCTCACCTTGTTCTGGCAGAACACCTCAGAACTCAAATATTTGCATAAAATAGAATGGGGAGAATAAAAAACAGCCTGGTGCTCCTGCTTTTATTCTTTCAACAACAACGATCAATTGTACTTTGTTACTTCTTTAAGTCAGACTTATATTGATTTACATTTACAACCAAATTATTTCCTATTGTAGCACATATCACACTAAACCTTACCCTCATAGCTTTAGAAAAATAATTGTTCGGACCTCCAGGGCTCAGTGCATCATCCAGGTGTTGAACCTTTAACTAGGACAGCTATTAAGAATGGCAGAAAACAAGTTACGTGCCTCTTTATCTCCCAAACAACAAAACTTCAAACTGTAACAAAGCACTGTTTTATTGCCAAAGTGCATCAAACCAACAGAAGTACCTTAACATGTAGGTCTAAAATACACATTAGTTTAAACAGAATGCTTAACAGAAGTTCAAGATGGCATATTTACCGTACATATATACATATATACATAAAACTGGGGCTGTGAAAAATGAAGTGGATGCTGTAAGTGATAGAGCCCCCCCCCCCCACTCACCCTGGAGTGGAAGTGCTTACCTCAGTTGAGCTTGTCAGGGGACCCCCAAACGCTCATGTGTGAGAGTAGTTGATTTGATATTTTCAGGTTTTGAAGCAAGAAATTTAAGATGGCACTTTTAATTTGCCAGTTATATACAGTTAGGTCAATAAATATTTGGACAGAATCAACTTTTTTCTAATTTTGGTTCTGTACATTACCACAATGAATTTGAAATGAAACAACTCAGATGCAGTTGAAGTGCAGACTTTCAGCTTTAATTCAGTGGGGTGAACAAAACGATTGCATAAAAATGTGAGGCAACTAAAGCATTTTTTAACACAATCCCTTCATTTCAGGGGCTCAAAAGTAATTGGACAATTGACTCAAAGGCTATTTCATGGGCAGGTGTGGGCACGTCCGTCGTTATGTCATTATCAAATAAGCAGATAAAAGGCCTGGAGTTGATTTGAGGTGTGGTGCTTGTATGTGGAAGATTTTGCTGTGAACAGACAACATGCGGTCAAGGGAGCTCTCCATGCAGGTGAAAGAAGCCATCCTTAAGCTGCGAAAACAGAAAAAACCCATCCGAGAAATTGCTACAACATTACGAATGGCAAAATCTACAGTTTGGTACATCCTGAGAAAGAAAGCAAGCACTGGTGAACTCAGCAACACAAAAAGACCTGGATGTCCACGGAAGATAACAGTGGTGGATGATCGCAGAATCCTTTTCATGGTGAAGAGAAACCCCTTCACAACAGCCAACCAAGTGAACAACACACTCAAGGGGGTAGGCGTATCGATATCCAAGTCTATCATAAAGAGAAGACTGCATGAAAGTAAATACAGAGGGTGCACTGCAAGGTGCAAGCCACTCATAAGCCTCAAGAATAGAAAGGCTAGATTGGACTTTGCTAAAGAACATCTAAAAAAGCCAGCACAGTTCTGGAAAAACATTCTTTGGACAGATGAAACCAAGATCAACCTCCACCAGAATGATGGCAAGAAAAAAGTATGGAGAAGGCGTGGGAACAGCTCATTATCCAAAGCATACCACATCATCTGTAAACACGGTGGAGGCAGTGTGATGGCTTGGGTGTGCATGGCTGCCAGTGGCACTGGGACACTAATGTTTATTGATGATGTGACACAGGACAGAAGCAGCCAAATGAATTCTGAGGTGTTCAGAGACATACTGTCTGCTCAAATCCAGCTAAATGAAAGTCAAATTGACAGGGCAGCGTTTCATGATGCAGATGGACAATGACCCAAAACATACAGCCAAAGCAACCCAGGAGTTTATTAAAGCAAAGAAGTGGAAAATTCTTGAATGGCCAAGTCAGTCACCTGATCATAACCCAATTGAGCATGCATTTCACTTGTTGAAGACTAAACTTCAGACAGATAGACCCACAAACAAACTGCAACTGAAAGTCGCTGCAGTAAAGGCCTGGCAGAGCATTAAAAAGGAGGAAACCCAGCATCTGGTGATGTCCAGGAGTTCAAGACTTCAGGCTGTCATTGCCAGCAAAGGGTTTTCAACAAAGTATTAGAAATGAACATTTTATTTCCAGTTATTTAATTTGTCCAATTACTTTTGAGCCCCTGAAATGAAGGGATTGTGTTAAAAAAATGCTTTAGTTGCCTCACATTTTTATGCAATCGTTTTGTTCACCCCACTGAATTAAAGCTGAAAGTCTGCACTTCAACTGCATCTGAGTTGTATCATTTAAAATTCATTGTGATAATGTACAGAACCAAAATTAGAAAAAAGTTGTCTCTGTCCAAATATTTATGGACCTAACTGTATGTGTAGACACAGATACTGTATCAGCAGATAAAGCTCTTACAATCTTTGTGTCATTTTATAAACACATGTATAAAAATGGACAGACAATTATCATTAGCCCGAAAAAAAGACCTCAACTGCTGCAAAGGCTTTATGATCAAAACCACAAAAGTTTCCTTCACTCATTTGTTCTTAAGTGGACAGAACTGGGAACCTACCTTTTATGATAGCTGATATTTTATAAGATTTTTCTGAGCAGTCTAATCATTTTTTGGTTTTGATCATCAAATATACATTTGTTTTCTAGGTGTAATTTTGTTTGAGCCTCTCTGATTTTGTTTATCATAATGTTTTCAAATGAACACAGCTCTATTTTGTTTAAACTGGTGTGATGTCTCGCTGCCAAGGGACACCATCCCAGATGTTGTGCCACATCAATTCAGACAACAATTCAGAACCAAAATGGAAACTAGCGCTAAAAGATTTTATTTGCTGATTATTTCACTGAGGGGTAAGTTTTATAAATGCAAGGTCCTGGTCACAAAAATAACTTAAAAATAAAAATAATAAAATAAAAATAAAAGCAAAATGAACAAATTCTATGACATCATATTGCCAAATGCAAGTTTGTTAACCAGGAAAAGATTTGTTGTAAGAATCGCACACCAACACTGTGTTTATCCTAATATTGGATACCCTAGAAATGTACACGTTGACCTTTATAACATCATTTTATGCATCACACATTCCAGGAGCATTCTGGGAAGATTGCCATAACAAAAAAATAAAGTAACGTTCCAAATTGGCATTGCAGCATAACATCAAATTTACTCAATTTTTCCAGAAATCCTACTACGTGAGAAAAAAGGCCAGAATTCAATTGTTCAAGTAATACAACCTCAAAATAAGTGCATTCTTTGTTCATATCATGAGTACAGGCAAAATATTTAATTTTTACAATACGTAACAACTCCTTCCATTTTCTAAAAACTCACTTTTCCCTGCATATAATAACATGACAATATGGCTAAGCCACAGATTCAAGCTTTTTCAAAAATGGATAATCATGAGTTACAGTGCCATGTAATTTTTAATTTGCTATATTATCAGTTCTAAGCATGTCTTCCATAGAAATATCCAAAGTTCATAATACAAACCTGATACTAAACTGCTCAAAAAAATTAAAGGAACACTTTGAAAACACATCAGATCTCAACAGGGAAAAAATCTTGCTGGATATTTCTACTGATATGGACTGGTATGGTAATGTGTTAGGACCGAAAGGATGCCACATTGTTTGATGGAAATGAAAATTATCAGCCTACAGAGGGCTGAATTCAAAGACACCCCAAAAATCAAAGTGAAAAAATGATGTGGCAGGCTAGTCTGTTTTGCCAAAATTTCATTGCAGCAACTCAAAATCATACTTAGTAGTTTGTATGGCCCCCACGTGCTTGTATGCATGCCTGACAATGTTGGTGGGGGGGGCATGCTCGTAATGAGACGGCGGATAGTGTCCTGGGGGATCTCCTCCCAGATCTGGACCAGGGCATCACTGAGCTCCTGGACAGTCTGAGGTGCAACCTGGCGGTGTTGGATGGACCGACACATAATCTCCCTGAGGTGTTCCATTGGATTTAGGTCAGGCGAGTGTGGGGGCCAGTCAATGGTATCAATTCCTTCATCCTCCATGAACTGCCTGCATACTCATGCCACATGATGCCAGGCAATGTCATGCACCAGGAGGAACCCAGGAATCACTGCACCAGCATAGGGTGTGACAATGGGTCCAAGAATTTCATCCCGATACCTACTGGCAGTCAAGGTGCTGTTGTCTAGCCTGTAGAGGTCTGTGCGTCACTCCACGGATATGCCTCCCCAGACCATCACTGACCCACCACCAAATCGGTCATGATGAACGATGTTACAAGCAGCATAATATTCTCCACGGCTTCTCCAAACCCTTTCACGTCTGTCACATGTGCTCAGGGTGAACCTGCTCTCATCTGTGAAAAGCACAGGGTGCCAGTGGTGGACCTGCCAACTCTGGTATTCTATGGCAAATGCCAATCTAGCTCCACGGTGCCCAGCAGTAGGTACAGAGCCCACTAGTGGACGTCAGACCCTAAGGCCACCATCATGAAGTCTGTTTCTGATTGTTTGGTCAGAGACATTAACACCAGTGGCCTGCTGGAGGTCATTTTGTAGGCTCTGGCAGTGTTCATTCTGTTCCTCCTTGCCCAAAGGAGCAGATACCGGTCCTGCTGATGAATTAAGGACCTTCTATGGCCTTGTCCAGCTCTCCTAGAGTAACTGCCTGTCTCCTGGAATCTCCTCCATGCCCTTGAGATTGTGCTGGGAGACACAGCAAGCCTTCTGGCAGTGGCACGTATTGATGTGCCATCCTGGAGAAGTTGGACTACCTGTGCCACCTCTGTAGGGTCCAGGTATCGCCTCATGCTACCAGTAGTGACACTGACCTCAGCCAAATGCAAAATGAGTGAAAAAACAGATGAGGAGGGAAAAATGTCAGTGGCCTCCAGCTGTTAAACCATTCCTGTTTTGGGTGTTGTCTCAGTTTTGCCCCTTTAGTGCACCTCTTGTTAATTTAATTAACACCAAAGCAGCTGAAACTGATTAACAACCCTGTCTGCTACTTAACTGACCAGATCAATAGCACAGAAGCTTCATTGACTTGATGCTATACTCTGATTAAATAGTGTTCCTTTAATTTTTTTGAGCAGTATATTTCATAGAAAGTACATTTTTGTAAAGCAAATTCTAAGGTAGGGCAGCACGGCGCAGTGGTAGCATTGCTGCCTCGCAGTAAGGAGACCTGGATTTACTTCCCGGGTCTTCTCTGCGTGGAGTTTGCATGTTCTCCCCGTGTCTGCGTGGGTTTCTTCCGGGTGCTCCGGTTTCCTCCCACAGTCCAAAGACATGCAGGTTAAGTGCATTGGCAATCCTAAATTGTCCCTAGTGTGTGCTTGGGGTGTGTGTGTGTGTGTGTGTATGTGTGCCCTGCGGCGGGCTGGCGCCCTGCCCGGGGTTTGTTCCTGCCTTGCACCCTGTGCTGGCTGGGATTGGCTCCAGCACACCCCCGTGACCCTGTAGTTAGGATATAGCGGGTTGGACAATGACTGAGTGACTGAAATTCTGAAGTAACACATGAATGTCGATAAATAATTTCGGTCCAAAATAAATCACACAAAAATTCAAATGAAAAGAAACATCAGTGTTTTTCAAAAGCGTCTACTAGAATCAAATGTCTGTTAGATTTTTGATAGAAACCCAAAAACCTACATTCCCATTGTTTTCATTCCTCTTCTACCAAAAGATATATTTAATACTCAAAAATACTTTCATCATGCAAAATAAACAGTAAATTTAACACAAATCATAACATTCATTGAAAAAAAAATGCTTGAATTGTTTTTAAAGAGTTGGCTTGTTTACCACAAAAAGAGAAAAATGTTTTTCAGACATAGTTTCTTCAGAAAGGTTGTCTTTCTTTAAAGACAAAAAGCTTTGTGTTATGCAAACTGCTTTAAATAAAAACCACAGCTTCTTTTAACACCAGTGCCTGGAATTTGACACATTCATTCTCCACGCTTGTTGCAGTTTTTAGATTTGGTCATATTTACACTGGCACTTGGCCTTTTGCATCATCACTCAGTAAATAAATCTTTCTTTTGTGTATGACATTTCATATAAAACCCAAGCGTCTTAGGCCTTGAAAGGACAAACAAATACAATTGGAAAAGACACATAATAGCAATGTGGAATAAATATTCATTTAAATAAAACATTAATAAGATGAAGATGTAGACACACTAAAGAAAGAACCTGCAAATGCCTGAGGGTCAGCCCTCGAGATGTTCATTTGGTGTTTCCGACAGCTCACAATGGTTACCTTACCTGCAGTCATCTGTGAGTCCAAAGGCAGTGGATGAGATGCTTTTCAATGTGAGCAGAGATGGTGCTGGATGACATGTGTGGATGGTGTAAAATTTGAAATCAACTTTAATTACATCTACCTTTCTGCATTTAAGCATTGAAGGGTAGAGATTCTTTCCAAATGCTTATTTTTTCTTTTTTTGAAACAGCTGATCATAATTTGTGACAGATGGATATCAGCAAGAGTGAAAGAGAGGTTCTACAAGATGGTAGTGAGACCAGCTTTGTTATATGGGTTGGACATGGTGGCACTGACCAGAAAGCAGGAGACAGAGCTGGAGGTAGTAGAGTTAAAGATGCTAAGATTTGCATTGGGTGTGACGAGGATGGATAGGATTAGAAATGAGGACACTAGAGGGTCAGCTCAAGTTGAACATTTGGGAAACAAAGTCAGAGAGGCGATATTGCAGAGGAGAGATGCTGGGTATATTGGGAGAAGGATGCTAAGGATAGAGCTGCCAGGCAAGAGGAGAAGAGGAAGGCCTAAGAGAAGGTTTATGGATGTGGTGATAGAGGGCATGCAGGTGATGGGTGTAACAGAACAAGACCCAGAGGACAGAAAAATATGGAGGAAGATGATCCGCTGTGGCAACCCCTAACGGGAGCAGCCGAAAGAAGAAGAAGAAGGTACTGTTGATCTTAATGGAAAGATGCCCAGTATATTTAGATGAACAATGTGGGATAGTGCAGAAAACTGGGGAACAGTCAGAAGGTCAAATGAAAGAATGGAAGTTCAAGAAATAAAAAATGCTGTGATTGATGTCCTGGGGGGAAATAACATTGAGTAGAAGGTAAATACATTAGTGAAAGCTGTAGCCTCCCTAGTGTTATGTCTACCCACAGAAAAATGAGTTAAAAACATTGAATTTGTTTCAACAAGAAAATATGTTATTATGCATAAAAGAAACATGTAAATGCCAAAACATCAAGAGAAGTAAAGTAGGAAAGGTCTGTCTAATGTCCATTGCAGTACTGATGCAGATTTAGTACACATCCTTCGTGTGAGGCTTTGAAACAGGTCACCAACGCACAGCCTGATGTTGTAGTTGAGGCAGTAGAGAGAGGTGTGTCTCTTTGTGTCATTTTTAAAATATTTTTTTGTTGCTTGCGCTTGAGAGGGTAGAAAGTCAGTGCCTGATCTGCATGATTGACATGGCCCATTGTATTGTAGGCTACCACGGCACAAGGCTTAATAACTTTCACATTTCCCCTGACATGAACGTTCAGTTGCCGCATTGTGAACAGTGATAAGAAGGCTGATGTGTTTCTTGTCCTTCCATTTATTTGCAATCAGTTTGCCTTTTTGCCATATAGGTACTTGCCCCATGGTGAACCATCAGATGACTGAATTCATCAGGCATACTGTGGCATACTGTGGCAGTTTGGTCATACAGTGCTGTATGCATCAGTTCACTATGCGTGTCAATGTCTAATGGCCAATCCACATTGTCATCACTATTTCTTAACTCAACTAATGGTTCAGTTTCAGTTTATTCTATAATTTCTAATTTACATTCCATTGTGTTTTGGTTGAAGGCTCCACTTCACTTATGAATATTATCTGGCAGAATTCATAGAAATATTCATGATTTTTTGCAGCATGATTTTATTTCATCGACTAGATAGCAGCTGAATACTGTCCCGAGTTATTTGCGCTTAACGCTGCAAAAGCGGGTGTCATACATGTGAACATGGGAGACAGCTAAAGGGCTTGAGTAAGGGCAATTCTGAATCAGACTGGGATGTGGCAGAGTGCACTGACTCTTTTTCTCCCTTTCCTGCAGACCATCCACGCGAGATTCCACCTGGTCCTCTTGACGTCACTTCCGGGTCCGAGCCTATGGAGGAAGACCTTGCTGGCTCCAGCCCCTGTGATGTCACGTCCGGGCTTGAGCCTATGGCTGAAGACCCCTATGAGCCCGACCCCTTTGACCTCACTTCCTGTCTTCCCCTTTAAAAGCCTCCCTCAGTTCTGTTTTGGACTCGGTTTTGTGCACATCAGTGCTGTTTACATTTTTGCAACTCTGCAGCCAGGATACCAAATATACGGGTGGCTGCACCAAACCTTGCTATGACTCAGAATGGAGTTTGTGACACAGGTCATTAAACATTACCCAGAGTCTGAGTCAGGCTTAACCATATTTATAATAGAATTCCGAGCCTAAATCACTCTCTGGATTAGCACAAAGGATTTTACAGTAAGGGGGATATGGTAGAAGATGATGGAGGGAAAATGAGCATGTTTGGAGATAAGAATAAAATGGTGGGCTAAGGAGAGTATTAGAAATGGAGCTTTAGGAGATGGAACACCAAATATAAAGATGTGGCAGAGATGGATATGCAGGAGGTTTGATGTAATAAAGAGATGGCCAGAAGTAGAAACAAAGATTGCAGCGGCACCAGATAAAGGAAAAGCCAGAGGTTTTTTGCTATTGTCAATTTGTTAATCTGATGGACAAAATATTCAAACAAACAAATCTGACATTTATAAGCTTTCCTTTTGCAAAGGCACAATGTGTAACAGGGATCTGATTGAAACTCAAAAGGAGCATTGCTTCCTGAACAGCAGTTTCATTCTGCACACAGTTTTGTGAAATTGCCCCTAAAATTCACTTTGCATGTGATTCCTGCATTTAGAGAAGTGAAGTCACGGTCCAAAGACATGCAGGTTAGGTGGATTGGCGATTCTAAATTGGCCCTAGTGTGTGCTTGGTGTGTTTGTGTGTGTCCTGCGGTGTGTTGGCACCCTGCCCAGGATTGGTTCCTGCCTTGTGCCCTGTGTTGGCTGGGATTGGCTCCAGCAGACCCCCGTGACCCTGTGTTCTGATTCAGCGGGTTGGAAAATGGATGGATGGAGGAAGTTGTGTAACAGGGCAATAGGCACAGAATGTCAAAAGGCTACAGCCACTTTGTTATCGGGCAAGGGCACTAGTAAATAAAGACTTAAAATACCAGAACACATGGAAAAGTGGAATGAAAACCTTGATGATGATAATGATGATAAAAGTCATAAAAAAACAAAACAAAAACACTGAATGATCTCTATATGACATGAATAAATGCCTGCTACATTATAGTAATATATATAAATTATTTGATTAGTTGTTTTAACTTTTAGTGTGGTCCGTTATGCCACACCAGCTTGAAAGACTCAAGCCTCTCTCTATTCTTTCAATATCCTTGTGTAGCAAAGTGCAATCTGTCATTTGTAATTTTGTTTATTTTTAATAATAATAATAATAATTCATTACATTTATATACCGCTTTCCTCAGTACTCAAAGCGCTATCTACGCAGGGAGGAACCAGGAAGCAAACCCACAATCTTCCACAGTCTCCTTACTGCAAAGCAGCAGCACTACCACTACGCCACCTGTGAGGACAACTTCCCCCAAATCAATTGTTCTTGTAAACAGTTAGTAGCATACTGATCATATGTTATAGTACGGGCGCTAAGAAATGTTACACCTCACAACCTGCACGCACTGCATTTCTTTGTTTAGCCACTAGAAGCACGGTGGATGCTGTAAGGGGTAGGTGGTGTTTTCAGCTCTCCCCAAACTTTGTCTAATTTTTTTTGTTATTTTATTTGTCATGTATATTATTTGGAAATGTTCAAGTGTATATTAAGTCATGTATATTTTTCCCAAGCTCTTATGTGTAGTTTTTGAATGTTTACTTTTGGAAATAAGGAAAAGTTAAGCTTATTTTTTTAGCCTGGTGAACAGTGTTTTACTGTAATTCAGCATTGTGACAATATGACCATGAATATATTTTTGGTTTTAATTTTTATTTCAAATCTTATTTTATTTATTTTGTATTAATAGTCGTGTTTACAATCATTTGTAATCGATTTGATTTATTTTTTAATAGGCTAATGGGAGAAGCTGTTGTGTGACGTCCTGTTCTCTTTTTTTTTTAATTTCTGGAAAAATATACTACTCCATTTTTTGTTAAAAATATATAAGATTATAAAGTTAGACTATTTTATTGTGTAAGGCTAAGTATATTGTAAATAGATTTCTCTGGAAAATCTGAATAATATATTGTAAATAATTTTATATGTAATAAGTTAATTTTGTTATTAAAGAAAAAAAACAGAAGCATGGTAGATGCTGTAAGGGGCTTAGGGGAGAAGCTGTTGTGTGATGCCCTGTTCTCTTTTTCTTTTTGTTTCTGGAAAGAAAAACAACTTCTGTTTCGCACCTATGTGCCTCTGACTTGACTGTGCTTGACAGATTCCATTTGGCTATACTTGTACCACTTTCACCAGCAGATGGTACCTGGACCAGCCCAGCAACGTGAACATGCATAAGCAAAATTATATCATGTTGGAAGCATACGTGCAAATCTATAACGTGCATTCTTAATACAGATTCAGAATTTGACACAGTCTTTCTTTAATGCATGACTTAGTGACGTACGGAGAGCACAGAAATAAACTAAGAAACACTCACCAACTTCCAAGCAAATTCAAACTGTACTGCCAGAAACTGTGGAGGACCCTCCAGATTTATAGGGCAGATCTTGCTGGGGCTTCTTGGGGGACCACTCTCAAAACACATGGAACATAACAAAGGCAACTTATATACATAGAGAAAAACAAAAATAAAGAAAGATGTACATGAACAACATAGATCAAAGAATCAAAAATGAACAAAAGAAAGATAAAATATGAATTTGAACCCCAGCCAGGAGAGGAGCCCTGGCTAAGACATGACAACATTATTTCAGCCTCAGTGACAAAAGAAGATAGTTGCTGAATGTTCTGTTTTTCACATGCACAGTTTTGCCCTGGCATATGCCATGTACTGTAAAAATGTATTTTAATTTTTCTAATTCCTTGTAATGGTGCCTAGTCTGGATGGTGATGTTAAAATAATATGGGATTGTGTGACAGTGCAGGTGTAGGGAGCCTCTTGAACCCGCCATCGTCTGTAATGTAACCAAGGGATGAGCCAGCGGATGAGGACACAACACACAAACATAGCAAGGGGTAGGTGCAAAGTGATTAGTGCTTTATTAAAATAAATCCAAACAATGTGTCCAAAACAGTGCAGTGCTCTATCAGTCAATAAATAAATCATAAAAACAGTGTAAAGTGGAGGTTAAAAAACAATCCAATAAATGATCCATTAAAATTAGGTTAAAAATTCCCAGGCAGGCAACTGTCCTTTCAATCTCTGCCCCATTTCACCCCTTTTAAGGTGGACATCTCTTCTGCTAACCGCAAACAGGACCTTGCAGCAGTTCAACCAACCATCCATGCTTGCTCCTAGGCTTGGACCCCTGCTGTCTTCTGTAGCCCTATGTTGAGCCTCCGACTCCCACTGCCAGGCTCATGTCCCTGCGGTCCATGGCTTCCTCTGCAGGACACCTCACTGAGCCTTCCCATTCCACTACAGTCCCTGCTGCCTTTCTCAAAGCCTTATGCAGAGTCACTCCAACCGAGCAGGTGAATCAGTCACTCCAACTCCTAGTTCACTCAGCTGGAGTGGCTTCCTACTGACTCAAGCGTCAGCTGCACACTCCCTTTGGGATGTCCTCCCAGCTGCCTGCCTTCTCTTTCTTGCTGACTGGCATCGGCACTCTCCCGTCTTCCTGCCTGCTTCTCTCTCCTTCTTTCCATTCTTTTATCCCTCCTTCCTTTAACCTCCTTTCTTTCTTTTCTGTCCATTTCTCTCCTCCTCCCGACTCCCCCTTATATGGCTCCGTGGCAGAAAGCCGATGAAGTAATTGAGACAGACTGCACCCCACTTACTGCACCAACCTCCAACAGCTGTGCGAGCACATACACCCACGGAGAATGAGCCATGCAATTCAATTATTTATTTAAAAATTGACTGGCTGTTCAACTATGGACCTACTATACCATAGATTGGTTTAAGCTGTGTCATAGTGGGATAAAAAGATAACCTGCTAAAATACTTGTATTCCACTTTTTTACAATTGCTTTATGCCACCTGTATAAACTGGCACTTTTTTCAAACTGATAATTAATGAAAGCAATGATACTAGAACAAAAGCAACTCAAGTTACTCTTAGGACTTTTTATTTTTCTCCCTCAATCTAAAGAAATGCTATGTGGTGGACTGGCTACTCTAAACTGGCCCATTGCAAGCGTGCATTGGTGTGCATTGCTTCAGTGCCCTCCAACAGACTGACTTCCTTTTATCCATTGCTCCCGGGTTGGATATACAGCTACACTTGACCTTGATCAGAAAAAACTAGCAGGTTAGCATTTTAAAAGCTTTAAACTGTACATTTCAGTCATAAAAAGATCATCTGAAATGGACTTATAAGAGTGTTAGTAATGCGGTGTTACAAGCCTGGGGCGGCACAGAGGTTTTAAATGACAACAGTAACTTGGAAGCAGCTATTTGGCTCAGAGCAACCTGTGAGACAGAAAGGAAAGGTGGTGAAGGATCTTTTTACCGACTGCCATAAGCAATTTTTGGAGCTGCCGTAAGTTCCCTGGCAGAGAAAAACTGGCAGCAGCAAGCTGTGCACACAAAAGACGGCATTCATGAGTGGATTCGCTCTGATAATGCAGGGAAACTAGAAGCTCGCTGAAATCATAACACAGCTCTTGAGGAAATTAATTAGTTTAATCTCTCTGTTTTAGTTTTTCAGTGGGTGTAGCTTTCCCTATGATGAGAGACTTAAAAGCACATGCAGGTCAGACAGAGGAGCAAAGACCAATCTGTGTTTTTTTCATTCGTGAGTATGACACCTGCAAATAGTCAGACAGTAGCAAGCAAATGGATATAAATTTAAATTTGGTAGTGCTAAAAAAAGGGTCATGGCCATTGAATCCTAATGATTTAAATCATTTCCAACCCTCTAACTGAACAGTCAAGCTGCCTACCTCAAACCTCTGGCAGAAAATAACTTTAGAATGATGGCTAATCTATTGCAGAGGACACTTACTTAACCTAACCTCTTTAGCTGTGTAATGTGGGGACATCAGAATAAAACCCATGCATACATGGAGAAAGTCTGCAGTCTAATATTCAGTTCATAATAAGGCCAGTTTCCTGGAACCTTAACATAGTAGTGCTAACCTCTGTGCCACTGTGACACCCCAGGCATTAATTGGGTGCATACTGCACACATACAGTAGCACATGCAAACTTCTGCAAACCTTCTTAATCCAATAAACGGCCTGGAGTCTGTCAGGGCTAGTCTAACGGGGTCACTCGCTAAAAGTCTGTAGTGAACGGTGGTGAAATCAGCTGCTGAAAAGGCTCCACCAACAAGGTTTCTTTCTAAAAACCCACCCTCAGTTTCCTCCAGTCTTTGCACTTTAAATTTATGGGGTTGCAGTGTCACACTTTCATGCGTGTATTAAAAAAATACATGAAATTTCTACGGAAAGACGGGAGAAAAAAAGAAACAGAACAAAAGACTTGACATCGAGAGATAATAGAAAGGTCAAATTACTATTATGAATGCAAGACCTCAGTAGTACAGGGCCACAACTGTGCCCTTCCAGCTTTGTGGCAACAGTTTGGGGAAGTCATTTGTAGATTCCAGCATGACAGTGCACAGAGCCAGTGTGGTAAGACGAGACCAGGTGGTGTTTTAATGAATTCATTTATTATTGGTTTTACTGGATTTCAAGCTGAGCCTGGTGGCTTAACCATCGACAAGTGGCACACATGTGAATGCCTGTAATCACTTGAGTTTTAGTTAGTTGCAAAGTGGGGATGTGATTAACTAGTGGTAGCTGGGGTTGGCCGCGAGATAAGGGAGACAGGTTAGTGCTCAGAAGAGACAAAAGAAAATAAAACAAAAGACAACAATATGAAAGACAATGAGAAGAATGAGTACGAGAAATGGAGAACAAGTGATCGCTTTGTAAACATCTGGCTTGACGAGTATTCCTGAGGTTGAAAGGACAGGACAGACAGCACACTTCAAGCACTTTAATTCTTTGTTTTCTTAAATAAACTTCTGTTACACTTTTGGATTGATAGCCTTTATTGTCTCCTGCCTCGCCATGGTCTCAGTATGTGGCTACTCATGTCCTAAAGGAGATCAGGGCCCAGGCATGCAGGCACGGGTCATTACATCCATATCCACAAAGACCTCAAGTAACTTTAGTGGCCTGCACAGAGACCTGACCTCAGCCCTATTGGGACAGCTTAGCTATTGGCCAAACAAATGGGCTAGGTGGTCTAAAGGGTCTCCCACCCCTGTTTGTCATATTTCTTATGTTTTTATATTGAGCACCTTTGGGATGAATTGTGGTACCGATTACGAGTGAAGTGTTCTGTCCAACATCAATGCCTGACCTCAACCTCTTTTCGCTGAATGAGCACAAATTCCTGTAGACGCAATCGAAAATCTTGTGGAAAGTATTCCCAGGAGAATGGAGGCTGTTATAGCCACAAATTCTGTATTAATGCTTGTAGTTTTGGAATGGAATGTCCAACAAGCTCACATTGGTGTGATGATCAGCTGTCCACAAACTTTTGACCATATAGTGTACATATTGATGTATTTTAGCATGGTGACATATTATTATTAGTAATGAGTGAAACAGCATTTCGGTTTGCAAAAAAAATTGGTTTCCCTTCCATCTTAATGTACTCATTCACACGAGAAGAAAGGCGTTTAATTTCTGTCTGTAAGCATATTCAGGTATTAATTCCACATACGTCCACCTGCCATTTAGCTTCTAAATAAAGATCTCTATGGAAAAAAGAAAACCAATGACACTTGAAGCGTCCTCAACTAGGATGAGGTGGTTGCTAGGTAGCAGCGGAGGAGTGAATTTTGGCCGCAGCTGACTTATTCTTTACTTATTTTCTGTGGAGATAGTACAGTAATCTACATGATGGTGTTTTTTAGTCTGTGGTTCTATGGAAAATATCCAACATGTCACATTTCTAAAAAATATAGTTCCCACCATTGTGGCGATGTGAACAAAAGGCATAAATAGAATTGATTTTACCGGTGCTGTATGGAGTATATGCTTTATACAGCTGTAGAAAAGATCACAGGTAAAGACTGAAATGTGAATGAGGTGCTACAGAGCAGTATTAATTGTTTTCCACCCAAAACACCAAAAACCTGTTATAAAATCTGTCTTTGAAACTCGTATTTTGTGTCAGTTTGATAAAACTCTATGTGAATTGAAACCTGAATGTTTAACTCATCACTAGTTGTCATAACAAATACCGCTGCTAGTTTCAATACCTGGGGCCCTCCTTCAGTTCCCTGCTTTGTGTGCCATTTATATGTTCTCCTCATGCTCACATAGGCTTTTATCTAGGCATTCAAAAACACACACGTTAAAATAATTGTTTTATTCAGACTAACCCTGTGATTATAGGGTGGCCTATAAAGACTGGTGTCCCATCAAGGATGGACGATTGTCTTGAATCTGATTTTGTTAAGGTATACTTCAAATTCGGAGGCCATTTTTGGGTTAAAAAAATGATTGCATGTATTTTTGACTTTAAAGCAATTAAATCTGGCTTGGATATTGTGTTTCTAAGAGTCTTTCATGTTTCTGCATCAGCTTTGACAGTTGATGTGTTATACATGATAATACAGTAAATGATCCTGTCTCACATATCTGGCTTAGTGTTCCCTTTTTTATTCAAATTTCAAAATTATATTTGGACTGTGTAAAGACACCAGAGAACCTTAAGTAAGCTATCATCATGACAAGGAGTGAAGGAAGAACTCAACAGGAGCAAATAAAACACACCTCTTACATGACAGTGTGTGGGTAGATGGGTGCTGTACTTCCTTTACAAATGCATGAGGTGCCCACCTGTAAGCATTTACAAGCAAGTGCCACTAGCAGAAGGGCATGCCCTGCTACACTGTTCCCTCAATACTCCTCAGATGTAGTCTCATTTGAGACTGAAACAGAGAAGGAAGACCCAGAGCTGCCTTTAGTATCTGCCCCTTTACATGTTGTCTGAGGTGTATGAGTTCCAAGGTGCCATCAGCAGTGTCACCTCACTCTTGGATTAATTAATGGGGACTGCAGACCTCAGAGATAATTACAAGGGTAGCCTGGAAATGATGGTGGCAAAGATATGAAGTCAGAAGGTGTGCGACACATATGGAAATAATCTTGATATATATGTGGGGTTATAGGGGGTTGTGGAGCTCACTGTCCTCAAAAGCACAGCAAGAGTTATTGTTTGGGACGCTAGAAATTTTACTCTGAGCCTGAGTGGACCCCAGGGGCACTACTCTTGCAATAAATATATACAGTGCATATAAAAAGTATTCACCCCTTTGAAAGATTTCACCTTTAATCACAATGGATTCAATTTGACTTTTTTTGATGCTGACCAATTTAATGTCAAAGTGAAAACAGGTCTCTGCAAGGGTATCTAAATTAATTAATTATAAATATAAAATATAAAATAATTGATTCCATAAGTATTCATCCCTTTACATATATTTACACCCCTAAATCATCAAACTAATAATTAGTTCAGAAGAGATCAGCCATCTGGGTTTCCATCAACTGTAGTCTTAGAGTACTTGTATCTAGAAGGCCCAACTAGTGGTGAGTCAGTAACCTACATAATGAAAGCAAGTGACCCTTCCAAGCAACTCCATGAAAAGGTGATTGAAAAGGACAAGTCAGGGGACAGAGACAAGAAAATGACCATGTCACTGAATAAGCTTTGGACTCCAGTTGCATCAATCATGAAGAAATGGAAAGAGAATGAATCACAAAAACTGAGTGATTGTGCAAGAAGATTAATGAGGGTGGCCATCAAGGGACCATTGGGAACTCTGATGGAGTTACAATCTGCAGTGGATGAGACTGGAAAGACTGTGCAGGCAACAACTGTTGCCCAGGTGTTTCACCCATCACATGTGGCAAAGAGAAAGCCACTGTTAAGAAGCACACACATAACATCTCGGTTAGGGTTTGCCAGAAGGCACATGGGAGATTCTACATTCAGCTGGAAGAAGGTCCTGGCCTCTGATGAGGTCATGTTACATCGCACAATAGCATGGTGGTGGTAGCATCAACCTGTGGGGATGCTTCTCTGCAGCAAGCCCTAGGAGGGTTGTGAGCATAAAATGAATGCAGCAAATTTCAAGGAAATCTGAGAGGAAAACCTGATGCAGTATGTATGTAACCTGCACCTTAGGAGATTTATTTTCTAGTATGACAATGCATACAAAGTATGAAGCCAAAGCTACACAGGAATAGCTGAAAACCATCAATGTTAATGTCCCGGAGTGGCCGAGTCAGAGTCCAGATTTCAATCCAGTTGGGGATCTGTGGCTGGACTTAAAAAAGGCTTTTCACTTACGATCCCATAACAGAGCTTGAGCAAGTTGTGCAAAGAAGAATGAGGAAAATGGCAGTGTGCAGATTGAGAGAGGACTTGTGTACAAAGACCAATTGGCTTCACCGATGATGATTTAGTTGTGCCAATACTTATGTAATCAAATATGTCATGTTTTATATTAGTAATTAATTTAGATCAGTTTGCAGGAATCCATTTTCACTTTCACATTAAATAGTCTTTTTCTGTTGATCGGTGTCACAAAAGCCAAAGATTAAATCCACTGTGATTCAATGTTGTATAAAATAATATCAAATATTCCAAAGGTGAATACTTTATGTTGGCGCTGTGTTCATGTATTTTTAAACTTTATTCAGTGTAACCCGGGTTTTGGGTCTAATGTGATTGTCCTGATCCCAGCATTTCCGCCAATTCCGCTTTGCTCTCTAAGAGTCTGTTGTTCTTCGGCTTGATTTTTTTTTCATACAGGATGATTCAAATTGAACCTTTCCTGCGCTTTTAAGGATGTCTGCTCTTCTTGAGTTTTTTTTTTTTCTTCTTTTCAAACCAGGTGCGTCAGAACAAGAATTGCTCGGGGCAGTAAAGTAGGTTGCACAAGTTCATGAAAACCGATATGACCTACTTTGAATAACGTGCAAACTGAAAGGTACTCAAAAGGAGATTATATAATCCTTTCATCTGTTTACATACTAGTCAACAGTCCTGCCAGGAAAAAAATGAAGAAAAGAAGAAGAAAAAATCAAATGCTGTACTGTATTGTAAACTTGGCTCAAATTCCAGTTACCTAAATGAAGATCATGTGCCTTGCCTCTAACGTGATATAATGCAATGATAGTTTAATAAAGTTAAAGAACAAAAAGAGAAAAGAAATACAGTATATGCCAATCTTTTATTAAGAGCCACGTGACATGGGGCTTAGGGACAGCAGTGATTAATACACTCGCCTAATTGTTCAGCTCCTGGGATGTTTCATTTATTTTAGCAGAAGCCTTTAAGAAGTATTAGAGTTCACTTTATGTAACATATATGAATGAACAGGTAGCAGAGAAGGATATTCACCAGCTTACCATTTACATGTCATTAAACCTGATTTATTAGAAAGCAATTTCTTTTTACACTCAGGAATTTTGTTAGATGTGTGGATATACTAATTTGAAGATGACGCCATTATTTGTTCATGCATTCATTTTCTGATCCTGCATATTCTAATACAGGATCGTGGATTTTAGAGTTCATCCTGACACCATTGATCACAAGGAAGGATGAGTTTTGATTCCATCACAGGCCACATTTACTACTCTTGCTCACTCAAGGTGGGCAGCTTTAGAGTTGCTAATCAAACAAACCTGTAGGCCTTTGGAATGATATAGTTGCATGGAATATTTGGCAAAAATCCACACTGAGACCATGCAAGAAGTGTATGACAGTGAAGCTGGGCTTCTAGTGATGTGAGACAGGAGTATTAGGCCCTACACTATCATGCTGCTCAGTATTTAATTTCATTTTATTGAGAGATGGGTGCCACAATAATCATAATTCATTTATATACAGTAATCCCTCCTCGATCGCGGGGGTTGCGTTCCAGAACCCCCCGCGAAAGGTGAAAATCCGCGAAGTAGAAACCATATGTTTATATGGTTGTTTTTATATTGTCATGCTTGGGTCACAGATTTGCACAGAAACACAGGAGGTTGTAGAGAGACAGGAACGTTATTCAAACACTGCAAACAAACATTTGTCTCTTTTTCAAAAGTTTAAACTGTGCTCCATGACAAGACAGAGATGACAGTTCTGTCTCACAATTAAAAGAATGCAAACATATCTTCCTCTTCAAAGGAGTGCGCGTCAGGAGCAGTGAATGTCAGAGAGAGAGAGAAAAGCAAACAAATCAATAGACAAAGCTGTTGCAAGGAAGGCAGCAGCTCATGCCCCCTCCATCAGGAGCAGAGAATGTCAGAGAGAGAGAGAGAGACAGATAGAAACAAACAGTCAAAAATCAATACGTGCTCTTTGAGCTTTTAAGTATGCGAAGCACCGTGCAGCATGTCGCTTCACGAAGCAGCTGCACAGAAGGGGGCAACGTGAAGGTAATCTTTCAGCATTTTTAGACGAGTGTCCGTATCATCTAGGTGTGCGAACAGCCCCCCTGCTCACACCCCCACCGTCAGGAGCAGAGAATGTCAGAGCAAGAGAGAGAGAGAGAAAAGTAAAAATCAAAAAGTGTTGTTTGATCTTTTAAGTATGCGAAGCACCGTGCAGGAAGCATATCGCTTGATAAAGCAGCCATATGTAAGCCCAGCAAAGAAGAGAGCAATGTGAAGGTAATCTTTCAGCATTTTTTGAGGAGCGGCCGTATCCTCTAGGGGTGCGAAGAGCCCCCGTGCTCACTATATATTTGAGGAGCTTTATTTAATATGTAATACAACTGAACACCAGCAAAACTAAGGAGCTGGTGGTGGATTTTAGGAGGCCCAGACCCCTCATAGACCCCGTGATCATCAAAGGTGACTGTGTGCAGATGGTGCAGACCTATAAATATCTGGGAGTGCAGCTGGATGATAAATTAGACTGGACTGCCAATACTGATGCTTTGTGCAAGAAAGGACAGAGCCGGCTATACTTCCTTAGAAGGCTGGCATCCTTCAACATCTGCAATAAGATGTTGCAGATGTTCTATCAGACAGTTGTGGCGAGCGCCCTCTTCTACGTGGTGGTGTGCTGGGGAGGCAGCATTAAGAGGAAAGACGCCTCATGCCTGGACAAACTGGTGAGGAAGGCAGGCTCTATTGTTGGCATGGAGCTGGACAGTTTAACATCTGTGGCAGAGCGAAGGGCGCTCAGCAGGCTCCTATCAATTATGGAGAATCCACTGCATCCACTTAATAGTATCATCTCCAGACAGAAGAGCAGCTTCAGCGACAGACTGCTGTCACTGTCCTGCTCCACTGACAGATTGAGGAGATCGTTCCTCCCCCAAACTATGCGACTCTTCAATTCCATGTTAACATTTAACATTATACAAAGTTATTGTCTGTTTTTCACCTGCATTATTATCATGCTTTAATTTAATATTATTTATTGTATCAGTATGCTGCTGCTGGAGAATGTGAATTTCCCATTGGGATTAATAAAGTATCTATCTATCTATCTATCTATCTATCTATCTATCTATCTATCTATCTATCTATCTATCTATCTATCTATCTATCTATCTATCTATCTATCTATCTATCTATCTATCTATCTATCTATCTATCTATCTATCTATCTATCTATCTATCTATCTCTGGTTGGGTAGCTTCTCAGCCATCTGCCAATAGCGTCTCTTGTATGAAATCAACTGGGCAAACCAACTGAGGAAGCATGTACCAGAAATTAAAAGACCCATTGTCCGCAGAAATCCGCGAACCAGCAAAAAATCTGCGATATATATTTAAATAAGCTTACATATAAAATCCACGATAGAGTGAAGCCGCGAAAGTCAAAGCGCGATATAGCGAGGGAGTACTGTAGTGCTTTTCAAGGTACTCAAAGCACTTTACACAGTGAGTTGGGAGCCAGCTCAACCACCACTAATGTGCAGCATCCACCTGGATGAGGCAATGGCAGCCATTTTTGCACCAGTATGCTCACCACACATTAGATATTAGGAGGCGAAGGGGTGAGAGATAGTTAGCCAGTTAGAGACAGGGGATGATTAGGGGGCCATAATGACCAGGCCATAGTGGACATCAGGATACACCGTGCTCTTTACAAAAGATGCCCAGGGATGTTTTATGACCACAGTTGAGTCAGGACCTCTGTTTTACATCTCATCCGAAGGACGACACCATTTTTACAGCACAATGTCCCCATCTGTGCACTGGGGCATTGGGATCCACATTTAGACCACAGGGTAGATACCTCCTGCTGGCCTTCCCAACACCTCTTCCAGCAGCAACCCAAGCTTTTTCCTGGTTCGTCTCATCTAAGCATTGGCTGGGCCTGAACATGCTTATCATCAGATGAAGGGCTTGTTCTGAAGTGAATGTGAAACAGCTGGTGGCAATCAACAATGGTTGATATATAGGAGAAACAGTCAATTTTCATTAAATATAGAGGTTATGTTCCTGAAACATCCCATGGATAGAGATGCTGTGGATGCTGAAGCATTGACCCTATGGGAAGAATGGGTTAGGTTCTGGTGGGATCCCAGCTTTTGGGGACAGGAGGGAGAAACTTGGTCTGGTGGATGCAGTAGCCCTCTGCTCTTTCCCCGCAATACTTTGTAATGATCTTTCTGCAGGTTCATCTACAAAAACCTTGTTATGACTTTTATAGTTAAGTTTGCTCATCTTCTAGGTGCTCTGTCAGAGGCTGCAGGCGACCGCAGCTTTGCAGTCATGAGAACCTCACTAAACCTTCCAATCAGCAGTAGCGACAAGCAGTGTGTGCATTGGGCAGGGACTTAATCATTGTGAGCTCATGACTTGCACTTATTCATGGGTAAAGATTGCAATCCCTGGTCCCCATCACGAATTTGGTTCAATGGCTTACTCACACCTCTTGGCGCTGGGAAGACACACGTTGATTAATTCAGTGCAGCGCAAGTGAAGCCCCATACATCCAATGGCATCACAGACTTGTTATTATTCAGGCTCATGTTTCACTGCTGTGGCCTCTCAGATTTTTTCTTCTACTGCACAGGGCCACAAATGGGCACAAGTAGACCAAGGGTGTCTTGGAAAGGGTTAAACTTTTATAATATTGGATAAGGAAATCCTCTGGAACAGAATCTGCAGATAGTGAGGATATGTGTACTGCTCAGGTAAGAAGACTTCTGACTTCTTAGCCTGCACTCTTGTCAATGAAGAGAAGTGTATTACATGCTAGGGAAGCCGGAACACTAATCAGCATGTTGGAGTTTTTTTTTTATTTTATTTTACACTTTTGCTTATATAGCTGGGAATCTTAGGACTCTGACTTTGTGCCTTCTGATGATGCCAGTGCAAGAAGCATTTTTATGTGCATTCATGTGAGAAACTGCAAGAGTTAATGTCAACATGCTGTGCTACCAGTGTATGTGTGAATGTGTGTGTGCATGTGTGTGTCCTGTTTGGGTGGGACAAGGACAGAGTTGATTAGTGGAGTGGCCCCCTTTAAGCAGCTGCTGTTTTAAAACTGCCAAAGAGCTCTTGATTTCTTTCTCTGTCCTTACCTTACTTGAAAAAACATAACCAGCATCTTAAAAATTTAGTTTGTAGTGAATGAAGACTTAAAGCTCCCAGATTGTATGATTCTGTGTATCGCTTCATATATGTTGTTATTGGTTTTAATGCAAATAAATATAATTTACAAGCAAATGCTTAAGTGTAATTATATTTGTCTGATTATTATTATTTAGTGTAGCTGAGTGCAGGACTGCTCATTTCATGTCATACTGCAGTCTCCTCAGGGCACTTACAGTACTCTTTTGGTGGTAAAACTGGATGGAAGTAAAGGTTTGGTAATAAAAGATGGTCCTGTTCACAGTCTACTATTAGAGATCCCAAGGGTTTAATTGAGTGGGTATAATAGAGGCAGTTACACAGGTAAGAGGTTAAAGGTAACAGATGTACAGTTAGGTCCATAAATATTTGGACAGAGACCACTTTTTTCTAATTTTGGTTCTGTACATTACCACAATGAATTTTAAATGAAACAACTCAGGTGCAGTTCAAGTGCAGACTTTCAGCTTTAATTCAGTGGGGTGAACAAAACGATTGCATAAAAATGAGAGGCAACTAAAGCATTTTTTAACACAATCCCTTCATTTCAGGGGCTCAAAAGTAATTGGACAAATTAAATAACTGGAAATAAAATGTTCATTTCTAATACTTGGTTGAAAACCCTTTGCTGGAAATGACAGCCTGAAGTCTTGAGCTCATGGACATCACCAGGTGCTGAGTTTCCTCCTTTTTAATGCTCTGCCAGGCCTTTACTGCAGCGGCTTTCAGTTGCTGTTTGTTTGTGGGCCTTTCTGTCTGAAGTTTAGTCTTCAACAAGTGAAATGCCTGCTCAATTGGGTTAAGATCAGGTGACTGACTTGGCCATTCAAGAAGTTTTCATTTCTTTGCTTTAATAAATTCCTGGGTTGCTTTGGCTGTATGTTTTGGGTCATTGTCCATCTGTATCATGAAACGCCGCCCAATCAATTTGACTGCATTTAGCTGGATATGAGCAGACAGTATGTCTCTGAACATCTCAGAATTTATTCGGCTGTCTTTTGTCCTGTGTCACATCATCAATAAACACTAGTGTCCCAGTGCCACTGGCAGCCATGCACGCCCAAGCCATCACACTGCCTCCACCGTGTTTTACAGATGATGTGGTATGCTTTGGATAATGAGCTGTTCCACACCTTCTCCATACTTTTTTCTTGCCATCATTCTGGTAGAGGTTGATCTTGGTTTCATCTGTCCGAAGAATGTTTTTCCAGAACTGTGCTGGCTTGTTTAGATGTTCTTTAGCAAAGTCCAATCTAGCCTTTCTATTCTTGAGGCTTATGAGTGGCTTGCACCTTGCAGTGCACCCTCTGTATTTACTTTCATGCTGTCTTCTCTTTATGGTAGACTTGGATATCGATACGCCTACCCCCTGGAGAGTGTTGTTCACTTGGTTGGCTGTTGTGAAGGGGTTTCTCTTCACCATGGAAATGATTCTGCGATCATCCACCACTGTTGTTTTCCATGGACGTCCAGGTCTTTTTGCGTTGCTGAGTTCACCAGTGCTTGCTTTCTTTCTCAGGATGTACTAAACTGTAGATTTTGCCACTCGTAATATTGTAACAATTTCTCGGATGGGTTTTTTCTGTTTTCGCAGCTTAAGGATGGCTTCTTTCACCTGCATGGAGAGCTCCTTTGACCGCATGTTGTCTGTTCACAGCAAAATCTTCCACATGCAAGCACCACACCTCAAATCAACTCCAGGCCTTTTATCTGCTTAATTGATAATGACATAACGACAGACTTGCCCACACCTGCCCATGAAATAGCCTTTGAGTCAATTGTCCAATTACTTTTGAGCCCCTGAAATGAAGGGATTGTGTTAAAAAAATGCTTTAGTTGCCTCACATTTTTATGCAATTGTTTTGTTCACCTCACTGAATTAAAGCTGAAAGTCTGCACTTCAACTGCATCTGAGTTGTTTCATTTAAAATTCATTGTGGTAATGTACAGAACCAAAATTAGAAAAAAGTTGTCTCTGTCCAAATATTTATGGACCTAACTGTATGTAACTGGCAAATTAAAAGTGCCATCTTAAATTTCTTCCTTCAAAACCTGAAAATATCAAATCAACTACTCTCACACATGAGCGTTTGGGGGTCCCCTGACAAGCTCAACTGAGGTAAGCACTTCCACTCCAGGTTGAGTGGGGGTGGGCTCTATCACTAACAGCATCCACTTCATTTTTCATTTTCACAACCCCAAGAAGATGTCTGGTGAGGGTACTTCTGCCCAGCTGTGACAATCTGAGAAAGCCCTGCCCATTCCGGTAACTTGGCCATATAAAGTGGCAACCAAGGAAGTTGAGGAACACCCCGGACACAAACTCTGATTGCCGTCCAGGACCCAAATCTGTTAAGAGCTACAAAGCCAAGAGAGAAGAAAGAGCCGAAAGTGCTCTTGGTTGAATATGAATCAGTGTCTTTTTCATTAGGCATCACATGCTCATTTTGCTTTTTCTTTCAATTTTTGTTATAGTTAAATAGGTCACCCCTACATTTCTTCCTGTTACTGACTGCTTTCTTGCTACTGGTTACATGATATGAAAGCAGGCTGCTGTTTTATGAAAAAAAGAAAAGAACCAAAGAAATGAAAAAAATGAAGAAATCAAAGAGGTTCTAAATATAGTCAGACTGATTAGCTGGAAGAAATAAAACAGACGTACTGATTGTCAGTAATCAAGGCAAGCAATTATCGAACATGAATATTATATAGCTGCAATGCTCACAAGGAAAACTGGTTGAGAAGATGGGATAGGACCAAAATTAACAATAGTTATGAGCAGAAGCCAAAAAAATCCCAGAACTGTAAAAAAAACTTTTATTATACAACAGCAATTCCATTTTATTCATCATCAAAATACTGTAACCGCCCTCGAAAAGCAATACACGTGTTCCAGTGCTTCTCTTATCCCTGTTAATATTTCCTGTACTCATCTTTGTTTCCCATCAATAACTGTTAATCAGTAACATTATACTGAACTGCTGAGATGTCAATTTGAAAGCTACAGAAGAAAAGGCGTAAAACTGCATTTTGCACCATGACAGCATAACTGCAAAAGCTGCATGATCATTGCAAGAGTTTTTGATCAAAAACGATGTGGTTGTTGCTTGCACATCTCTGAATTTACCAGATTTCGCTCCCTACAACATTTTTTTGTCCCTAAAGTTTAAATTGAGACATCAAAAGCCAGGAAAAAAACTGCAGGGGACTCTAGACATGGAAACAAAACTCTTTATTAACAAGTCTTTTAATGTCGAAAAACACGATCATCGCTGTCTGTTCAATATGACCTGATGTGCTTTGGCACTTAGTGAATCATTTCTATTGCTGAGTCAGCCAGGATGATGAAACTTCCTTTCCTGGGCAGTGAGACAGACAAATTCAGTCAGCATCTCAATGTCTTGATCACACATTTTAGTTTTAATTGTACTGTTCTCCCTTTTTCATCATTGCACATTCATAGAAATCTCCAGTTCCCCTCTTGCTTTTTCCACTAAGTCTAATGAAACCTGTTCTGTAATAAAATAGTTTCTGAAATAAGAGATGTTGGCCCATTCTCAACAACCCACAAAATATCATAGCACCTAAGCTTGCTGCAATTCACTATGGAATATAACAGTTTGAAAAGCGTGATATGAAAGCAATAGAACATTTCTTGTTATATGAAGTCAAGCCAGGTCTGAATCCTTTCCACCTTATTTTTATCCTCGCTCCGGGTCTTTGCGTCTTCCATCTCCAGACGAGTTTTGTAACTTTTATCCCTGTTCTGGTTATTCACCATTTTGCCCTTTTCTGATAGGCCATTGTGGGGCTCTTTAAGTGGCCGTAATTGCAGTGCTACCAGGTAAATGCGGGAATGTTTAATAGATCCCACTTTACATTCCTCAGAGTCTTAAAAATTTTCAGATGTTATAGATGTAGGCAGCCATCAGGTCTTTTACGCTCACCATGTGACATTTCTCAAGTTTGCAGTTTGATATGGGCCAGATTAGGTTTAGGGTTAAGTGGGTGTCAGACTAATTAAGGAGTCTTTAATGGCTGAATGTTGGATTAAGTGGACTGGACAATGTATGGATTTTGGTTTAATATGGTCCTGTGTGTAACACAGATTGTCCATGTATATAATAACAAAGAGTCAATCACTCGATCAATCAGTCAGTTTAAACAAAAAATACAAATGAATCCTTTGTATGTGCAAACTCCTTATTCAATGCTGGTTCCTGCCTAAACCCCAAAATTTCTCCCCATGTCCCTGAACAAGAGAAAAAAAATGAATGGATGAAGCAATACAAGCCCTTTGTACCCAAGTATTAATTTAGATCACTAAATGACGAACAAGTACAAATAAACTCATCAATCTATTAAATAAATCTGTTTAACACAACACAGGCTTGTGTGGAGCTAGAGTCTATCCCACTAGAATCAGACTGGACAGCTCCATCCCAGTAAACAGTTAACACATATAGAAATTAATAAAAATTAATGTGTTGAACGATTAATTGTACATAGTTTTGCCCAGAAGGTAAAGTCCAATTTTTATGTTAACAACAGGAAAGGAAAAAAAAATCCAGTGCAAACAGGATATGCCAACATACTTATTTGTGGAATGCTTAAATCCTATAATTTAATTTGAATCACTTTTTTGTACCATCTTTTAATTATATGATGCTATTGGTGTAACTTGGAAAAAAAAATTCACCCAACCAAACATGCGCTGGCTTAGTCTGTCACTGGAGCTGCAGAAAAAAGGATTTCTTTGTTCCTGCTTTCGTCTAACTTTGCTAAGGGAAGGAAAGCAGTTTGTCTTTCTGTAATCCCTCCCATAACTCCTCGCTCCACAATGACTCTTTTTTTGTCAAATTTCTTCTTTTTCTTGTATTAGCTAAAGGGGATGATGCCTTAAAATAGACCACTTGGTGATGTTGCTCCAAAAACACACAAGGAGCCAGTGAATTTCAATATATTTATGCTTTATGGTGGGAAAGGTGATCGATATTTGCAGCTCTTTTGTTGTTCATCATCCACTTGACCAAATTCTGTGAGATTGGAGATACCAAGAAAACATTTGTGAGATCCATCAGCACAGTGGTTAAGCCACATACTTTGGATTCTTAAGGGTGACTAATATTTCCTGAGTGTTTTCTTTATATTTATTGGTAACAGTTTCCTATAAACTTCAGGCAATGAAGGTGACTAATTCTTTAGAGACGCATCACCACCTACAAACAGTGAGATTCTCTGTAGACGGTGCACTTCAAAGGCTACTTAAAATCTGACGCATAACTGATATGGAATGGCAAATTTTGATAAATTTAACAAATTTCATTGATTTCATATTATCAATAAAATATATTCATTGTAAGTCAGCAAACTGCTTGAAGTTGCATATTGGATAATTGCCCAAAGTTAATTTTCAAATCCCACCCATCCATAAAACAGAAGTTCATACATCAGTGTATCTTCCATCCTTGTGCATTGATAATAATTTTATGGAGTGTGCTGTCAACTACAAGTGTGAATTAACAACATAAATAACAATTTATTTCTTGTATCGCCCATAATCAGCCAGGAAATGCTTTAATGGGCCCTGTTTTTTGACAGCCCTCCAGCCTAATAGATGCGTCAGCTAAGTGGGCTGGGACAGGTCATATCTTGTCCGAGACAGGAGGTTTAGTCGAGTGCAGCTGTGGCACAAATTGAGAGGAACAGGCTGGAACCTTTCTCAGAAAACATGCGGTAGTTAATTGCGATTTTGTCTGCTTTGGCTGAATGAGGAGTGAGGTGCATGCAAGTGCAGAAAAAATGTAAAAGTGCAAACATACGCCATCTAGTGGCTGTGGTTGAGCGTGAGCAAAGCGGACTGCTCCACACACACAAACACACACACACGCACACACAGGTGTTTCGTTCATATATGTCTAATAATAGTTGCAAGATTTAAGAAAAGACAGCATGTTATTGTCAATAAAGAAATAATTCATTCATGAGTAGGTGTGATGCACAAAGTACCGAATAGATTATGGTCCTAGAATATTGGTATAGAAACTTCCTTACATCCAAAATCATATGATTTTTTTAAGAAATCTTGAAACATAATGTAAGGGTATTGGATAAGGATTTCACAAATGAGGACAATGGACTGGTTTAGAGATGCTGCAAGTCGACCAACCTTAAAATTTTATTAGTACACAAATTAAAGAGTAAATAAATTAAATTAGACAGACATTTACTCTGTAACCACAAAGGGGCATCAGAGAGCCCCAAACCACAGACACAGCAATACAACACACAATATATGAATAAAATAAAAGATTTTTATTCTTCCCTAAAAACCTTTCAAACAACTTCTCCAACAATTAGCCCCAATAATGAAATAAACTAACAATAAATCAATAATTCTTTATCCTTCCATCCTCCAGTTGAGTGTTGCCCACTGCCTCCTGACTCATTCATGTGTGGCAGTGGGATCCTTTTTAAAGTGGACCTGGGAATGCTTCCAGTGTTAGGCTGGATCGTCCAGGAAGCACTTCTGGGCCATAAAGAAAATAGGGAGGTCCTCCCCTGACAGTGCATTCTATTAGCCCATAGGGACTCCCACAGGGCTGAATTTCCAAACTCCATTTCCCAAGCATCCTTACAGTTGTCCCAACTGGGTTGTTGTATGAGGACCACAGCCACCTAGCGTATGGAGGATGGAACCACTCTCGATTCTTTTTTTCTGCTTATACATTTATTAATTCATACTGGTTGGGTACAAAAGTAGTTTCTGGTCCTGCCGGCCACTTTGTCTGCATCGTTGTACTGGCCTCCCATCCAGGTGATATATTCTTCTCCATCTCATCAAGGATGTCTGTTCTCCTCTCACAACTCTTAATCTGTCTATGAGAGTATACATCATCCATAGTCAATTATGTTCATTATAATCTGCTGTCTATAGTAATATAACAATCTCAGTAATCAGGGATCACTTTAAATGGGACAAACAGAAAACAGGTTTGAATATTAATATTCCATTTTCTCCACTTCTTTTGTTACAT
This sequence comes from Erpetoichthys calabaricus, assembly GCF_900747795.2. Lineage (NCBI taxonomy): Eukaryota > Metazoa > Chordata > Cladistia > Polypteriformes > Polypteridae > Erpetoichthys > Erpetoichthys calabaricus. Next base: position 67,390,937 of record NC_041408.2, read on the forward strand.
TTTGTACAGATACACTGTCCACAATGATTTAACCCCTTATTACTTTTCATTGCATGATTCAGACCTTTAACATTCCAAAGTCTAAATTTAAGAGGTTATCTGGAGGTGTCTGGTCTTTTATTTCTGAAAGTCAAATTTGCTGTTGATATTGGAACTTGCATGCCTTTTTGCTGCTGAAAATTTACTGTCTGTGAACAGCAGTCTGCCTTGATAAGACTTGCAGTAATAGTATAAAAAAAGAATGGCGTGTTCTTGAAGAGAATGGCAAAAAACATCTTTAATTAAAAAAAAAACCCTTTTCCATGCTAACTGTTCTTACCAATTTCACCTCATTTCAGATAAACTTGTTTAAAAAAAGAACAGGGATATTAATTCAGTCCTTTTAACCCTCCCCATCTACCAGCTTTCTTGTCTCCCCAAACATGGAGCAAATAAAGTAATAAAATACAACTTGAAGGAGGCACAAAAGAAGGAGTGTTGTGAGAAAAATATCTAAAGCAGAGGCTAGAGGCCTCCAAAAACTTACTCCTTAGTAAGTAATGCACATAGTAGTCCATAACAGTGTTTGGTAAGTTATGAGAAGGCATGCAGTATTTGCTGTGATTCAGAGTACATTACAGAACAAGGGGAAAAGGCCTCAAAATAAATAATAACCTGACCAGGACTTCACTGGTCAGTCTTAGGAATAGGCCTGACCTAAAGTGACCTAGCCCTAAACTCTAAAGGCAAGTGCAAACCCAAAATGGAGCTCAGGGTTTAAGCAGTTTTTTTATATTTATTTAGATGATCAAAAATGAAAGATAAACAAGAAAGGCAAAAACTAGGCAACAGGGTTTGCATTAAAAAGGTAACCCAGGGCAAGCAAGACTAGTCTGAAATCAAGAAAAGGTAACCACAAAGACAGTTGCAAAAATTCAGTAACCAGAAAAATCCAAACAATACTCATGAAAAAATGCTCTTAAATCCACAAACCACAATGGCACTCTGAGGGATCAATTCTTTCAAACTGAATTCAAAGGCTGAGGGTGGTCCTTCAGCAGTGACGTCAGAGTGGACCCCTCTTGAGTTACTATCTACAGAATACAAAGAGTATAATGAAGGAACATAAAAACACAATACTTATAAAGTAAAAAATGTAACAAAATTATATCAAAGAAAACATCATTTTACACATCTGTTAAACAATAACAAAATTTATTGCCTAAATTAGCCAAAGTGTTCATAGGAAATGTAATGATTTCTTCATGAGGTAGAATAGATAACATGAATAGTTGTGTCAAACATTTGAAATATAAAAATGTGTGCTTCAGTTTCAATGTGTAAAGTTTAAATACAGTATTCTTTATTGTAATAGAAATGTGTTTTTATATCCTCTGATAGAGGTCCATAGTGGCCTAGATCCCTAGTAAAGAATCAAAAATCAGCAATAACATCTTAGTTGTAATCACTGACCCTGAAATAGTCTAAAACAATACTGCACATGCATAGGTTTGAAATCTGTCATTTTTAACCTTCTAGAGAGCTAATACCACTGGTAAAGAATCAAATTTAAAAAATTTCAAATTCATGATACGCCATAGCAAAAAAACAACACTCTACATGCCTATTTTACTGACCTGCATTTTTTCAGCATTTTGTGAAAAGAGTAACTTTGACCCCTCATATGCCATAAGGGGGTGAATCCCTGGGACAGTAGACGTGGCATGAACAACTTTATTTTCACTGAAGACACCTATTGGTTTACTCTTTGTCATAATGTGGGCATTTCCTGCACATGGTCCATAAATTGTCTAAAAAGTAGGAGTTTTCACATCTAGAGAGCAAAAAATAGGGGGAAGCTTTGGAAAAAGCTTTAGAAATGGTTTTATGTCCTAGCCCTGATCTATGCATCACCACAGTTTTATTGTAGAGGCCTAAAGAGAATTTCTTGGACTTCATGGCTTGGTTTTTGTCCTGACATGCAGTGTGAATGATGTTCAATTGATTTGTTTTGCCACAGACGGACTTCAGACACATCTCAATAATGATTAAAGCAAACAGGACGCAATTTGGACTGCCACAGCAAGGGGTCTGAATATGTTTACACTTTGTCGTTATGGGCTATTAAATGTAGATTGGTGGTCAAAAATGGCTAATCTATCTATTAAAATTAAAAAATATAATACAATCAAGTATGAAGAAAAGTAAAGGGGCCCGAATACTTTCTGAATTTACTGTAATGAGAAAATGGGAGGTTGAAACTAGAAGTTACTGGTAATGAGATCTTCTTACTTGACTTGTCACTGTGCTTAATGATCCAGTGAATAAAAGCTCTTCACAATGATAATGGAGTGCTGACTTACAGTTCACACTCAAGAGAGGTTATACCACCTCATGAGATCATATCTAGGCATCCATATTACAGAAAGACACTAAGAATATTAGAGAAAGTTCAGGCAAGAGAAACTAAACTCGAATGTGAGTTGTAAAAATAGATTACAGGGTTTTCATCTTTTCATTTTAAGCCAGCAGATATTTTAAGATAGAGCAGAATCAGGCAGAATAGGAAGTGTTCAACAACAATGTTAGAACATTCTTAGAAACGTGTTAGGGGCAGATTTCACACAAATATTGGAAAGTGTTTCTTCATGCAAAGAATCTTAGACATATGGAATAAAATACCAGAGAGAGTAGGGGCCTTCAAACTTTGTTATTTTGGATGATCTAGTTGAATAGGAAGGTCATGCTTGTTGGGCTGAATGGCCTGTTCTTGTCACAATTGTTCTAAACTTTAAAAATATGATGGGTGTAAGAAAAGTAAATACCTGTCCATTTAAAAAAAAGTACAAGAAAATTAAGCAACTGTTAAGAAATGTTTCTTCACACCAAGGACTGTAGATGCATGTGGCAAGTTATGAACCATTGAATTTCAATGAAAGGCCATAGAGACTTTTAAATCTCAACTGATCAATATTTTGCAAACAGTAGATGAATACAAGATGTTTAACTATGCTTGGCTGAAAGGCCTCTTCATGTCAAAACTATTATGTTTTTCATTATAATTTAAGTGATATCTTCTATTTTCTTAAGACTTAAGGTAACATATTCAACAAGTACACTGATAGTCTGCTGTCTTTATTTTATTTGGCTTATCTGACTGAAGCTTGGGTCTACTCAGTTTGATGTGGCTTCTAGCCATTTTTGTTTTCTTCTGCTATAATGCCAGCAGAAGAATAAAGACTAGGTCTATGATTTATGTGAAATAGGTGATGTACATCAAGACAAGAATAAAGTAAGGTCAAGATTCCATCACAGAAACATCTCAAATAATTTTTTTAATCCCCTCAAATATCAAGAATTACTGGACATACCAGTTCCCTTTCACAACTGTTAACAAAAGACCATTTTTTCAGTTTTTGCATCCCTAGACTTTAAACACAATGTGCATTGTAGGAGGAATATTGAGATAATCTGTGGTGACACTCCCTGTAAATTTGTATGCACCTCAATGGGGTTAATTAGTTCTTACAGAATTTGTATGAGAAGAAAGATGACAGATATTGTCACTAGACAACAAATCAAGTCACAAAATATTGATTAAGAAATGTACAGGGTGTGGGATGAAATGCAATTAACTCTTGTATCTCCAGCATGGTCAAGCTGGGACACACTATCTTGGAAAAAGTTAGGTTGCTGCTGGAAGAGGTGTTGGAGAGGCCAAAATGGGGCAGTTTCCCTGTAGTCTGTGTGTGGATCCCAATTCCCCAGTGCACTGACAGAGACGTTGTACTGCAAACATGGTGCTGTGCTTTGGATGTGATGTAAAACCAAAGTCCTGATGCTCTGTGGTCATTATAAATCCTTTGTCATCCTTCATAAAGAGCAGGCTGTATCCCGAAGTAAAGACTAAATGGCCCACCATGGTCTAGCCATTCTGGCTCCCTAATCATCTCCTGTCTCTAACTGGCTATCTCTCTTACCCCTTAAACTCTTAATAGCTAATGTGTGGTGAGCATACTGACACAAAATGGCTGCCGTCACATCATCCAGGTGGATGCTGCACACTGCTGGTAGTTGAGGTTGCCCCCCATTCACTGTGTAAAGTGCTTTGAGTAGTGAGAAAAACACTATAAAAATGTAAAGAACTGTAATTAATTGAGGACTCAATTTTGGCTAAAGAAGCATGTCAGGTTAACTAATGATCTGCCATGTATGAATGAGAATGGTTGTTTACTTGCCTTCCAATAGACTGCAGATTGTATCTGCCCAAAATGACTTGGATAGGCATTGGCTACTCGGATTCAGAAAATAGACACATGGTTTGTGTCATAGATGTGACCATTAATGATTCTTTTTGGCTAGAATTTTGTGAGTGCGCAGAAAAGAAATGGAGGTTCTCACCAGTTCCCTATTCGGCAATTTTACCATCACAATGAAATGTTCACTTTCACAGAGCTCCCATACTTTTAAAGCCCACCTCTGCTCCACCCAATAATTTGGAAAACAAAAGTACTTCTCATCAAGAACTTGACCATCTATTACCCCAGAAGGTAATTGTTGCAGACTGTTCAACAAAGAGAGAGATCAAGTCTAATAAAATGAGTCCTTGTTTTATACTACTTACTAATTTACCCAGCAATTAAGTGGATCCAGATGAGTCCTCAAATTTAATATCTTGCAATGCCTTAAGAGGGAAAAGACAGAGATATTTTTAAAATAAAGATTGGAAGGTAAAACTTTAGTCACAAAATGAGCAAAGGTCAAAGCACAGACAAATCACTAAACAACGACGTACTTACACAAATTCTGAAACTAACAGGACTATAACTAATACAGACCAAGGTTATTATAGTTAACGAAAACTAAAATGAAAACTGAAACTATTATTAAAAAAACATTTTCGTAGCTGAAATAAAATAATTAGTCTTTAACCCTTGTAAGTTTTCTCTAAAACAGAAAGTCATCCACCACGAGCCGCCCGCATATATTCATCCAGTGAACAGTGGCTGGTGACGGAGGGCGGCTGTTCACACAGCATTTGCGGTGACAGAGGAAGCTGAGTGTGGGAGCGTAAAGAAATAAGTGCGTGAGAATAGAAAGAGATTTGCGTGCCGCCTTTCTTTGTGCTTGTTGTATATCAAGATGTAATTCAAACGGCTGAAATCAGGATGTGCTGGTCAACAAAATGTTTACCATATGGACAGAAAAATCACGAGTGAGTAACGTTTCAGTTTATGTCTCTAGTGTCTGCTTTTTGTTGACAGCAATTCACCTGCCACTTCGCACTGGAGAAATCATTTTTACTTTCTCATATAAGAAGTATAGAGAAATTATAGTAATCGTGAAAAAATGTGACCCCGATATTTTGATGAATCTTGATGTTATAGACTAACCAGTGTCCAACAATGCTGTTTTTTGGAATTGTATGTGTGTGTCTGTGTGTGTAAACATGATAACTCAAACATGCAACTAGATAGATGGATGAAATTTGGCATGTGGTTGTTACACCACAATTATAGATTTGTATTAACTTTTAGGCAAAATCCATCACCCGGAAGTGGTACTTTACCTGAACACATACTCAATTTTTTTTTATTTATACAGCTGTAGAGTCCAATTTATTCAACTTTACTTTTATAATAATTGTTCAATATATTATTAATTTGATTTGTTGTTGATGGTTCCATAATGTACATAATATAAAAATATAATCATTGTCTTGTAGTTTACTCCTCAAATATCCATCCTCATATCTGCGTATACAAGAAAGTCGAGGGGAGACCACTCCTGATTTTTGAAAATAAAACGGCACTGATCAAGAGACTGACTAGGTCATCATACAAGATTAGCATATTGTTGCTGACCAATCACTTTTGCTATTAATTTATCTTTTTTAGTTCATATTCAAAACTCAAAATACTTGATATTGTGAAATTATTCATTAGCAGAATTATACTTTACAATATTTGTCTCCCTTTTTTCAATGTTTTTCTCTCTCTCTCTCAAAATAGATAGTTGAAATATCATATTCTTTTTGTTCTTAACATCAGCCTTATCATACATATTGCATACCAGGGATTTTTCCTGCCTTGCATCCAAACCTGCTGTGGTAGGCTCCAGATTTCCTGCAATCCTACTCTGGATAAACAGGTTTAGATAATGTATATATTGTTCTTAATTTCAGACGCGGTCTCTGTTGTTTTATGCCTGTCCGTACTCCTATTACCTGCTCTTGCTCTGCTCATTATGAGTTTACTGTCCTTTATGGTGGTCTATTCAAGACTCACTGCCCCTAACCTTGACACTACATGCTTGTTGTTCTTTGTTTCCCTCAATACAACTAGGTGGGGTCTGCACACTCATTCAAGTCTAAGAGCCCTGTTCTTCCTAAGCCCCTGTGATTTTCATGAGAAAATATTTTAAAATTATAAAATTGTGTAAAATTGTTTATATTCAGTGTCTAGTTTTGATTATGCTTGATTTTATCAGACAAAAACAAAACCAGATAGTAAACCAGGCAGTGTAGTAAGCTTCCACTAACATTAAACTCATATCCAAATCTATTAAGTGTACAGTTCTGTCTGATTGTGACACAAAACTAACTCCGTAGGTGCTCCATGCCATAATTACTAAAACTAAAACTGAAACTAATATATACATAAATAAAATAGAAATGTCTTTGTGAAATAAAAACTAAACTAAAACTAAAAATACACGATGAAGGAAAACTAAAACTGAACTGAATTTCCAAGTAAGTTCAGAAAAAATATAGAAATAAAAACTAATATAAAAAGGAAAAACTATAATAACCTTGATACAGACACTCTCAAAGTTTTTAGGTTTCTATCCAATCTCAGATAATCAGGAAGTGCATTACCCCTGACCTTTATACTCTATATTCAGTGTCATCAAAGAGCATGACCTCAAGTTGTCCTGCATAGCAACACTACTAGTGACTGTACAGAAGCTAAGTCTCAAATGGCTGCGCCCACAAGAAACAATAAGGCCTCGCAATAAGACATTAAATATGTTTTACAGTTTTAACCCTCAATAAAAAACAAAGGGTATGCAATAAATGCTAAATAAATCTATAAAATATTAAGGAAGAAAAAAATAGAATCATAATATTTTTTTGTCTCCAATTTGTTCTTCACATTGGAAATGCATTTTTGCAGCAATAATTGAACATAGCTTCAAATTTCTAATAGCACAAAGATGACATGGTTGGGTAGATTGGCTTGGGAGCCCCCCAGGTCACATGTGGCCTTATGGGGTCTTTGTTTAATTCAGGGACCCTATAACCCTTGTAACTTTCCAGAGAGGTCAGAATTTCTGGGATTTGCCAAACTCAGACTATGGTGGTCAAGAAGCAAAAGTGCAGAATCACCTGGGGTCACTAGAGAGAGTACTAAGCATATGGCACCAGGGCGCCGACATTACATTTGGATTCCCAGAAGTGGTTCCTGACCAGGCTTTGAGTGAAGAATGGAGGCTGTGACAAAAGCTCAACTGCTGGAAAAAAGAGAGGTTGGACTGTGAAGAAAGAGTGAAGGTGAAAGAAAGGCTAGAAGGGAGAGTTTGGTGTGTGAGCCATTAAGCTGACCAAACTCACTATGTGGTAGTTGGACATTGGGCATTAAGACTGACTACTTTTCTTTTATACTTTTTTGTTCTACCCGTTTTATCTATTCCTTATAAAAAATGCTGCCTGTTTTACATTTGGCCTCCAGATTGGGTTTTGGAGACAGCTAAAAAGCACCCCCTAGTGGCCAATAATATTATATCTGTACTGCACGATTAATTTTAGATTTGTTAGAACTATTAGCATCTCTCAACACTCTCTTTTGGAAATATTCTCACAATTCTTTGTCCAATTGTGCTGCATTATACTTGAAACTGAACTTCAGTCAATCTCATTTTGTTTTCAGGTTTCTTATTTTTGAAATGTAATGTATTTTGCTGTTTCAGTAATGGTAATTTTATAAAGAGTTGTGTGGTTCTAATTCCTACAAAAGACACTCTGCAAAAACAGAGACTGAATGTCTGCTAAAATAAAAGTTGAGCTCTATAATCTTCAGTCATCCTTTTAAAAATACAAATCAGAAGGTGAAAACTCATACTGCCTTCTAATCCTACTCTTTAATCGGCTTTCTAGCTTTGTAGAGGTGTCAACACTTAAGATAAAAAAAAGAAAAATATTAGGTACGTAAAATGTCACAGACAACAATTTCTGCAAAAGAATGGCACTTGAGAAGCAACTCAGAAATCTGGTACATAAAAATGCTCTCTGTTTTCTTATGACCTACTTTTATTCAAACATGGCACAAAGCTTTTGTTGGAAGTTAGAAACTCTGATGAATACTAATGCACCTATATTATTTTCTCCCAGATTAAGGATAACACAAACACCCCCTTACGAAAAGTGCTGGCAGCAAAAAGGCTATTCATTTCCTGGGTAACAGTAGAGCTTCTCTGTCTGAAGGGATTTTATTTGTATGGCCTAACACAAAGTTGAAATACACAGCTTGTTAAGTGATATGACCAGAGCATTGTAAACATGGAGCATTCGGAGACCCTTACAGCATTAATGAGGAGCTAAATTACTTTGATCAGCATTAAAAATACAATAAAACTGCTTTATTATTACTACAAAAACACAGCATAAAAAAGGATGCTGGAAGAATAAATGCTGTCTTTCTAACTGAGAATTAAGCAAAAAAAGTTAACACTTTGCTGTTCTTTTATCTTTGTGCCATCTAGTGGTGACTTACTGTAACTGCCATTATCCAAAGAAAAGGCTACACTAAACCAGCTTGTAGTAAAGCGTTGCAAGTCAGGTAACTGCAGTCTTTAGTAAAGCGTTGCAAGTCAGGTAACTGCAGTCTTTCAAAAAGTTACAGCGTCTGAATCAATAAACAGTGCAATGAATGATGTAGAAAAGCAAAATGCATACTGTTAAGTGTAAGACTATATATACACACTCATGTGTACTGTATAGATATTTGTAGCTAGAAGTTCACAAAGAAAGAAGATAAATCCATCCATCCATCCATCCATCCATTTTCCAACCCGCTGAATCCGAACACAGGGTCACGGGGGTCTGCTGGAGCCAATCCCAGCCAACACAGGGCACAAGGCAGGAAACAATACTGGGCAGGGTGCCAACCCACCGCAGGACAGAAGATAAGTCTCATATCTTAAAAAAGTTTTTTATTCCTAAGCTTTCAACCACTACCATGAGTCAGCATCTGAGGAAAATGATATAGCAAATGAGGGGGTTTGGAATAATAAGGTGGGGTTCGGATGAGGTTGGTCATAAAGTTTTATTTAATATGTGGATGTTCTTCCTTTTAAGCCTGCATATGCTCAGTTCATATCCAAGTGCCTGTTGATCGCGTTTTTGTTTCAGAGCCACGATTCAGCCAGCTCTCTGCCACTTTTACTATTAGCCCTGTTAAACGTGAGTCCAGTTGAATTTGTATGTGCGTATATTAGAAACCGTGGGTCCTTCCTTCTGACAGCATTGTAATGTTCTTGTATGCGTGTTATGAGTGTTTTAGATGTTTGTTCCACTTGTACAGCTGGGTATTCACTGCATGGTATACTGTGTTCCTTGTCTCTCCTTCTGATTTCTGGCTTTTGGCATTAAAAAGAGCTGTCCACAGAGTGTAGGCAGGTTAATGCACTTTTTGATGCCTGATCTGGAGAGGATGCGTGCTGTACATTCTGATACACCACAGTGATAAGGAAGGCTGTGCCAGGTGGAGTGGGGCTTCAGGTTGTAGTCAATTGTTTAACATATGTAAGCTTAAACAGAAGAACATCCTCATACAGTGGAACCTCGGGTCACAACTGTAATTCATTCCAAAACTCTGGTCGCAACCCGATTTGGTCGTGACCCGAAGTAATTTCACCCATAGGATCGTATGTAAATACAATTAATCCATTCCAGACCATACAAACTGTATTTAAATATATTTTTTTAAAGATTATTAAGCACAAATATAGTTAATTATACCATAGAATACACAGCGAAATAGTAAACTAAATGTAAAAACATTGAATAACACTGAGAAAACCTTGAACAACAGAGAAAACTAACATTGCAAGAGTTCGCGCTATAGCGCTACGAACCGCTCACTAAAAACACTTTTTTTTAATGAGTTTTAAGCACAGAGAAAAAAATGAACATTTGAAAAATCCGTAATTTAATAAACAACCAAGAAAAGTAACATTGCAACAATGCAGGCTACGAACCGATCGCTATAAACAGAAGTGAAGTGGAGGTTAAAATCCAATAGAAAAGTCTTCATTAAATACAACAAGGTTAAAACAATGCTCGAATCAGTCTCTTTAAAAACAAGCCCGGTGCATTCTTTAACTGCCTTCTCGGCCTTATGCGGCCAGCCCTCTCTCTCTCGCTCACTCTCTCTCTCTCGCGTGCATGTGTGTCTCTGTCTCTCTCTTGCTCGCTCTCTCTCTCTCGCTTTCGCTCACTTGCTGCACAGGGAATGCACAGGGAGAGACTGAACACGTGCGGAAATCATCAGCGCGCACAAACCGAAAGGGAAACTGGCTTGTTCATATACCGAGTGTGTGGTCATGAACAGATACAAAAGTTTGGCAAACTTTTTGGTCGTAACCCGATTTGTACGTGTTCAGAGACGATCATGAACTGAGGTTCCACTGTTAAATATGACTTTTTGACCAACCCCCTCTGAACCTCACCTTATTATTCCACCCCCCCTTCACACCCACCTACCCCACATTCCTCATTTGCTATATATTGAATTTTTATTCCTGTATGCCTAATCATTTTACCCCGATGATGACTCCTGGTAGGAGTTGAAAGCTTAGGAATAAAAAACTATTTTGAGATATGCAACTCATCTTCTCCCTTTGTGGATTTCTAGCTACAAAGCTGCAAACCGTATCACAGACCTTTGCGTCTAATATTTGTTATATGGCTTTGGCATATTCTGTCCATGTCTATGTGCGTTTGTCTCTCACATTCTTAAACACATACTGGTTGGGTTAATTGGTGATTCCAAAAGTGATCTATGAGTGTCTGCATGCATGGGTCTTGGTGACTTACCCAGGGACTTTTCTTCCTTATGTTCACTGTAGTTAGGATACACTTTGACCCCCTGTGAATAGGATTAGGTGGGTTTAAGAATGTCAAACGTGAAAAGTCTATGAATATATTACCCAATCATCTCACCTGCTTATTCATTTCTGGGAACTGTCAAGGCAGCCTTGAGGGTGCCAATCTATCACAGGGCATACTTACACTTAGTATCCAAGGAACAGCAGGCACAAGGAATACTTGTATGTACAAACTTCACACAGGCAGACCAGATTTTGAACCAAAGTCTTTGGAGGTAGGTGCACCAACCACTACTTCACTATACCACACTACACACAATATCATCATCATCATCATCATCATCATCATCATCATCAGTTGGCTACATTTCCAAGTTACACAGGTGACTCTACTCTCCAGCCCCCTTTAAGATGGGACCCAATATTTTCATATCATCCAATACCACCTCCAGACACATTAGATCATTAGAAAAATCTACACAAGATCAGGCCATTTAGCCCAACAAAGCTTGACACTCCTATCAACTTAATTGTTCTAAAATAACATCAAATCTAGTTTTGAGGGTTCCTTAAATCCTACTGTCTACCACACTACTTGGTAGGTTATTCCATGTGTCTGTGTTTTCTCTGTTTGAAGAAAAACCTCCTAATGTTTTGAACATCTTCTTGGGCACTATGTTCTCCACCTCCATCTTGGTGTACCTCCTCACCTAGTCATCTTCCACCTTTCATTTCATATATCTAAACTTCTAAAGTCTGTTTCTCCACAGCACAACACCTATCACCTCCACAACCTCATTCATCCTACTGTAGCACTCTACACTTGCACCTCATTCTCATCTCCCTTCTTTCCAGCTTTGCTTCAAATTCCACCCACAACGGCCCGCCTCACTTCCATAAAGCATATTATTCTTCACACAGGCTTCTTAAACTCTTCCTTTCAATGCAAGATAGGCTTTTTCAGAAGTCCAAACAGGGGACATCTCCTGAAATTTCTTCCATGTACCTTTCACCCTTGCTGTCACTTGGGTGACTGCTTGCCTGTCTGTACTCACAATGCCAACTAAGTAACACCACTTCCTTTCTTTTTCCAAAACAACATCATTGCTGATATCTACTAGCTGATAACTTTATAAATACCATACCCTGTAATGGACATTGGCACCCTGTTTTTCCTGAATTGTTTCTGCCTTTCACACAATGCTGACTGTGATAGCAAATATATTTTTGTGTTTATATATTATAAAAAGAAGAAATGAACAGGTTTGGTGTTCCTGGGGATACCCTGTTTAGTGGCCAAGTGGTTAAATGAATGAAAAAGAAACAAGTTAAACAGATGAAAACTCATGCACATTGTCTTGACAGCTCCTCAATCTGTAGAAGGTTTCTTTTGATGGAAAGGTGCGTTGTTCTTCCTGTCTAATCTACAAAAATGGAAGGGTAGGGCTAGTGATGGCAAAAGTGGAAAAGATTTCATTAGTCCTTCTGTGGGTGGTTCTCCTCCTCTCTAAAGGAAACGGAAATACTGTCAGTGATGGTGTCACATCCAAAAAGTGATGGTGTCACATGCAAAACTTTCTCTGTGGTTTTAGACACAGACACTCCCATGAGACACTCACTATGTTGGTGTTTGTGACAATTTATATGTGTATATGATGTAAAAATAATCAAAACTGACAGAGGAAGAGTTGGCATCCCACGGTAATCCCCTGTTTAATGTCGAGGATGAAACAGGAAAAAAAAATCAACATAGAAAAGTCAATGCGGTGTGACCGTACCACTAGGGGGCATGCCAGCCACCCAACCTGACACAGACAGACGCAGGAGGCACACTTATAAAAACAAATAAATGTTTTTTTTTTTTCCTCACCTGTGGGCAACGTCCTCCCTGTTTCCCACAGGCACCCAACACAGTCCCAATGCACAAAGAGCACACCTTAACACACTTCTCTTTTTCTTTCTTTCTCCTCCACTCCTCTCCAGAAAACTTTGTCTCTCTCCTCCCGACTCTGGCTCCTGGAGTGATGGCTGCTGGCTCCTTTTATAGCCCACCTAGAAGTGCTCCAGGTGTCTGACAACCTAGTTCTGGTTGCACCTCCGGGTGTGGTGGAAGAGCCACCCACACGGGCTCAGGAACCACTGCAGTGCCCCCTGGTGGCACCCCCGGATCCCAACAAGGTTATAGAGAACTCCATCTCCCATGAAGCCCTGCGGGAATCCGAGGCACCACTGCCACACAGGGGGGCTGCCATCTTATGTTTATGACCGGCATGTGGGACAATGGAGTAAAATAATATAGTAATGATATAAGTTAATTGTTTTAAAGTTCCATGTACTCTACTCATAAGTTTAAAACCATGGTCCTGAGGTGACTGGTTGTTGCCTTTTACACCAGTTTCTTCATCAGAAGCTAATTCATGAAGGATCTGATTGTTTAACTGAATAATCTGTTTTGTTCTTGGACAAAAATGCATACTGAACTAAATGCTTAAGTGAGAGACATGGGTGCCGCAGAAGACCCCACAGAGTATACTTTGGGGACTCATAATCAGTTCCGAAAGAAAAGCATTCCTGTAGCATACTTACATGCAGGAAACGTGTAAGAAGTGCGTGTTTTGAATTTGCATTTCCCTTGGCTTTCACCGCGGGAGATCGAATCTAAAACATTACGTGACAAATAGCACTGGCCTCACATATTTTAGGATAGATAAGCATCAGCTACACATTAACAAACACACTTTAATTTTTCTACTTCACACGTAGCAAAAAGAATGTTTTAGATAATTAAATTTTTCTTAGTGATGATAAGTCTCAGTCAAAACATTTAAGGTCAGACATGGGTTCAAAACATCCATAAGACTTCTATTCAGCCCTATAAGGAAATGATTAAAAATGACCATTTGTAGTTTACATTCCTCACAGTTACAAAACAAGCAAATCTGTTACATATTAGGAAAGGAACCGCTATGTGTCAAACAGAAAATAAAAAGGAATATGTTTTCCAATAGCTTGACAAATTGGATTATGTTTGAGATGAAACAGAGGATGTTATTAGATTTTATTTTTTGGTTTAAAAAAAGTAAAAATTAAACAATAATAGTGCACTTTTCTGCTTTATTCTCTTATCTACAAACATTTGAGTCTTGCACGGAGACGGCTGTGTAGCCTCATTTTTTTAAACAAATGGTGCTTGTTTCATATGGCATGATACGATGTACTGTACAAGACAGTTCAAACAACACACACATTAGCAGGCTCTCATATAACACAAGCAACTTAAAAATGACATTAAACAATTCATTACTTCAGTCTTTGTTCATAATCTAACAAAACATTCAGATTTTTAGAATATTTGGTGTTTGCCCAAATGATTATGAGCTGGCACAGTGGTAGCGCTACTGCCTCACAGTAAGGAGACCAGGGTTCACGTCCCAAGTCCTCCCTGTGTGGACTTCACGTGTTCTCCCCGTTTCTGTGTGGGTTTTTTTTGGGTGCTCCAGTTTCCTCCAACTGTCCAAAGACATGCAAGTTAAGTGAACTGGCGGTGCTGAATTGGCTCTAGTGTGAGTATGGTGTATGGGTGTGTGTGTGTTTGCCCTGTGATAGAATGGCGTCCTGTTCAGGGTTTGTTCCTGTCTTGTGCCCTATGCTAACTGGGATAGGCACAAATCTTTGCAAAGTTGTCTAAGTTAATTAAAAATATAAAACATAAAATAATTGGCACTTGATCTATCTATCTATCTATCTATCTATCTATCTATCTATCTATCTATCTATCTATCTATCTATCTATCTATCTATCTATCTATCTATCATATAGTGCCTTTCACATCTATCTATCTATCTATCTATCTATCTATCTATCTATCTATCTATCTATCTATCTATCTATCTATCTATCTATCTATCTATCTATCTATCTATCTATCTATCATATAGTGCCTTTCATTTCTATCTATCTGTGGGTGGAGTGGTGGCTCTGAGGCTAGGGATCTGCACTGGCAATCAGAAGGCTGCCGGTTCAAATCCCGTAAACACCAAAAGTGACTCTACTTTGTTGGGTCCTGGGTATGACATTAATGTGCATCCAGCCTTACATGTAGGCCCTCCAACCTGGGGGTTGGTGGCAGAACTGGCACTCCAGCCAACATAAAAAAACTCACACTGGTCCCATTCCATCAAAACTAGTGTGGTGCTGAGGTGTCACCCATTGAAAGGCCGCACTCGGGTCTTAATCTGGGATACTGAGGTGGTTTGTCATGTTGTGGGTGCGGCAATGCGTTGTATCAGCGTGTGCTCCTAGCCTCTCTCTCTCACTATGTATGTATGTATTCTATTATTCTCCTTCCTCTTTGCACAAAAATTAACTGAGTCTGTAAGATTTGGTGGTAAAAGAAATGCTTTGCGTGAAATTACATTTGCAGCAAAATTTTTGGAAAACAAATGCTTCATGGCCAAAAAAAATTGTGCCATTGACACTGGATGACAGGGATTTTAGTCCCTGTCTAGAAGCATTTTTCTGTGTTAATTACGCATGTGCCTGCCTGTCACTTAGTGTTTAAATAAAGTTTTCTAGTGAAATAAAAAAATCACCAGGCTCATTTTATGCCACTTGTACACATTTTGTTGTGTTGTGGTTGTTCTGGTAAGATTGTGTCTGCTTTATGGGGGCATATAGGGTTGTGATTTTTACATGGACAGAGTATGGTGAAATTCTTACTTGTGTGTACTATCAACATGCAACAAGTCTCCACTCTCTGACGCTAAAATTAGTGAGTATAACCACCTTACCTTAAAACTTCTGCAAACAGGTATTATGACAGGTTACGAATTATGACAGTCTTGACAATAGTAATTCTAAAGATGTGTCAGAGACGGAGACAATACTGTGATGCCAGGCAGCTGGCAGGCCACCATCTGGGAGATGTTCCCTTTCATTCCACTCACTGTCATGTCAGCAGAGGACTTAAAAACGGACCAGTGAGCAGTACAGGAGGCTGTCTAGAACGTGAAGTATGAGTAATCAGAGCGCAATAGACCGAAAACTGTAGAGAGGAGTACTGGGAAAATTTATTTCAGTTTTAATTTTGAATATCATATTCCTGTATTGAAGCACTTTTGGCAGCAGTTACGGCCTGGAGATTTCATGGCTCTCACACAACACCCATACACATCTGGACTTGGGGTCTGCCATCCTTCTCTATAAATCCTCTCTGGCTCTATCAGGTTGAATAAAGACTGACAGTGAACGGTGGGTTTCTCCAGAATTGTATGATTGGTTTAAGTCCCGGCTCTGACTGGACCATTCAGGAAGATTCACATAGTTGACCCTAAGCCACTTCTGTGTTGTCTTTGCTTTTTGCTAGGGTTATTGTCCTGTTGGAAGGTGAATATTCAGCCCAGAGAGCTCTGAAACAGGTTTTCTTTAAGCATATTACTGTACTTTGCTCCGTTTAGCTTTCCCTTAAACCTGACTAGCTTTCTAGTCCCTACCACTGAAAAACAACCCCAAAGTATGACGCTACCACCACCATGCTTCATCATTGAAATGGTATTGCACAGGTGATGAGTGGTGCCTGATTTCCACCAGAGATAACACTAATCTTGGTTACATCAGAATAGAGGACCTTGCTTCTCACAGTCTGAGAGCACTTCATGTGCCTTTTTGGAAACACTAATGGGGCTTCCATGTGTCTTTTATTGAGGAGAGACCCAGATCATTGGAGTGCTGTAGTGATGCTTGTCCTTCTGAAAGTTTCTCCCATCTCCACACGGGTAATCTGGAGTTCAACCAGAGTGACCACTGGGATCTTGGTCACATTTCTGACTATGACCCTTCTCTCATGACTGCTTAGTTTGACCAGGTGGCCAGCTCTATGGGGAGTTGTGGTTGTTTGAAATCTTCCATTTAAGAGTTATAAAGGCAGCTGTGCTCCTTCAATGCTGTAAGACTATTATGTAGCCTTCCACAGATCTATGCCTCGACAAAGGCAATTCCTTTAAACTCATGGCTTGGTTTTTGCTCTGATAAACATTGTCAACTGTGGGTCCTCCTATAGACAGATGTGTGCCTTTCCTATGCATGTCCAATCAAGTGAACTAACCAAAGGTGAACTCCAAATAAGGTGCAGAAACATCTCAATGATGATGTACAGATTGGGATACACCTCAGCCAGCTTTTAGGTATCATAGCAAAGGGGATATTTCAGTTTTCTAATTTTAATGCATTTGCAAAAAATTCTAAAATCCTGTTTTCTCTTGTCATTTTGAGGCAATGAGTGTTGCTTGATGTGAGGAAAACATGAATTTAAATGATTTTAACAGAAGGCTGCAACAAAACAAAATGTGAAATAATTGGCGATTCCATAGTGTGGAATTTTAGAATTCCAAACTATATTAAACCAGCAGTTAATGTTAAATGCCTCCCAGGGGTGAAGATTTCTGACATAGAGGCCAAATTGGATCATATCACAGACGATGAAGTATCTACCTTGTTGCTGCATGTCGGCACTAATGATATTTATTTACAGCAATCTGAGGTATTAAAGGGGAACTTCAGCTCTCTATGCACCAAAGCTAAAAGAAAATGTCAGAATTTAATTGAATCTGGCCCCATACCAAGATTATATAGAGGGGATGTGACTTATAGAAGATTGCGTTCCCTTCACTGCTGGCTAGAAACCTGGTGTGCAAATAAAAGCATAGCCTTTGTGAACAATTGGGATGATTTTTGGGAACTGCTCACTTGCCAAGTTGTTCTGCCTGCCTAAGGTAAAGTCATCTCTGATGGAGGATTGCAGGAATCATCTGGTAGAGGGGTCTTTTCATCGGATTGGCTGGCCCAGCGCTGACTCAGCTGTGGAAAGGCCAATAGGGGGAGGTAGCTTGATGGTTGAGGTCTCAAGGACTCTGAACGAATCCAAATTGTATTATGCAATATTATCTGCTGTTGAATTCTGCTCTGTACTTGTAATATTTCTATTGTATTATTGTATTGATAATTACTTGTTCTGTTCTGTGTATTGTATTGTATTGACTCGCTTTGCTTGCCACCCACTGCACGCCCAGTCTACCTGGAAAGGGGTCTCTCTTTGAACTGCCTTTCCCAAGGTTTCTTCAATTTTTTCCCTAAAAGGGTTTTTTTTGTGAGTTTTTCCTTGTCATCTTAGAGAGTCAAGGCTGGGGGCTGTCAAGAGGCAGGGCCTGTTAAAGCCCATTGCGGCACTGATTTTGGGGTATACAAAAATTAATTGTATTGTATTGTATTGAAACAAGTGAAAGGGGTTTGAATACTTGCTGAAGGTGATATAAATAATTGTATAGCTTTAATGCTGATATTTATTGCATTGAGTTTTTTGAATTGTCAATGTTTTGATTAGTGGTCATATTCTTGTGGAGGTCATTGGTGACCTTTATGTGGAAGTCTATACTCAGGGGTAAGATTGAGTCAATTTAGAGTCACCAATTGCACATGATCAGGATATAAACTACCCAGAAGAAAACCCATGTATACATGAAAAGCATTTGTCAACTCCACAGAGACATCAACATGACATGGGATTTCAACTGAGGATGCTGGACCTACTTTACGTAGAAGAATGCTGAACTGCTGCACCACCATGCTGCCCCAGAACCTGAGGGGTTCTTCTATGCATTTAGGCCATTAAAGCTGTTTTTTGAATCCCAGAGTCACCCCTGCCAACCATGTTAAAAATGATGTCCGTTAACTTGAACTTGCTGTAAGCCTCTTGATCAGTCTCTGTGCACGTTGGCTCAAAGTCATCTTACATAATCCAACAATCTCATTTACTCGGCATTTTATCTATATTGTTCATGCACTTAGTAAGCAAGGATTTATCTTTGGAATGTATTCAAGTATTTCAAGTTATCTTTAAGAATTTCTAACAAACAATGGATTCCAGTGCTGCTTGCAGGGAGTTACAGGGTCAACTGATTGTGTGCTGCACTGTGCTGCTCCAAGTGCTTTTACTCATTTAATTAATGATAATTAGAAGAAAAAGGAAAATAAGGCACACTATGACATCATAGACAGACACATCCATTAAAATGTTGGAGTAATTTGGAGAGGGCTACACACTATTCATAGCTAAATGTGTATCCAATACCTTTTTTTTATCAATGTACCTTTCAAAATAAGTTGAATCTGTTTTTTTTTACTTTATTATTTTTATATTTTCTGTCTTTTTTCTTTGGCTATTCATATTTTTACTGCTACTGCTATGGTTATAAAATCGGCACAATGGGGTATTTGTTATTCTGCTGCTTCATAGCTACTGAGTTCAAAACTTGGCCCAACTGTTTTCTTTATGGAGGTTGCAAATTTAGTGTGGATTTTCATTGGAGATAAGAACAATGTGAGTGAGTATGGATATTTGTGAAAGCAGGCCCTGTGATGGGCTGGCATCCCAAACAAGGCTGGTTCTCCATTGCTTTTAGGGCTGATTGGAAAGGCTCTGGCCGACTACAACCTTAAATGGGACTTAGTAGGCCAGAAAATAAATGGATGAATGGATAGAACCATTAAGTACATCCACAAATCTTCGTAACCTGGTCGCAGGGCAGCTGGAGCCTATCCTAGCAATCATAGGGCAGGAACAACACCTGGACAGGATTGCAGTCCATCGCAGGGAGCAATATAACAATGTTAATTCATCTAACCTGTATGTCTTCCAACTGTCAGAGTAAACCTATGTGGACACAGGGAAAACATGCCAACTCTATACAGGGAACACTTGGGACACTGGCCTGCTTACTGTGACAGTGGCACTACTATTATGCCACCATGCTGGCCTTCTGGTGTCTTCAGAGAGTATCTGACCCCTTCACTCTTTCACATTTTGTTGTATTGCAGCCTTATGCTAAATTCATTTAAGTTATTTTTTTCCTTCATCAAGCAACACTCAATACCCCAGGATGCCATGAAAGGAGGATTTTAGAAATCTTAGCAATTTGATTTAACTAAAAAACGGAAATATTCTATTGACACAAGAATTCAGATGCTTTATTCAGCACTTCAGTGAAGCACCCTTGGTACCGATTAGAGTCAGAGGAGTCTGTTTAGGTTTGATACAATGAGTGTATTTTCTACCTCTTAAGCTCTGTCAGGCTACCTAGAGACTGTCTATGGACAGCTATTTTTAGTTCTCTCCAGAGATGTTTGATTGAGTTGTAGTTTATGCTCTGGCTGGACCACTCAAGGACATTCACAGAGTCAACTCTAAGCCACTCCAGTGTTGTCTTTGCTTTGTACTTGGGGTCACTGTCCTGTTGGTAGGTGAATCTTCAGCCAGTCTGAGTCCAAAGTGCTCTGGAGCAGGTTTACATTTGTGCTTTGATCATTCTGCTTTCCCAGAAGTCCTTCTATACTCCCAGTCCCTGCTGCTGAAAAACTACCTCAACGATGGTGCTGCCACCACCATGCCTTACCATCAGAATAGTACGGCGCAGGTGATAAGCAGTGCCTGGTTTCCTCTAGACAAGACACTAATCTTGATTTCATCAGACCAGAGAATCTTCTTTCTCATAATCTGAGACCCTTTTACCTGCCATTTTGCCAACTCCAAGTGAGCTTCCATGTCTTTTACTAAGTAGAGGTTTCTGTCTTGCCCAGATCAGTAGAGTGTTGCCATGCCTGTTTTCCAGAGCTGACATTTATAATTGAGGTCAAACAATTTGTCTTGGTTTCATCTGACCAGAGAATCTTGTTTCTCATATTCAACAGCACTTTACATACCCTTTTCACAAAGTCCAAGTAGGCTTCCATTTGTCATCGGGCTACACTGCCATAAAGACCAGATTAATGGAGTGCTGCAGTGGTGGTTGCCCTTTTGGAGGTTTCTCCTGTCTCTACACAGGTTGTCTGGAGCTCAGACAGAGTGACGATCATGTTCTCAGTCTTACCAAGGCCCCTCTTCTCCAATTGCTATGTCTGGCTGTGTGGCTCTAGGAAGAGTCGTGGTTGTTCCAAACTTCTTCCATTTAAGGATTTTTGGAGGCCACTGTGCTCTTAGCAACACCCAGTGCTCCAGTTTTTTTTTTTTTTGTAGCCTTCCCCATATTTGTGCCTCAACACAATCCTGTCTCTAAACTCTGCAGGCAATTCCTTCGACTTCATGGCTTGGTTTGTGCTGAGCTGTGGACCTTCTACAGACAGGTGGGTGCCTTTCCTAATCATGTGCAATCAAATCAATTGATGACAGGTAGACACCAAACAAAGTGTAGAAACATCTCAGTGCTGATCAATAGAGTGGGATGGACCTGGGACAAATTTCATGTGTGACAGCAAAGGGTCTGAATACTTGTGTCAGTGTGAAAATTCAGTTCTTTACTTTTAATACATTTGAACAAATTCCTAAAATCCTGTTTTTGCTTTGTCTTTCTGGGGTTTTCAAGTTCTGAATGAAAAAAGCGAAGGGGCCTGAATAATTTGTGAAAGCTCCGTAGGTTTAAGTAATGTAACCAGGTTATTCTGTCTGGCATTATTTCTCTTCACTTCAGTTTTTTATAGTTATATAAAAACATTTGTCAATGTAGGATGTTCTTTTTTTCTATCATAACCCTGACCTATTTCAAAAATAAACTGAATGCTTCAGTTTATACTAAAGATTTTAATACATATACATATTTGAACACATTTCAGTGGCAGGCTTCCATGTTGTTTCAAAGTCTGGTGCAGTGCAGTCATGAAAATCACCAACCTGAATCATAAAACTCTGAAGATAAATGTACAACAATATAAGACGCTCTCCTCTCATGCCTTTTCACTGACGTCAGTATATTAACTCTGCCAAGCTTGGTAGGATTAAACAAATAATGGTAAAATGCCAACATTGTAGTAAGTGAAATAACCATGCAGCTTAACGCTAGAGCAGTGGGTGGTCCAGCTTCATCCTTCATTTGACCCCTCAGAAGTAAACACACATGACTAGCAACAGTGCATGGCTGAGGTGTCGTCTTAAGCAGAAGTAATCAACAGATGTCACTGTTGCACGTTGATTTTTTCCAGTTAAGAAAAGATTTGAGAAGAATGTTGGATTCCGTTTAAACACGTACATTATGATGCTTAAATAATGCCTCTTAAGAAGACACTTAATTAATGCTGCTTAAAAATATTTTCTTACTAAAACTGCATAGCTGTCTATGACTTTGTAGTCTGTCAAAGGAAATTATTTTGGGTAAAAGTAATATTACAAAAACAAAAGACAAGTTTGGATTCTAGTTTTGAAATCATTTTTAAAAAATAAAAATTAATAGAAATTACTACTACAATAAAAATCACTATTAAAAGTGAATGGTCATCTCCAGCACTTTATAAATTAATTATAAATGTTCTAAATGTTTGCCACTGAAACAGTAATCATTATGTTTCTGAAAAGTCCCCATTCTGATATCTTCACAGGTTTGCGAAGAAAAAATTTTTCTAGCTGTGCAGATGTTAGCAGACCGAAAAAGTATCGGCCTCATACATTCCTTTCTTCATAAAGCAAACATTTTTATTTGTTTATATTGAAAATAAAAGCTCTCAAGAACATTCTGCACAGAATACTGTTATACAGTGACCAGCAGAGGGCACCAGGGACACTTTTTCTTGTATTTCTTTAATAGTTGGACTTGTGGCTTTGTGTTATGAAACAATTTTTTTTTATTTTTTTATTTAGGATGTACAAGATTTACCTTATTGACCACTGAAGGTTCTTAGCATGCTGTAGTGGATAAGGTGCTGTATTGAACTGTATTGAAGATTTTTTTTTTTAATGTTACTTACCCATGTGGTT
The DNA here is from genome assembly GCF_900747795.2 of Erpetoichthys calabaricus. NCBI lineage: Eukaryota > Metazoa > Chordata > Cladistia > Polypteriformes > Polypteridae > Erpetoichthys > Erpetoichthys calabaricus. The sequence goes on from NC_041408.2 coordinate 67,413,817, forward strand.
TGGATGGGACAGGTGGTTACCAATACTGGACAACAGCAGAGAATATCAAAATGTCCATGAAAAAAATCACACATTACTCGTGTTACATAATCGGCATCAAATGATCCAGTCCTATACTGAAAATGCATGCATTAATTATTGAACAGGCCACCCAATTTATTAATGTGGGGTTAAACATCTACATCTCAGTAAACCATAAAATACAATGAAGTTCCTTCCATGGTTCCAACCCAGAGCAAGCAGTTATCGTAATTATAGAATCCAACCATACACATAAAGAACCAATTCTTAACTCATGAGTGCAGCAGAATTGATAGAATGGTAGTAGAGATGAAAGGTGGGACCCTTCCAAAATTCATGACAAAATGGTCACCATGTCACTTCATGCCAATATGCAGATACACCCAGGTCAAGCTGCATACCTCTGTGAGTGATCCTATAAACCTATTAACCTCTGACTCACTGCATAACCCAAAGCAAATCACTTAACTGTCCATAAAACTAAGAAAACTTGGAGTCAGGGCTTCTGGGATAGGCATTGGCCCAACAACCCTAAATTGATTGATACACATTTGAGAATGCTATGTTTTGTAAGTGAGTTATGTTAAGTTAATGTAATGTTACTTTTTTTTTTGCATCCCCATAAACACATAAATCCACTTTCTGTAGTACATCGTCTGGACCAACTCCGCTCCTGCCACATAGAATAACAAACATCCAGTCCATTAAGCTAAAATAAAGACCCTCCGAGGAGGTTTGTAGTTTCTAATCGATATAACAGTTCATCTAAGCATACAACAGACATGTTACAAGGCAGCCACTTTTTGATTAACCAGACTAAGAATGTTCCAGGTAGCAAGATACCAGAGTGATTAGCCCTGCTGTGTTACAGGTTCACAAAGCGGGGTTCAGTTATTGGCTTCACATGCATGTGTATTTTCCTCCCAAATCTCAAAAATGTTCATGTTAAGTGAACTAGCTCAGAATGAATGAATGACAGAGTAGTTATAAGTTGTTATTTTGTCCACAGATGGCTCCTGTGTTGTGACCAGTGCTACTATGATAAGCTTCTTGCCATTGTATCAAATAAAAATGTGAGTAAGACGCCCTAATCAATGGAAATATATTTACCATTAATTACAAGACATTTGTTTCTGTCATGGAAGAACATTTATATTCTGCTGCTCTAATAGTTTTCAAATAGCTAATAACCTACCCATCCTGACTTTATTTGGCAAAACCAGGTGTGATAACCGTGAAACAGTACAAACATGTGAAAGTTACAGTCTGGTCACTGCTCCAGTACTAAGTGAGAGTAGTGGCGTGTTCTGACCTAAGCTGCTTAGCCCACTTTTAAAGTGAGACCTTTCCTGATAATGAAGTTCATGTCACAAGATTCAACCTCGACTTTGGCTGATCCTGAACTTGTGTTTCCCTCAAGTGTCATGATCAGTGTTGAATTTTAGGGTCTTATGGCCTTTTTCTCTATTAGACATCATTTTGTGTAACCATCGCTAGGGTCACATCCTGCATTTCAAGGGGCATGGTCTAAGGGGTCATGACCTTGATTTCATCAACACTATAGTATAAAAGGTCAACATTTGCACCAAGCAATCTGTGGATAAATCCTTTAAAAATTTAAAGCAAATCTACTCTTTGTTATTGATATTCATGTTTTTCAGTGTTCTGACTTCTTGCCTGATTTTTGACTGTGATACTTGCCTCTCGTCGAGTTTCGGTCACTTTGTTTATATTTTATTTGTTTTGTTTTGCCTTTTCCACACATCTGTTGGTTTGACTCAAAAATTAGCTATCTGTTTCCTGGACGAGCCAGGAAAGCAAGGAGTGCTAGTTTTACGAATGGGCCAGGTTGGATGTTGGGAAATGCACTGTGGACATGGTCATTCTGCTTACAGTGCCTCCTCAAAGCCGTAATGACTACAAAATAACCATCAACCAAAACCAATCACAAGTAATAATTTTATATTTATTTAGTATTAAAGAAACTACAGTCCACAACAGGCTTAGCCGGGAGACCCTCATTGAATAAAGGCAGGGCACTAGTTGCTGTAGAGCTCTGGACGCTGTCACTCTCTATCTTTCTTCCTGTGTTACCTCAAGTGTTTCTGATGAGCTAGCAGTTACCTTGTCCAGTTGCCATCAGAGCATGTAGAAATTTCAGTGATGCTTGGAAGGTTATATATTCTAGTCCCTGGGTTAAGCTATAGCCCATCTGGGACCCAGCCTTCATGGTATTCTCAAGGGTGAGATAACACCCTTAATTTTTTTGTAAATTTGTAAATTTAACATAATATTGTTTAGGTACAATAATCTAATCACTATCTAACTAGGAGCTCTACCAGCATATGAGTACAAATCTCTAGAAGCAAAGATTTTTCTAAGCGCTTCTCCTGCTAGTACCCTTAAAATATTTTCTCACAGACTAATAAAACATAATAGTTAAAGAAAAAATTGGGAGTGGTCTCCCCTCGACTTTCTCATATACTCAGATATGGGGATGGATATTTGAGGAGTAAACTGCAAGATGATGATTATATTTTTATATTAAGTACATTAAAGAACCATCAACAACAAATCAAATCAAATTAATAACATATTGAACACTTATTATAAAAGTAAAGTTGAATAAATTGGATTCTGCAACTGCATGAATTAAAGGTAAAGTATCACTTCTGGTTAGCGGAAATAGCCCAAAAGTTGACAGAAATTTATGTTTTGTACCTAATATTTATATGTAAAGTTTGGTTGACCTCAGTGAAAGCGTACTCAAGTTATCATGTTTACACACACACACACACACACACACACACACACACAAACACACAGACAGACAGACATAATTCCAAAAATGGTATTTTCGGACTTTGGGAGGTTTAAAACATCGAGATTCGTCAAAATCTCGAAATGGAATTTTTGGAGGATTCCAATACTTTCCCTAAACTTCGTATACGAGAAAGTCAGGGAGGTCTAAAACGTCAAGATTCATTAAAATCTCGACATTGAATTTTTGGACGATTACAATACTTTCCCTATACTTATACTATATATAATAATAATAATAATAATTCATTACATTTATATAGCGCTTTTCTCAGTACTCAAAGCGCTATCCACACAGGGAGGAACCGGGAAGCGAACCCATATGAGAAAGTAAAAAGCAAGAATGCATAATAAAAAGGAAAAATGAGCAATTTAACATATTCATAATTAGTAGATATAAAACATATATTGTATGTGAAAGAATAATATTTCATAAGCAGGTTTTAAAGAGGAAACAAAACAAAGTCGAAGGGTTGGAGTACCACCGTTGTGACCGCATATAATTGAAAGGAAATTGTATTGAAGAGTACACAACAAGTTGTGGGTAACGCCATTTCAGACAGGAGTCCAGCACTGAACTGCCTCAAGATGGCCAAATTCCTGGTCATATGGGTTCCAGGCCGGAAGGTCCTGGTGGGCAGATAACAGAAGTGATGTTAGTGGCAGAACGGTTGTCAATATTCCGTTTTGCAGAGCGAGGAAGAGAGACGGCATTAGAACCCAGTGCCAATCCCTATTTCTCCATGTGCATGCATGAGACAAGGTTTATTATACAAGTTTAAAGGCCACAGTGATACCCTGAATATTGATTGATTTTCACTGCTGCCTACAAAATGCCATTTAATCAGTACAAGCTGCAAAAATATGACTCATACATTGGTCACTCTTGCTAACATTAAAAAAAATATATGTTCACAAGGAATGATGCCTCATAAAATAATGATAGATTTGATTATGGGTGAATTGTAGGTTTAATAGCCTTTCCTCCACTAGAAGGCACTGTCCTCATGTTATGCTATATCGAGAGGTGACCAGGTAATGCAATCCATCTTCTCCCAAGGTGCAGGTTTCTTTTCAGGCTGCATCAAGTTTTCCTCCAAGAATTTCTCGCATTCATTTTACTATCATAAGCCCTCCAGGGTTTAGAAAAGCATCCCCACATCATGATGCTGCCACCACCATGCTTCACTGTGCAGATGGTGTGTTTATGATAACATTCAAGTGTAACATGATATTTAGTCTGATGAAAAAAAAAAAAACTCAGATTAAGTGCTGCCTCTTTATGAGTTTTTGTTTATTTTTTTGATTCTGTGGATTTCAACTTGTGCTTCCTTTTTGACCTTGATTTCCATCTCAAGTTTTGGCTTTGTTGTGGTGTTCCTGTCTTCTCTGGTTTTGACTATTCTTTGACTTTTTGACTTCACCTTTACCTTGGTTTCAACTCAAATTTACTTGCTAGCCTTCTAGCCCAACAGTAACTTAAGCGTAACGTCTCTTGACTTTGTACTTTACACCTCATGATTTATAACCTAACATTCTATTAGATCTCTTTATCCCTTTTGCACATTTGATGTAATGTAGATAGAGATGACCCCATTTTCTACTCCTACGGTGTGCTTTCAAGTTTCAGACCTCCCATTGTGCATTCATTATTTCCCACATATAGTATTTTAAATTTTCTTACATTAAATTTCATCTGCCACAAATCTGCCCAAGCCTATATTCTGCCCAAATCCCTCTATAATGATTTAGCCAAATGTACATTATCTGCCAGCTGGCATCATCTGCTAACTTAACCAGCTTATTGATTATATTCCCATCCAGATCATTTATTTTAAAAAGAGCAGCACCCTCAGCACTGACCTCTGCAGGACACCAGTCTTAAAATGACTTAATTCAGAAAATGTTCCCCTCTCCATAACCTTGAACTCACACTTCTTTTTGTTTAAATATATCATACAATTCAAGAAAAGTACAAAACATGACCATAGAAGATTGAGGTTAATAATAATAATAAAACATTTTATTTATTTAGTGCCTTTCCCATGCTAACAGCGATTGTGACCAAAGAAATGCAGACTTAAGTCTGGATAAGATATTTTAAGACAATAAGAGCCTCACAGGTGCTGAAATCAATTTTTTCTTCTGTTATCCATGAATAAATTGGCAACAACCAAATTGGGTACAATTGTCAATATTAAAAATAATTTTATCCTGTTGCATGAAATTCAGTTAATGCTGCAAAACATATAATTTGTATTTGCTAATTTCACATTGAGGTCTTGCTTTCTCTCATTTTCTGGCTCCCTCTTATTTGATCTTCGTATTTTTAGTTGACACTTTCTAGCCTTTTCAGCAATAGTTTCTTTGTAGCAGATAACCAATAAATTTACAGTAAATTTTGTTGAACTTCCTTACCTGAAGCAAAATTTAGCAGTAAATGCTACCAAATAGAGTCATTAAGGTTGGAGAACTAACATCCCTTGCACTAATACTTCTCTGCTATAAAAATGAATTACTCCCAGATTTCTGGCTCTTCGGTTTCAATGGTCCAAATGATTAGATAATTGCTTCCAATTTTGTAAGGAAATGGTGCCAAAAGTTTAGGTTTATATGTACGGAAGTTGCATTTTTTATATTAAAGTTAATTTACTGTATATTCAGTGTTTTCAAGCCATGTCAGTTTCAACTTCAAAACATAAATGATCCAATTCTGTTTCTTTGTGACTAAATTAAACATTTATTTGCCAACACTTGCAGTACTTACTGTGTGACCCCAAACAAGTCACTTAACCTGCACATGCTAGAATTAAAGAAATATGGAAACAATTACAGCACTGTCAACTGAAAGCTGTTTTTAATAAAAACATTCACTAAATAAACAAGCATAAGAGTGTAAAACTGAACATGACTTTACTGGGAATAGTAGCTTGTAAAATCACTTTCACTTTTGATTCTCGGTTGTGCAATGGCCCAGGAGGTAGCATTTCCTCTTTCCTGGTGGCTAATACCACTTAAAATCCATGGTAAGAGCTATTTAGCTTTCTAGTGCATATATTTTTTTTCCATTTTTTTGTGGATTTCTTCCAGGATTCCATTTTCCTCTAACCATATAACAACAGGCTGTTAAGTTGACTAGCAACTCTGAACTAGGCCAGTGTGAATAAAGGTGGTCTTTGCTAACATTTTAAGGGTGTTCACATATAATGCAAGAAGCACCTACTGCAATAGTCATGTCTGTCTGTCTATTTGCAGAATCTCCCTGTGGAAAGATTTTGTCAAAATATGGCACACTTATACTTCAAATAAATTTGTTAGGAAAGTTCAATATCTGGAACAGTTTGCGCTGTATAAAGATTTGAAATATCAAACTCTTCCACTGAAAAGCATTTCACACCCTTCTAACTTACAGAATAAATTCTAGGGTTAAAAGTCACGCCAGTGTTCAAGAACCAAAACTAACAAAATGAAATTCCCTTACCAAAATAAACTATATGCTAAGCAAGAAGATTGACTGGAAAAATAGAAAGCAGCGTGCCCCGCCATCTTAAATAGTTGGATACCCAACTTTCTAACTAACAACCAGTAACAGGGACTCAGCTGTGAAAACTGAATAGAAAATGGTGGTGCAAATAAAACTGAATATGTTACAAACAAAATATTATTGTTCAAAAACAGTTCAAATTATTCAAGACAGAAATAGAAGTGTGAAAGTTTACAGGGTCGTTGTTTCATGTATGCATAGTGTGGTGAAATTCTTACTTGCACATGCTAATCAAACTGCAACGTGTTGCCATTCTCCAGTCCCACAATTAATGAGAAGAACTACAGTACGTTACCTCAAAATCTCCTGGCTTCCTTACCTGAGATATCACAGAACACATTTGTCATAACCGAGGAGTATAACAAATGGCAGACAAATGTCTTGAGCACTCAAAAGAAGAATTGTTATCAAGTATATCAGTGGGATTCTTCACACTTGTGCTCTTCCACATTCATTTTAGGGTTTAGATCAAGTCTTGTTGTTTTATTATGCTACTTATGTGTTTTTTGAAGCTGTCTCATTTTTATTTTTTATTCAGGACTGCAGAATGTTCATGCCTCTTTTGGAGCTAGTGTATATAGGCGGTTGCCCACACTGATTATGCAGATTTGGGGATTACAGCAACTTATTGTGAGCCTGATGTAGGGCATCTATATTTCCTCCTCAGAAATTTTCTATTTTTTTTAGCACCCTTGACAGGTTGATTTGTTTCCCTGTTACTGCTGAATCATTTTGGTGACTCAATAGCTGGTTTTGTAAATAAAAAATCTAAAAAATATATTTTTTATTTTTATGGGTTGCTGGGAGTGCCACAAGGCAGTGAAAAACATGTATTTTTAAACTATGGCCTATAGTGTGAGGTTATGCTGCTCTTTCTGTTTCTGCATGTTTCAGTTTTCATTTTGTTTCATTTTGTTTTTCAACAATTCTAATCAATGCATCCCCTTGAAGTGCATTCTTATCAATGATGTGTGCGAGAGTTTAATAAATACTGTGATATGCTTTTAGACACTGACACCACCATTCTCATTGCTTCGGAGTACAATGTATCGGAGACCCACATATTTCTTTGCTTTTTCAGCTTTCTGTTGGCTTCTGGATTGATTTAGCAGCCTGTACTACTTGTGGGTGAACTTGGCAGTTTCCTGTATGCCTCCCTTTCCAGTGGTTTCATACATAAACACCACATTAGTCGACACTGACTGAAATAGGACTGGGTGGGGAAGGATAAACTCACATGTGGGATGTTAACTGTGTTTTTTAGCACAAGGAAACCATATCCCCCCCAGTGGAATGGAAGCTGAATATTTCTCAACATACCAATGGTTGCTTTGGCTTCTCCGCCCTTTGCTATTTTTACAGCTTGAGATAAAACTACACATCTTGGCTCATTTGATAAAGGCTATCATGTACAAATATCGGAATGAACCCAGGGATCTGCTTGTCTGTAGCATTATTATGGAAGCGGGAATGCTAGGCCTAAGATATTTATCTGAGTAGGTTACATTTTCTTTGCACGCTAATGTTCATTTGGTCTGTAATTAGTCTCAAAAATGAAAAGTTTAGCATACTGTTCAAGTCTTGTACTTTGAGGTTAAAAAAACAGTAGGGAATTGTGTTTATCTCCTGGGGTGGTTACGTTTAAAAACACTCCTTTCATTAACAGTTCCTTTTTTTCCTTTTATTGACTTTAGGGCAGAAACATTTTTTTTAATCTGCACATACAAAATTTTATTTTAAATTCCATTTACATGTACTTTCTTAGCAGATGCTTTTATCCAAAGTGACTTACAAAAGAGGTCAACATAATCAAGTAAATAACAGTCTGGGTGACCTTTTAGGAATAAGTGTTACATGACAAGGTTAAAAAATTGATTTTCAGAAGAAAAATGTAAGCAAGTTACAATTCTTAAATTACAAAGCAGAAATTCACCAGATAATAGGGTCTTCAAATATTTCTTTAACACATTGAGAGAGTCAGAATTTCAAATAGAAGTAAGCAGCCTATTCTAGCAGCTAGGCACTAACTAAGAAAAGAGTCTGGATTGAGATTTGATGGCATGCAAAGGTGGAATCACCAGATGCCATTCATCAGCAGATCTGAGGAGTCAAGAAGGTTCATAGAACTTCACAAGTGTCTCCATATATGTAGTGTTGACCCACTGACTACTCTGTAGGCTGTAAGTTCAAGGATTTGAACTCAGTATATGCTAAAGGCAGTCAATGAAGTGATCATAAAAGAGAAGTGACATGTTCCAGACCCGGTTGGTTGAATACCAGATGTGCCACTGCATTTGGAATCATCTGCAGTGGCTGGTGACACATGCCACTACTCCTGCCAGCAGAGAAGTGCACTAGTCCAGACGAGACAAGACCAAACCCTGGGCCAGGACCTGTACTGCACACTCTGTCATATACAGTCTGATCTTGCTGATGTTATACAGAGACAGAAAAACTGTTGCAACATGGTCAGTGAAAGACAGCTAACCATTAATCACGATATTGAACTTACTAGTAACAGATTCAATGCAGGAATGAACCCTCAACAGGATGGCAATCCTTCCTAAAGCCCAGGTGCAGGTGCAGTTTTGGCAGATTTACTGCTAGCAATTTAATTGTGTCTCGGGACTGTGGAATAAGTAGAGTTTCTCAGAGAAAATCAAGTTGAATACCCTTTGATGTGGTAAAGGGCCTGGAAGCTTTTGCCAGGTGCAAGAGAAGCATCATGATGATGGTCTTGTGAAGAGTCGTGTAGAAAACTTCCAAAGTGTTAGTGAAAGAGCACCTCTGCCTCCTGCCACCATGAGGTGACAGACCCTCTGCTCATTATTGCTGCCCCAGAAGTGTTTTGTTTTGCTTCTCACAATATCTGTGGGCTTATTTTTCTGCTCTTGTAATTCCACACACATTGATATTAAGTGCTATTTATATGAATACATTTGATATGTTTTAAATTTCTTATTCTCATTTTCTGAACTGTTTCTTCCCAGAATTCTCCTTGGCTGCGCTCTAAGTGATGTCATCAGTGCAGCCATATAAATATATATATATATATATATATATATATATATATATATATATATATATATATATATATATATATATATATATATATATATAAGAAGATCCACTCGAAAGAGGCCCTGAATATTCTGTTGTAACTCCCGTTAAGATGAAGCAATCTGAACCAAAAAAATACCTTATATACAGGTATCTTGACGTATGTGCAGTCAATTGCATTACATGTGATGCTGGAAGTGATTTCTGTTTTCTGCCAGACACATTTCGACACGGCACTCCATGTTCCTGAATGTATCAGCAAGCGCCTCGAGGGGAATAGTAGCAATTCTGCGTTGGATGTTTTCCTTCAAATCTTCCACAATCTTACATCTTCGGCTTGTTCTGATTAGACTTTTTCTTTGAGCATACCCCAAAGGAAGAAGTCTGGTGGTGTCAGATCCGGTGACCGTGGTAGCCAAAGCCCCTTTGAAATTACCCTGTTGCCGAAGAAGGACTCAATTTCTGCCATGCTCCTTGCTGATGTGTGATACATTGCTCCATCTTGTTGGAAGTAACATTCCGTTAACTCACGATCATCCAGTTGATTCTGACATCTCTTAAACAAATTAGTAACCCAATAGGTTTGCACCATGAAGATGCACTGCTCAATACTGTATACCACCATCCTGATGAGAAATTGAGTGACTGAGTGAAGGGGTACAGACAGTATGCACCCAGAAGTTACAAACGGAGGTTAAATGTTGCAATGGTTGTCCGGCACCAACCTCATCGCTCCGACGCAGAGGCATCCCGGCTTGTTCGAAGCTCCATATACTGAGGAGCATATTGCAGGTTTAAGACGTATTTTTCTGAACTCTCGACTACGATTCAAGTTTTACCCACTCCTTTTTCTGACGATAGATCGGTTTGTTTCCTGAATTCCGAACCAATAAATATGAACATAAAAGTCAACATAATCACAAAAAACAAAACAAATTTTCTGTAAAAACAAAATATTCTTAACACATAAAGCAACATTTAAGGCCGGGATTTTCTGTCCTGGCAATCCTTTACCAGATTAAGTGAGCTTCAAAAACAGATGGATGGAAGAATACATGGATGAATGTTTTGGGAATCTCTCCTCCTTTTTAAAAACACAATGCTTCAAAGTGTAAATATGTAAGATTTTGAGTTTAGTCTTCTTTAAAAGTAAGGCTTCTATTTAGTCTATGAGCAAAAAAATTTGTTACGAAAGGTTAATTATGGAAAAAGATGCTGGAGAATTCACTGTCAAAGTGTTATGTAAAAGAAATGAGCTGAATGTCAAAAGAAATTGTTTAACAGCAACAGGAAGACTTAACTCCACAATGAGGAGTGTGTACTTGTGTAGTTGACTGTAGAGTTTAACTTATTCAATTTTCATATTTTGTTTATTCAGTTCTTTCTTTCTTTCTTTCTTTCTTTCTTTCTTTCTTTCTTTCTTTCTTTCTTTCTTTCTTTCTTTCTTTATTGTAAAATCTCATTTTTTCCTCTGATTATATAAAGGGTTTTAGAGACTTCACTCTGAGCAACACTAAACAGAATTTTAAAAATGCTCAGCACCAAATGAGATTAAAGTTCTAGTCATTGGCTATTAGACACAGCCATGGCGAAGCATCTGGAAAGCTGCCTCAGAGGTGATTTTATTTTCATCACAGCCATATCTTTGGAGCTAAAGCTGTAAACTCCTTGGAGGTAGGCATTCACATATGTTTTGCTTTGGAATTTTTCCTTGCAAGATTTATTTGAGGGATACGTGACAAGAATGTTTTCTCTGCAGAGCAGGGATTCTGTCCTCCAGGAGAAATTCAAACCACTTGAGTAAACTGTCAGGGGATGTTTGACCCGGCATTAAATTAATGATGTTAATCAATCACTTATGAAAATGTGTTAGGTGGAATATGTAAAATAGATTGTGACTGCCATTAATGTACACACCTGACATCCTCAACTATACCAGACAGAGTTATCAATCAAATGGAGGATTTTTTTTTACATTAATACTATCTAAGGCTAGTTTATAATAGCATATAATGATTGCACATTAAGACATAGAGGATTGTGGTCACTGATGGCTAAGCGAGGTCTGAAACCCTACTTGAAAGGTACTTCAGTAAGTTTAATTAGTTTAATTGATTCATCAGATAAACTGCAGAGATGATCAGCGCGTCCATTTTACTTTTTAAGCTTACAGGCTTTATGATATGAGATGGTGTTTAAGAATAGTCATACTACAGCAACTCTTTTTAAAGAACCATTGAGAAGTACAAGTAAAAGCCTGTCACCTTTACTAACCCTTGTCTATGCTAATCAACGTGCAAAATGTCACCACTTTCCAGTTCCATCTGTGATACGCCTTTCCTGTGTGGGCCTTATGTGTTATGTATTAGTAGATCCGAAGGGGTGGATCAAGAGATAGTAGAAACTGGGACTGCTAAAGACATACAGAATGTTCAGGGCATCCCAGTCACTAATGTGAAGCCAGACTAGACAGGAGCTAGGTGGAGATAATGTGTGTCAAACAAAGCAACTGATTGTAGACTTCAAGAGACTTGGAAAGGATTATACACTATATTGCTAAAAGTATTGGGATACCCCTCCAAATCATTGAATTCAGGTATTCCAATCACTTCCATGGCCACAGGTATATAAAATCAAGCACCAAGGCATGCAGATGGCTTCTACAAACATTTGTGAAAGAATGGGTTGCCCTCAGTGGATTCAAGCGTGTTACTGTGTTAGGATGCCACCTATGCTATAAGTCCATTCGTGAAATTTCCTCGCTGCTAAATATTCCAAGGTCAACTGTTAGTGATAATATAACAAAGTGGAAGTAATTGGGAACAACAGCAACTCAGCCATGAACTGGTAGGCCACGTAAAATCACAGAGCGGAGACAGTGCCTGCTGAGGTGCACAGTGTGCAGCAGTTGACAAATTTCTGCAGAGTCAATAGCTACAGAACTCCAGATTAGCTCAAGAACAGTGCGTAGATAACTTCATGGAATGGGATTCCATGGCCGAGCAGCTGCATCCAAGCCTTACATCACCAATGCAATGCAAAGCGTCAGATACAGTGGTGTAAAGCACACTCCATTGGACTCTAGAGCAGTGGAGACATGTCCTCTGGAGTGATGAATCGCGCAATCCGATGGTTGAGTCTGGGTTTGGCGGTTGCCAGGAGAACGATACTTGCCTGGCTGCATTGTACCAAATGTAAAGTTTGGTGGAGGGGGGATTATGGTGTGGGGTTGTTTTTTAGGAGTTGGGCTTGGCCCATTAGTTCCAGTGAAAGGAACTCTAAATGCTTCAGCATACGAAACCATTTTGGACAATTTCATGCTCTCAACTTTGTGGGAACAGTTTGACAGTTTGGCCTTTTCCTTTTCCAATATGACTACACACCAGTCCACAAAGCAAGGTCTATAAAGAAATATATGAGCTAGTTTGGTGTGGAAGAACTTGACTGGCCTGCAAAGAGTCCTGACCTCAACCCGATAGAACACTTTTGGGATGAATTAGAGTGGAGACTGCGAGCAAGCTAGGCCTTCTCATCCAACATCAGTGCTTGACCTCACAAATGCTCTCCTGGAAGAATGGTCAAAAATTCCAATAAACACACTCCTAAACCTTGTGGAAAACCTACCCAGAAGAGTTGAAGCTGTTGTAGCTGCAAAGGGTGGGCCAAGCCCACATTAAAGAATATGTATTAAGAATGGGATGCTCGTTAAAATTCATGTGTGTGTAAAGGCAGGCGTCAAAAATACTTTTGGCAATAGAGTGCACATTTATTTAAATCAGTAGGGTTGCTTTTGTTATGATTAATGGGACAGAATCAAATCAAAAAATTAAATCACATAAGAACTTCTGGCTTGGATAATAATAATAATTCATTACATTTATATAGCGCTTTCCTCAGTACTCAAAGCGCTATCCACACAGGGAGGAACCGGGAAGCGAACCCACAATCTTCCACAGTCTCCTTACTGCAAAGCATATAATAAGAGGGTTGGTGCCATCTGATAAGAGCTATGGTCAGATTTGTACCACAGGTTTACATTTAAAGGTTTTAGGATTTGAATAGAGCAAGTCCAACTTGTTGTGTCCACAAATGGAACATGCTGATAGAAGTTTTTCCTTCCAAAGATCCCTGGTTAAAGTCATCAGTACTCTTGGGTAAGAAGGATTTATCAAAAAGGTATTGGTAAATGACTGAATCATTTTTGTTGCTAACCTATTAATATCTAATCATTATTTTATTATCAGATAATTATTAGGTAGTTCAGATTGTATTGTGCTCACTTTTTACCAATGCTCATTCACATAAATCTTTGGTCCCTGTCCTGCCCTTTCCAGAATCATATCATATGTAACCCAAATCAGAATTAAATGGCATCTGAAATAAGTTTAAGCCCATTTTTCAGTGTACCCATAACGCCACAGTACCTGAACTCTCCATTAGATGTAACAGTTGACTTAACTTACTGAGAAGTAATCATAGATTTTTCATTATTTGAAGGAAGGCCAGTTTTAAAACCTTTCCTTCTTACTTTTCTCCTCGCTTCAGATCTTTATTCTTTCCTTCATTACACAAAAACAGCTAAACTGATGGAAAATACTTATAACAAATGCAGTACTTCTGCCATTCTCCTGCACCAATAAAAATTAGGAAAGGAAAACAAAAACAGCTCTTGTACAAAAACACGGACCAGAGAAAGAAGAAAAATGATTTCTCCATCAAGAGTTAAATAAAAAACCTATTTACAAAAACTATATGTGAAAAAATACAGAAGAAAAACACACTGTTAAGAGCCCCTTGACAACACTCAAGGGGTTTCACACGCTCACCACCTTCTCATTTTCTGGCACTCAGAATATTAAGCTAGACACTAACCCAGTCAAAAGATGGCCTCTTGTGTTTATTTCCCAGTTTTACATAAGAATGTGGTGAACAATCCTCGCCAACACACATCTGTTCCCTCCTATTAGGGTGCACTCGTTTCCCCACATCCAGGAACTATCCCACTTAATGCAGTCTCAGTCGGCATGTGTTCCCTAGGGTTGCTGGACTGTACTCTGTCTCACTCTCTCATGGTTGCACTCCCTCTGGTAAGGGCTCTCAAAATCTTCCAGATTTTTTTTTTTTAAATTGGCAATGCACAGTCTCAATGCCCTCTTTCTTTTTGGTAGTGACGGGATGTCAACAGGCAGTTGGCTTAGCCTGCCCGGGTACACAGATGATTCATGTGGCACTCTGTTAATCAAACATATGCATTACTGTGCAGCTGTGAAGCCGCATCCTCGCTAGAGTTTTTACACACCTCCTGCTTTTCTGAGGTAAGTGCCCCCTTCCATATATCTATTTACAAAATTTAAGTAATGCTATAAATAGCTTCACTTTGTGACAAGTTTTTTTTTTTCCACGCTACAAGGGTTCCTTACTGGTGCAGTCATTAATATAGAGAGAGAAGAGCAATGGGGAGAACACACATCTCTGGGAGACAATAATGCTGATTGTATGGGAGCTAAAGGTGAGTTTCCCCAGTTTGACCTGCTGCTTTGTATTTGTCTTTTCAGTTGCCTCAGTTTTCCTCTGGACACCTTCCTATATATAAGGTGTTCAATACAGCCCACTACTACAGTATCCAGCAAGCAATATTGTAGCATTCTTGTCTAATGCTAAAAACACATTACTTTAACATGGCTTTCTCTTAGCTTCATTTTATTTTAATCTTGATGCTCTGTATATTCAATTAATTATCATTACTATTCATGGTGGCTCCAAAATCCATACTAACCCCTACAGTCTCTTCTGTTCTTTTTCCGGTTTTCTGTGGTGGCGATCTGCACCAACACCACCCGATCAAAGCATCGTGATGTCCCTACATTGATGAATTAAAGACCAGAAGTCCACATGACCGTCATCATCAAGTTCTTCCATGAGAACCCTGAATACAATGAGGACTGATTGAGGTCATTTATGTTAGGTAGAATGCCTAGAAGGGGCTGGGTGGTCTCATGGCCTGGAACCCCTGCAGATTTTATTTTTTTTCCAGCCGTCTGGAGTTTTTTTGTTTTTTCTGTCCTCCCTGGCCATCAGACCTTACTTTTATTCCATGTTAATTAGTGTTCTCTTATTTTAATTTTTACTTTGTCTTTTTTTCTCTTTCTTCATCATGTAAAGCACTTTGAGCTACATTATTTGTATGAAAATGTGCTATATAAATAAAAGTTGTTGTTGTTGTTGTCATATTAGCAGACAGCAAACAGATGTCGTTCACATTATGATCTCGCAGTGTTTCACCCGTGACCATCCCACAATTCTGTGTGCATCTGCACTGCCAGTCAGTTTACACCACTGACTGCAGCTCAGTCCATTCATATTGTCTGGTTATTTCATGTACTGTCTAGTACACATTCTGTAATTATATGTAAAATTTATATTCTTAATTTCATGCTGTTGCCTAACAATACCAAAGTCATTCTCAACTTAAGAACATGAGGGCCTTCTCAATCACTCTTGGTGATGATCTCATCAGACCTTCTTCTTCTGCTAAAAATCTTAGTGCTCTTTTGATTTCTCCCTTTCTTACTCTACCCACATTCAACACATTAAGGAACATTCTCATTTCCAACGTAACGTATCCTGTATTTGCTCATTCCTTTCCCTTTCCAATGCTGAGAAACTTGTCCCTGCTTTTATTACATTCAGCTTCATCTACTAGAACTCCTTACTGGCAGGTGCCCCTTCGAATCTGTCATAAAAGCTCCCGTTGGTTCAGAGCTCTACTGCAAAAGTCCTGGCACAGACCCACAACAGTGAGGACATAACAGCCATCCTCCTCCACCTTCACTGGCTCCCTGTGTCTTACAGGACTGAGTAAACAATTCCACAAATAAACTATAAAGCTGGCCTTGCACTGAACTACATCAGTAACCTCCTCCATCACTAGGCTCCCTTCCGCGCACTAAGGTCCGCTGATTCTGACAGGCTCGCTATGCCCCAAACTAGTTCTATGCATGAGAGGTCTTCAGCTATATAGCACCCAGATTTTGGAACAAACTCCTGAAATTAATAAAAGCAGCAGACTCAATTCATTCTTTCAAAATACAACTTAAAACTTATTTGTTCAGGAAGGCGTTTAACTTACCCTGACATTCTGACTCTCCTTTCAGTTTAACTTCGCTGTCCGGATACCCAGGAATATTTGTGTTTGTACCACAAATCATGTAGTACTAAGGTGTTGTACTGTGTTAGCCATTATGAATGTAGTGAGAAGTCAAGGTAACTCAGGCCCCCTGTTGATTACATCTTGCCTGAAGAAGGGGCCTGAGTTGCTTTGAAAGCTTGCATTTTGTAATCTTTTTAGTTAGCCGATAAAAGGTGTCATTTTTGCTTGACTTCTCACTACCACAAATCATGTAATTTGTTTGTGTTTTTCTGGTAGTATATGTATTTTTGTATTTTATTCTTGTTTATTGTAGCTTTTCTATTTCAATGCTTTGCATATTTTGTATTTATCTTTAGATAGATAGATAGATAGATAGATAGATAGATAGATAGATAGATAGATAGATAGATAGATAGATAGATAGATAGATAGATAGATAGATAGTGTAGCAGTAGAGGTAGTTATCAACCTCTTTCACCCTCAGGTACCACTCCAAACACCAGGTAAAAGTACAAGACTCTTTATTTTTATGATAATTATGTGCACAAAGCACCCTCCACTCCACACTACTCATACGATAATCAATAAACACTACAAATACCAATCCTCCTCTCCCAGACACTTTGCCACCCTACCTCCCAGCTCAGCTCAGTGTCTGGGCTTTCCCAGAGTCCTTTTATACTCCCTGACCCGGAGGTGTTCCTGCCCAACAGTCCACAAGTCCTTATTACTTCCGGATCAGGGTAAAAGTCCTTTTCTTCAACCTGGAAGTACGTCATTTCTCCTGTTCACGTGACCAGGATGTACTTCCAGGTTATAGGGCACGTAAGAGTCCACCAGCCTCCCTACAGCGACTCCCGGTGGTCCCTAAGGTATCCAGCAGGGTTGTGCATAGAAACTACAAAGTCCATGAGGCCCTGCTGGAATTTGGGGTACATCCATGCTGTTGGGAGAGCTCCTCCTGGCGGCCTGGGGGTGAGGGCCGGAAACGGCCATTCATCACAATAGATAGATAGATAGATATATAGATAGATAGATAGATAGATAGATAGATAGATAGATAGATAGATAGATAGATAGATAGATAGATAGATAGATAGATACTAACTTCTGAACACACACCAACATGACTAAAAGGCCAGAACATTAAAAATAAAGAAAGCTTTTTACTTGTCTGTCACAGTCACAGTGAGGCATTATGTAGGAGTATTGCTGTTGGTATTGTCACACATGTGTTTTAGAGGAATATCCTCCTGGCTCATCACAGGTATGCAATAACCCATTGGGACGAGAGGAGGCGCTGTCCTTAACAGACTCATCTTTTTTCTCTTGTTTTGCAGCAATGAGAAGATGCTCCTTGAGGGAAAAATATCACTGCCACATTAGCAGCCACGCTATAAACATCTGACACCTATGTCGCTATGTCATCTGGACGCGGAATTAGTCAAAAGACAGAACTTCCTGTGACAGACTTGCACTCAAGGGCAAAAGCCTTCTTCTCATAGTCAAGAAGGCTGCTTATTCTGCTTCCATTTTGTGCCCTCGAGTACTGATTTTTGATTTGTATATTTAGAGAATTAAAAGGGGCAACCCCATTGGCACCCTAATACTTTTTGGACTTATACTACTTTGGAATTATATGGATGGAGACCCCATAGCGTTTTTTCACACACTTTTGCTGGAAGATTCATTTGCTGAAAGTCCTCAGTGTTAGTGTGTTAGAGAAAGGATGTGCAGCATTGTTCATGATGGCACTTAATTTTGTTTTAATTCTCTCCTTTGCTACGACCTCTAGAGTGTGTCCCATAAATAAGCTCACCCTTTTAATTAGCTTGTTGATTTGATGGGCATCTCCTGAAATGATGTTACCAGCCCAGCACACCACAGCGCAGAAAATCACACTGGCCATCGCAGAGTTGTGGAAGATGTGATGGTTATCACTTCCCACAATAAAGAATCACAGTCTCCTAAGAAAGAAGAGCCTTCTATGCCCTTTCGCCTCTGTGTTACAAGGACAATCCAATATGTCACTAATGTGGACCTCCAACTACTTGTAGGAGTGGACCACCTCTTCATCCACTCCCTATGTCACTATTTAGTATTTTATGCAGGTATTATTTATTATTTGTACTCAATGTTGTATATACCCTCTTGTACTTTTTGAATTTCTGAGAAGCACACAGAGCATGAAAAGGCATTATATAAATAAAATGTATTATTATTATTATTATCCATCCATCCATCAATCAATCATCCAACCCACTATATCCTAACTTCAGGGTCACGGGGGTCTGCTGGAGCTAATCCCAGCCAACACAGGGCGCAAGGCAGGGAACAAATCCTGGGCAGGGTGCCAGCCCACCACAGAGCATACACACACACACACACACACACGCACACACACCAAGCACACACTAGGGACAACTTAGAATCGCCAATGCACCTAACCTGCATGTCTTTGGACTGTGAGAGGAAACCGGAGCACCTGGAGGGAACCCACACAGACACGGGGAGAACATGCAAACTCCTGGCAGGGAGGACCCGGGAAGTTTTAGTGGAACTGTCTGCTGCTTTTATAATCATCATTGTTTGCAGCAGTTGTCATTGTCATTGTACAATTTAGTATTTTTCACTGCATTTCTGATGATTCACCTCCAAGGAGACAAGTAGCAAATATCTCCTATTGCATTAATAGTAATACAGAGTACAGTTATTCTTACTTACATGTTCGACCAACATGCAACATGTCACCACTCTCCAGGTCCATTTTTGGAAAGAATATACAAACATATTGTATTTTACTAAATAAAACGCACAAATCAGCTGAAACAGACTTTCTTCCTGATTCCATATAATTTGCTCCCTTTTCCTGAAAGCTTATGAATAAAAAACAAAGGAAAAACTCAGTATCTAAATGTACTTTACAGTGGGAAGGTATAACAACATTAAATGCAACTAAAATGAATTGAAGGTCTATGTACAAGAATGAAAGTGACAGATTTGTCGAAAATGAGCAATGGACCCTAAAACAGCATATAAAATCTTACTCATCCAACATGTCCCAAGTAAGTATATATCCATCATCTCATCTCATCTCATTTTCTGATACTGCTTTCCCTGGTGAAGGCCACGGTGACAGCAGGCCAAGCAGATCAGCCCAGACTTCCCTGTCCCCAGCTAAGAATTCCAACTCTTCCTGTGGAAGTTCCAGGCATTCTCAATCTAAGCCAGACGAGACAGATACTCCCTCCAGCATGTCCTGGGTCTGCCACAGGGTGTCTGCCCAGTGGGATGTGCCAGGAACAGCTTTAGTGTCCCCCAGGGGTAGTCACCAAGTGTGTATCCTTATGACATGCCCTGGCAACCTCAACTGACTCCTTTCAATGTGGAGGAGCAACAACTCTACTCTGAGGCTCTTCCAAATCGCTGAGCTTCTCACTCCATGTGACTACCCAGCAACCCTGTGAAGAAACCTCATCTCTTGCACTCACAGTCTCATTCTTTTAGTAACCACCTTGATGTGTCTCTCTCTTTCACGCCACACCTCTTCGGAGTAGCAGCGAGCCAAAGCACAGAGCAGCCACATCTGCCACAGACACGTAGCCCTTCACATACACCCGAGTAAGTTCAACTGGAGTAAAGCCAACAGCTGACCAGGAGAAATAACTGGCAGTAAGAAATCAAAGTCGATCGCTCAGCGGGTGGTGGAAACTTAATGCCAACTGTCTCTTAGTGATTCAGCTGAACACGGAAAGCGCCAAAGTACCGAAGTTACTACAAAAATGGAGAAGATGATATCAGTGCTAAACGTAAGTTCTATCTGCTCTCTGCCCGTTGAGGGCACGTTTATATGTTGTGTGTCCTGCAGCATGTACAGTTCAGGTTTTTGGGCTGACAATGTAGACAGCTTCACCTGACAAAAGTGTTTAGTTAATTTAGAGTTGATCGGGAAATTATTCGAATTGGAGGACCGCGTTAGGAACCTGATAGCAATTAGGCAAAGTGAAAACTGGATCGACTCGGTATGTTTAGACAATTTCAGCTACTTCTGATTCAGCTTCAGTCTCTCTAGGTCCCACTGTAGTCAGTGTGCGGCTGAAGTTAGCAGCACCAATTCAGCCACAGGGCAAGTGGGTAACAGTAAGACGGGGTCTAAGAAGCCAAAATTTAGTCCCTCGGTACCCAGGTCACCAATTCGAACCCAGACCAGATTCTCAGCACTCCGCAGCGCGCCTCTGGAAACTGAGAATAAGAAAGTACTCATAATTGGCGATTCCATAGTGCAGAATGTTAGAATTCCAAACTATGTTAAACCAGCAGTTAATGTTAAATGCCTCGCAGGGTCCAAGATTTCTAACATAGAGGCCGCATTGGACCGTTTGCCAATGATGAAGTATCAGCTTTATTGCTGCATGTCAGCACTAATGATATTTATTTACAGCAATCTGAGGTATTAAAGAGGAACTTCATCACTCTATGCACCAAAGCTAAAAGAAAATGTCGGAATTTAGTTGTATCTGGCCCCTTACCAAGATTATATAGAGGAGATGTGATTTATAGCAAATTGCATTCCCTTCACTGCTGGTTAGAAACCTGGTGTGCAAATAAAAGTATAGTGTTTGTGAACAATTGGGAAAGGCCTGGATTTTTCAAGACAGATGGTCTTCATCCTAACTGAAGGGGATCTTACGTATATATTATCCCAAAAAATTTCAGCAGAACTGCCCGGCTGACTGATTAGAGCACCATCTAGGCCACAGTCATGTGATCTTAAATCACAGGCTGTTGTTTATCTCACCTGTTGCTATCCTGAAGCTGTTACCCATAATCCCTGTTGTGGGGCATCCAGTAAATTTAGTCTTGATGCAAACCTTAAATTACTCGATAACCAAAAAACAAGGTATATAATTAGACCAAGGGATAAAACCAGACCCTCCACCAGGGGCATCTCTAATAGAAATTTACTTCAAATTAAAACTAAAAATATATCACCTGTTCTGAAAGAAGCATGCAGTTTTAAATGCTGCTTATTGAACATTTGCTCTCTGGGCAGTAAAACTGTTTTGGTAAATTATATTATATTAAGTACAAAATCTGATCTGTGTCTTCTCACTGAAACCTGGCTTAGTAAATGTGACACTGTTCCCCTAGCTGAGGCGTCACCAGATGGATACTTGTTCCTTCATAAGTCTAGAGATTCTGGTCGAGGAGGAAGCCTTGGAATAATTCATTATAACAAAATGCAAATCACGTCTAAAAATTTAGGCGACTTTACATCCTTTGAGGCATTCATTTTAAATATTAAAACAGATTCCAACACAATTGTAGTGCTAGTCTACGGACCGCCAGAGCCATATTCATTGTTCATGACTGAATGTAGCAATCTTTTATCTGATTTGGCTATAAATTATGATCACGTAGTATTGATGGGGGATTTTAATGTACACATTGATGTGAAAACTGACACTTTTAGCAAATGTTTTACTTATTTGTTGAATTCAGTAGGATTTTGTCAGATTGTCAAAGGTCCAACTCATAATCATAACCACACATTAGATTTAATTATAACTTACAAAGTTGAAATTCAAAATTTAAATATTACTCCATTAAATGAAGTTATTTCTGATCACTACTTAATTACATTTGATTTAGTCCTGTCCTTGCCAACGCACTCACAGATTAAAACAAAGACAGTGCGACATCTAGATTGTAATTCTGCTTCAAAATTTATAGATACTTTGAGAAAGTCGAGGGTAATTGTGGAAAACCATTTAGATCAGTTAACATCAAATGTAAACATGGAAAACAGTTTAGATCAGCTAACATCACATTATAATGTGACCTTGAGAGATACTCTGGACGCAGTGGCTCCCCTTAAAACAAAAGTGATCAAAGCACATAGAAACTCTCCCTGGTTTAATGAAAACACTCAAGCTCTTAAATTAGAGTGTTGAAAACTGGAGCACAGATGGAGAACAACAAAGCTACATGTATTTCAAATTGCATGGACAGAGAGTGTTAAAAAATATAAAAAAGCTCTCTTTAAAGCTCGCTCAGAATACTATTCTACAATAATAGATAGCAATAATAAAAATCCTTGGGTACTGTTTAGAACAGTTGCTAAATTAACAAATGGGAATTCAGATCTACAGTGCAAAATACCAACAGATATTAACAGTACAGATTTTATGAACTTCTTCAATGAGAAAATTAAAAATATAAGATCCCAGATCTCAGCATCACAGTACAAACCTCATACTAGCTTAGCAGACCCTGCCTCACATTGCATTCAGCACTTTAGTAATTTTAATTCTGTAACTGAGCAGGAAGTCTTAACTTTAATTTCTAAAATGAAACCCACTACTTGTTCCCTAGATCCAGTGCCAACAAAACTAGTAAAAAGTGCAATGGATGTTCTTGCAGTGCCCATTCTAAACATTATCAGTAGTTCATTATTGCATGGCACAGTACCTGATACACTAAAAGTGTCAGTCATTAAACCATTACTTAAAAAGTCAGACCTAGACCCACACATACTAAATAATGATAGGCCTATTTCAAATGTACTCTTTCTCTCTAAAATACTAGAAAAAGTAGTCACCAATCAGCTTCAGTCACACCTTACGCATTACAATTTATTTGAGAAATTCCAGTCTGGTTTCCGCATTGGTCATAGTACAGAAACGGCACTAACGCGGGTTGTAAATGACATTCTGATATCCTCTGATGAAGAAAACTCCAATGTAATTATGCTGTTATACTTAAGCGCAGCATTTGACATTATTGACCATTCTATTTTACTGCATAGGCTAGAAAATGAAGTTGGTCTTACAGGCACTGTGCTCACTTGGTTTAGTTCTTATTTATCAAATCGATTCCAATATGTACAGAAATGTGCTGACAGTACTCCATCATTATACACAGAAGTTCAATATGGTGTCCCGCAGGGCTCAGTACTGGGACCTTTAATGTTTTCACTTTACATGCTTCCACTGGGATCTATCATTAGGAAACATAATGTTAATTTTCACTCATATGCAGATGACACCCAGTTATACCTTTCATTTAGATCAAATTAAGTTTCTCCGATGTTGTCTTTAATTAGTTGTGTTATTGAATTAAAGGAATGGATGAATGAGAACTACTTGTCTTTAAACACAGATAAAACAGAGATGTTAATTTTTGGAGGGAATGATGCTGATCACAATACTATTTTGTCATCATTTAACTCAGTTGGAATCACCATTAATTTTATTGAATCAGCCCGCAATCTAGGAGTTATCTTTGACTCTAGCATGTCATTTAAAGCGCATATTACAAAGTTGTCCAAATCATGTTTCTTCCAACTTAAAAATGTTGGGAAATTAAGGCGCTTTCTAAATAAACAGGATTCTGAGAGATTAATTCATGCATTTATTTCTAGTAGGATTGACTACTGCAATGTGGTGTTCACCGGATGTTCAAACTGTTCTTTATACAGCCTCCAGTTAATCCAAAATGCTGCTGCAAGAATTTTTACTAGAACAAGAAAATACGAACACATCACTCTAGCTCTTAAATCCTTACACTGGCTAGCCAAGGTTCGGCTTACTTGTCTAAACTTATCATGACTTACAAACCAGAGTGCACATTAAGACCTCAAGATGCTGGTCTGCTTATGATTCCAAGGATTAATAAAATAACACTGGGAGGTCAAGCTTTTAGTTACCCTAAACTGTGGAATGGTCTGCCTGCTACTATAAGAGATGCTCCTTCAGTCTCAGCTTTTAAATCCCGGCTGAAGACTCACTACTTCAGTTTAGCATATCCTGACTAGAGCTGCTGATTAACTGTACAGACTGCATCTCTGTTGTTAGTAATTAGCACTAAAACATAAATAACATGATCGTTATAATGTGTTACTAACCCACACCTATTCTGTTTCTCTTCTCTGTACTCAAATGTGGCACTTGGTGCCACGACCCACCTGCCAAGTTATTTTGCCTGCTTAAGGTAAAGTCATCCCTGATGGAGGAATCGTGGGGTAGAGGGGTCCTTTCATTGGATTGACTGGCCCAGCGCTGACTGAACTGTGGAATGTCAAATGGGGGAGGCAGCTTGATGGCTGAGGTCTCCAGGACTCTGAACAAATCCAAATCGTATCATGTAATATCATCTACTGTTAAATTCTGCTCTGTACTTGTAAAATTTTTATTTTTATACTGTATTGAGGATTTGTTCTGTTCTGTGTATTTTATTGTATTGACCCCCTTCTTTTTGACACCCACTGCATGCCCAACCTACCTGGAAAGGGGTCTCTCTTTGGACTGCCTTTTTCAAGGTTTCTTCCATTTTTTCCCCTAGAAGGGTTTTTTGGGAGTTTTGCCTTTTCTTCTTAGAAAGTCAAGGCTGGGGGGCTGTCAAGAGACAGGGCCTGTTAAAGCCCATTGCAGCACTTCTTGTGTGATTTTGGTCTATACAAAAATAAATTGTATTGTATTGTATGTGGTGGTGAGGCTTGATCATCTTAGGGATACCCAGAATTGTGTTGTGGTAGGGTCTCCTTTGGTGAACAGGTTTGGGCTTCAAAGGTCAGACAAAGAACAGTTAACAAAGAGCCTCATGATGGTGCACTTCATGAAACATTTTATCCTGCTTGAGGTAGGGTTACTGAGACCCACATCTGGAGCAAGACTTGTTGGTGGCATTCATTGGTGTAGGTGCCTGGTGGTTGGGTAATGTGGAGCCCTCTTGTTTGCGCACCACTTACAAGATGAAGGATCTAGGGTTAGGGTTAGATGCGATGCCAGTTTAATAAATCATCCAGACAGACTGGTCCCTGGAGTTATCCATATTTTCAATTATGCATTCAGTTGTTTGAACCTACATCCAAATTCTGACTATTTCTGTCTAACTCTGTGTAAAATAAAAACTTGATGGAAGGGAAACAAAATGTAAATGTATAGTATACCAAGGAAATGTTAGACTTTTAGTACTAAAGAAAAAAGAGCCAGCAGTTTGTTCAAAGAATGTTGATAAGCTGTCATGTTCACCAACTTGTAAATGACACCAACAAATGAGATTCTGTGCCTCCTCTCTGTGGAGCACTAACATAATTTTTGAGAGTTACTCCCAGATCAACAAATGGCTGTAAACTATATGACATCTCATCATTCATTCTTTGGTTGAGTTAGGTCATAGTGAGGTTATGTTTAGAATGCTGTTAGTGAGGAGACTCTGCACAGGCACCATGCTTAGTGAACAAAGGCTTCACATATGTCGATATTGTTATAGATGTTGAAAAACATTTGTTTAAGTTTTAATTTTTTTGCCATTAAAATATATCCTAATCAACTCTGATGGCGCTTAAGTTACCTCTCAGGCCTTTTGCTTTTAGTGCTATCTAATGACGATAGTATACTGTATTTATAAATTTATTGCAATAGCCATAGTAATTCCAAACATCTTGAAAGTCACTGTGACATTTCCACACCAGTTATCACAACACATTTGCTAGTGTAAAGCAGCTAACGTTGAAATGTAAGTGATGAGCAGAAGCCGTAAGTTGTTGTTACTTCTTTCTTCAAGCTTAATCTATGCGGCCAGTGTGCCAACAGCCTATTTATTTACTTTATGAACTTCACGAGTTCAAGCACTCATAATCACATTCTTTAGTTACATTCCATCAAAGTCTGGAGAAAAAGAATGAAAAATAAAAACAGCTGTGATTCTCTTTCTTACTTCAAATGGTATTTGTGAATTTACTGAACTTCATATTTATAGCATTTGGTATACAATGAAGTCAGTAAAGGCAGAGTGCCAGTACAGCAGGAGGAAGCAGGTCATCACATACCACTCCGCAATATTCTCAAACCCTCTTAATCTAATTAATGCCCACAAGGGCCAAAGCCACACCCAACAGTACTGAGTAGTAATAAGTGATCAATGCTAAATTCACTTTGCTTCGCGTTTGGCAAAAATGCAGAAATATTTGGGAATTTTGGCAAACTTGGTGAAATGCATTAAAGTCAATGAGGAAGGAGAAAATGAGCCAGTCTAGAGTGGCTCATAATGGTGTAATGGTCTTTTAAGTGTCTCTGAGGACTAGGGAAGTGCCCACCAACTACGCTGGAATGATTATTGTGGCAAAAAATGTCAGTTTTGAGGCAGCAGTGTTAACCATTGTGGCTCCCTGATATAAAATTATACACCAAGTCCACAGTACTCCAAGTCCATTGTTTCTCTCTGCATCTCCCGAGCTCCTATCACTATGACTAGCTAACATCCACAGAGCCTGTGATGCAAGGGATCAGCAATATATACTCGGGAGGGCTGTACCTGTCACTACCTGATCTGCACTACATTCAGCAAGGATCCTTATTACATTCTTAACCCAGCAATGAAGACACAACTTACAATGAATCTATAGAGAAAATGAAGTATTTTCATAATACAGTGATCCCTTGCTATATCGCGCTTCGCCTTTCGCGGCTTCACTCCATCGCGGATTTTATATGTAAGCATATTTAAATATATATCGCAGATTTTTCACTGGTTCGCGGATTTCTGCGGACAATGGGTCTTTTAATTTCTGGTACATGCTTCCTCAGTTGGTTTGCCCAGTTGATTTCATACAAGGGACGCTATTGGCAGATGGCTGAGAAGCTAGATTGCTTACTTTTCTCTCTCTCTTGCGCTGACTTTCTCTGATCCTGACGTATGGGGATTAAGCAGGGGGGCTGTTCGCACACCTAGATGATACGGACGCTCGTCTAAAAATGCTGAAAGATTATCTTCACGTTGCTATCTTTTGTGCAACTGCTTCCTGAAACGACATGCTGCACGGTGCTTCGCATACTTAAAAGCTGGAAGGGCACGTATTGATTTTTGACTGAAAAACAAACTCTCCCTCTCTCTATCTCTCTCTCTTTGTCTGCTCCTGACGGAGGGGGTGTGAGCTGCCGCCTTCAACAGCTTTGTGCCGTGGTGCTTCGCATACTTAAAAGCCAAACAGCCCTATTGATTTGTTTGCTAGAGATTGTTTTCTCTATCTATGTGACATGATCTGCTCCTGACACACACTCCTTTGAAGAGGAAGATATGTTTGCATTCTTTTAATTGTGAGACAGAACTGTCATCTCTGTCTTGTCATGGAGCACAGTTTAAACTTTTGAAAAAGAGACAAATGTTTGTTTGCAGTGTTTGAATAACGTTCCTGTCTCTCTACAACCTCCTGTGTTTCTGCGCAAATCTGTGACCCAAGCATGACAATATAAAAATAACCATATAAACATATGGTTTCTACTTCGCGGATTTTCTTATTTCGTGGGTGGCTCTGGAACGCAACCCCCGCGATGGAGGAGGGATTACTGTAGTCTCATTATGGTCAGCTAATGTGCCTCTCAAATGAAATAATGCAGATCATAGAAGTCATTCTGGAGACATAACAATCTTATAACACTGGTAACAGGAAATGATTTTGATTATATTTCCCATGTAAAAAGCTTACTTGAATATGTCTGAAAAACAACACTAAAAAGCTTGAAAAACACCCAATAAACCTTGGAAATTTACACCGCTCAAGTGTGAATGGGCCCTTAATGTTAGTAAAAAAGAGTGATGAGATCCGAAAACGTAACACCATGGCACAATGATGCCATTTCAAATTACATGAGCTGGATGCCCCATTGTTCCATGTATAAGGTGATATAAGGTTTAAGAAAGAAGCTTTCCAGACAAGCCCAGAATAATTTCAAGGCAATGGTGTCCAGAGAGAACAGGCTCTAATGGAAGGAGGACAAGGATAAAATCTTGTTTTTTGAAGTTCAGATTTCACAGTCCCATTCAGAAGAAATCAGTAAAGATCACCAGAGAGTGACCAACATAAATCTGTGATGACTGATGCCTTTTTATTTGCTCTCTAATACTTCCATCCATCCATCCATTTTCCAACCCGCTGAATCCGAACACAGGGTCACGGGGGTCTGCTGGAGCCAATCCCAGCCAACACAGGGCACAAGGCAGGAACCAATCCTGGGCAGGGTGCCAACCCACCGCAGTCTCTAATACTTCATTTTTGAAAAAGTTTTCAATACCCACTGACTGAGTACAGTGTTATAAAGGGAAAACAGACACATTGCAGTAAAGATGTAGGAGAAGTGAAGTCTGTGACCATTTAAAAGATCAAACAGCAATCTGCATGGAAGACTTTGTGATTTGTTACAATCAGGTTGTTTGATTTGAGTTTGGCATAAATTATTACCGGCTGTTTTGATGATGCAAGTCCAGCAAACCAAAGCAATTGAGATGAAACGGGCCATGTAACGTCAACCCACCCCAACACATCATTATCTAAAGACTTGAACACAGATGTTATCTGCTGAACATGTGGTCATTTGAAGATAAAAATTCACAACAAATGATGTGGTAAGGTCTCCTTGTTTTATTATCTAGAAGGACAATGCAGGTCATCATGTAACGAAGGCTGGCAAGAGCTACATTCAAATTTTCATTTGTAGATGTCACTGTTGTAACATAATAGAGCATTCACAAAAGGCAGTTTGCAGAGTAGTAACCACATCTAGAACACCTGCCAGTCCATTACAGGAGCCATCAAGCTGCTCATTCACTCTCACAGTAACAAACTCATGTCTTGTGTTACGATTAGGAGTCAGGACTATAGAGACTTCTTCCAATTCTATATTTAAAATCAGGTTCAGCTTCTGGAAGTAGAGAGATGGATGAAGAGATGGTATATAAGAAATCATTCTGTGAGGTTGACAGGGTGGACGCAATATGGCTTGTCACAGGAGGCTAGGGGTCAGACCCAGCCGGGGTGCCTGGAAGGACCAGGAGGTTGTCTATATGTCCCCTGGGCCAAGATGGGGCAACCGCCCTGGATGTGGAGGGGTCCACAAGGAGCAAGGAAGCTCAAGCCCACTGTGGCCCATGGCCACCGCCAGGGGGCGCCCCGAGCCTCGTTGAGCCTGGGAAACATGCACTTCCACCACACTTGGGAAGGTGGAGGAAGATCCTTCCAGGGACGCCCGGAGTGCTTCCGGGTGCAAGGGCAGCACTTCTGCCACACCAGGAAGTGCTGCCGGAAGGATGTCATCAGGCACCTGGAGCACATCCTTGTGGGAATAAAAGATGCTGCCTTCCTACAATCGGGGAGCTGGAGTCGGGAGTGGGAGCAGGACGAAGCTCCCACGGAAAGGTGGCCCACGGAGATTGGGAGAGGCTCGTGTTGGGAGTGATTGGTGCTGGGGGCACTGTGTGTTGTGCAAGAACTGTGTAAATAAACGTGTGGTTTATAAAGAAGCGGTGTCTGTCTGGTGGTGTTCGGACCTGGGTCTCACAGGCTGAAGAATCAGTAACGAGTAATAACACCATCTTAATGACAGGCATGTATGTATCGCTCCCATCATTGTTCCCAATACATTATTGAAATAAAGTTCCACGATAATTCATTCAGTGTCTGACATGCTATGCTATATTTTGAAGGATTGTCCTGAATCTCACATAAATGAGGGTTGTGAATAAAAAACATTTAACCGATTTGAAGATGAAAACCAGATAGGAAATTCTGAAACTACTAGCACCTAAGCCCCAACCCCAGGTCCTCCCCCAAATCACAATGTGCTTAACAGAGAAAACAAGATTTCAATATATCTTCCTTGTCAAATTTCATATCGACACTATAACTCAAAACTGCACTAGTGACTCAGGACAAGTATGATAAACAGAAAAATGGCTTCTGATAGACCAAGTAAAACTGACTGTGGAAACATTCCTGTCATGATTTGGTATGATTTTGGGGTCCTCAAAGGCTGTCGGTGCTTTTTCCCTCATTAGGTCTGCTTCCAGCATAGCCTCTGAGGTCGGAACGCATGTGTAATTGACACAATGGCATAAAAGGATGGCTATGGGTGCAAAATCTTATCTGATCTGCGGACACCAAATCTCTTTCATACTTATGTCTCGTGTATACTTTCGGTTTTGACCCTGTTGTTCTCTTGACCATGATTATTATCTCTCATATTTTTCATTTTTTGATTTTAACATGCATCTTACAGTTTTTGTTAAATAGTTTATCTGCCAGTTCACTGACAGAACAGTTCCTCATTGGTCCTCCTCAGTGTACACAATGAGAACTTCGAAATGAGGGTGTTCTGCACTAGCACTTTTTATAGTATACTGATAAACATAATGGGGACTTCCGGTTTGAGTGCACGCTGGCGGGACTGGTCGCTGCTGCTCGCCGGTAACTAGACTATGTGATTTTGCTAGACTAGTGATTTTGATGGTATTTTTTGCCATTTTGCTGACAATGGGGAGGTTATAGTCAGGCAGCAAGCAAACAAAGGAGAGAGAAATCTTAAAACTGACATGCTGGAGTGTAGCGTGAGCACCCTGTGCTGTTTCAGCAATTATAACCATTGATGGCTTGGCTTGCAGCCAGGCTGATTTATCTGGAAACATGTAGGTTGTTGGTGTGCAGGGCAATTTATTGATCTTCTTTTAAAAATAAAATTGTGAACATTTTTTAAACACTATGTGATATTTCTTCTCAAATAAGAGTCTCTCACAAACATAAAGGTTTGGGGACCGTCCCCATATAATGTCTGTAGGACAAAGAAACAGACGTACACGCTGTAAGTTGATCAAAACAGTAAGTATTTGACAATCATTACATACAAAGATGGCGTTTTTATACAGACAAAAAAAAAATGGAGACGGGAAGTGAGTTGGCAGGAGATGATGTCGAAGCTGTCGGACAGAAGCGACATCATCAAAGATGGACCGGAAGTGATGTGGAATCGGTAATGATGTCATCAGGAGGCGCCGGAATTGATGTCATTTGAAAAGTCCGGAAGATACGTCATCTGGGTTGGGCGGATGTGACGTTTTCAGTGGCCATCTTTTGGAATCCCTCTGTGTAAATTTATTTTTCTTCTTTTTGTCTGATGGGAAGAAAGAGAGAGAGAGGCACCGTTACTGTATATCAACCCTTCATCTCGCGATATTTCACTCACCTTTGAGCTTACCGACTGTCTCCTAAGCGCACGTGTGTGACACACTGCATTAAAAAAAATGAAATATTTATGTTCTTATGGTTGCTTCTAATGCACCTGTGACTGGGTTGAGCTTCTTTGTAAGCATCAAGGAGCCAGTGAGTGCTTTTTGTGTTGTTTAAGTACTTTAATTCACTTTATAATAGAGTAATGTGAGACGACAACTTCAGAAAGGTACATTAAGTGACCTTTTTTATTTCACAAGTTTAATTTAGGGCGGCACGGTGGCGCAGTGGTAACGCTGCTGCCTCGCAGTAAGGAGACCTGGG
This sequence comes from Erpetoichthys calabaricus, assembly GCF_900747795.2. NCBI lineage: Eukaryota > Metazoa > Chordata > Cladistia > Polypteriformes > Polypteridae > Erpetoichthys > Erpetoichthys calabaricus. The sequence goes on from NC_041408.2 coordinate 67,445,734, forward strand.
TTCACTTCCCAGGTCCTCCCTGTGTGGAGTTTGCATGTTCTCCCCGTGTCTGCGTGGGTTTCCTCCGGGTACTCCAGTTTCCTCCTACAGTCCAAAGACATGCAGGTTAGGTGCATTGGCGATTCTAAATGGTCCCTAGTGTGTGGCTGGTGCCCTGCCCGGAGTTTGTTTCCTGCCTTGTGTTGGCTGGGATTGGCGCCAGCAGACCCCTGTGACCCTGGAGTTAGGATATAGTGGGTTGGATAGATGGATGGAGGTTTAATTTAGCATACCACTATCTTACACTTCTACAATCTTTGTGCACATTATTTACTTTTTATGTGATTGTGTGTTTTTGTTCCCACAAAAATAAGCCAATCTCACTTTTAGGGACTGGCTGTTTTCTCTTCCTGTGAATGGGCCTTTTGAGTTATATAGATGTATGTCTTCCACAGGTCACTTCTTAGCATTTGCTGTAATGGGTGATCAGTGCACATGTTTAACCTAAAACTAGTGTACACTGCACTGTTTAAATAGGTCGTATCTAGTTTAAAAATTGGTGTCTTACCAACTTAGTCCTGAACAGGGTCACGGGGTGTGCTGGAGCCTATTCTAGTTAGCATAAGGCGCAAGTGAGGAACAAACCCTGGACAGGGTGCCAGTCCATCACAGGGTGAACACACATACTTGGGCCAATTTAGTACTACCAATCCACCTAACCTGCATGCCTTTGGACTGCAGGAGGAAACTAGTGCAAATTCAAGGGAAGAACATGCATGGAGGACCCGGGGCATGAAGCCTTGTCTCCTTACTGTGAGGCAGCAGCACTACCACCATGCAGCCCTAGTTTAAAAATGTTTAAAATGTTTTACCCAAACCACTGTTCAAATCTCTTTTACTTTATTCCCTTTTTAAGAAGTTGAAAAGAGTCTAAAGTACTTAAAAAGACAGAAACATTTAGAATTTAGGAGCGGCAACCTGCCCCTTTGTGCTTGCTGTGATGTTGCCGTCCAGTATGAACCGAGCAAAAGAGAGAAAGGCATCCTATAAACAAACAGGAGAATGTCTGCTGCACATGTGAGACCCCACCTCACCATGTTAAAGTGTGAAGCATCTACAGTATCTTTCTATATGATACACTACCATGGCTGTCCGTTTGTCTGTCCAGGATTTTGAATCACCTGTAGCTTGCAAACCTTTTGAACTATTGACCTGAAATTTGGCACACATATACTACGTGATGTTCACTATTCACTTTCGGGGTGATGATTGACCTCCAAGGTAATTCCTCTTTTTATTTATATTTTATTTTATTGTAAAATCAATTCTCAGCAGCGGCCTGCAAGGCGCTAATGTGGCACATGCGTACAGGCGCCGTTCTCATCGCTACCAACCACCTTCACCATCACTTCCCCTACCTCTTCATATCTTAAATCACTCTTGAGGCAGATTGAAGACTTAAGTGCCAGTTTAAGTGAAAATTTAAAGAAAACGTCCTAAGTAATTTCAACACAAACACTGACTTAATTAGTTTTAATGCGAAAAGATGCTGACGGAAGAAGAGAAGAAGTGGGCCGCTAGGGTGGAGAAAAGAAAAGCTGCTCAGGAAGCAGCAAGCGCATCAACTTCTGAGCAAACGAATGCTAAACATACAGAGAGAGAGGATTGAAACTATAAGTCAAGTGTATTTACTGCACGTTATCGTGCAGTGCACCATTACTGGTATAAGCATAAAACATGAAATAACTAGAGGAGCCTTTCAGCGTTCAGCATAACATGCTAAAGCATGATGAAAATTAAACATGAAAACTCTGAGCTGCTCTAATGTAACATTAAGCTCAGACCTCTGTGTAAATGGTTATGATTTGTTATCCTAAACATTAACAGCCATAACATAAATTATCCGTTTAGCTTGTATTCCAGCCCACACAAGGTGGGAGATGTACTTGGGCCCATTGGCCATAATTTTATGCTCATGCAGGAATTGAAGGTGTTGCCATTTCTCAGTTAAAAAGTGTTTTAGCCTTCTAAATTGCAAGACTGAGAATTTTTATTGTTTTGTAATGACAGTCTTTGTATATAAGAGTTAGAAGCGGACTTCTTTAAATTAATATGTAACTGAAACTAAATATTTATAAAAGCAACTGACGTTAAATATACAGTACAGTCTGGTGTAAACAAAATTGGAGCTTATAACAGTGGGCAGCCTTACAATTTAAATATATCAAAATGAACACATTCGCTCAGACATTCATTTAGCATCTATACCAGTAAACGTTTGAAAATGCAGTAAAAGTAAAAGAAGCCTGACAACATTCCCTTACAGATTTAATTAGAATGGGTGGAGGAAAGTGAGTTCTTGGTCTGCCTGTCATTGCACACAAGTCAGCTGAAGTTAAAGTGCCCATTTAGGACAGCTTTGAGAAAGAGATTGCTACTTATTTTGTTAAATTTGGCATCACACTTCCCTCCCTTTACATTCCCACATCCCGCTTCCCAGGACAATATGTTACCACATTGTTTAGAAGGGTACAAATCTAGCATGTAACCTGCTTGGACTGGAAAGATTTCCATCTCAATCTTACCAAAGAAAGAACCATAATTGTCAGCTCAGATGGTTGTGTGAATGGGCAGTTCCTGCACGCTTGAAATCTCTTTCAGCAGCTGCAGCTGACTTGGAAAGGAAATCAAATAGGAAGAAGCATATGATTCGCAAATGTAAATTATAACACAGCAGTGACAGTGAATAGCAGTGAGTACTGGAATATATTCATTCATCCTCAAGATTCATTTATTGGGTTGTGCCCATCCTGGCAGCATTAGATGCAAGGCAGGAAGCAGACCTGGGTAATGGCAAGTCCATTTCAAGGTATACTCTCAAACACAACCCCGCATTGGCTAATTTACAGTGATCAATTAATCTAATCTACATTTTTAGTGTACATGAATAACAATGTCTTGATAAATGTTTATGGATATCTATTTTGCTTGATCCAACAAGGCCTATCCAATTCACATCATGCACCAGACAGAAGCCAACCATGGAGTGAACACCCATACTGTATATTAAAGACAGACTCCCTGTTCAGTCAGTGAACTGGCAGATAAAATTTTGAGCAAAAACCGGTAAAGGCGTATAAAAAAAAAAAAAAAAAAAATATAAAGCAAAACAACACTGGAGCCCAATATGAGAAACAATAATTGCAGTCAAGCAAACAAGAGGTTGTAGAAGGGTACAGCCCGGACACAGACAGGCAGACACATTGCAAGCCATCACCACACGTTAAGTGCACCACACAAACCCCCAACTACTCCCAAAGTCCAGGCTTCCAGCAGCCACTTTCTTCTCTCTCTTCCAACACAACACTCAGGGCCTCTCCTGCCGCCTCCTCTGACCTCGTCCACCTCCTCACCCAACTCCAGCCTTGATTGTAGGGTGGCGGCTCCTTATATAGGCGGCTGATTGAGGGCCGCACCCGGCCACCTGCCACAGTACACCCCCGCTAGCTGAGACCTCCTGGGACCAGCGAACCATTCCGGGAGGACGGGAACCCCTCGGCGCCAAGCCGACACACTGTAGCCTAGGGCCCGATCCTGTCAAAACAAAAGAAAAACATGGGCGGAGGCGTGGCCCTGACGCAGCCCCTCGGCTCGTCCTCAGCTGGGCCAACGCTCTCGGCCCCGATCGGCGCTCCGATGCTCCCTTTCTCGGCTTCCCAGCCCGAGCAGTCCGTGCTCCCCGACACGGAATCACCAGTGGGATCACGCTCTGTTTCCACCTCTCCAGCTGCGGGATTCTCCTCTGCCTCAGCAGAGGACGGCCCTTTGAGGAACGCGCGCACCCAGCAGCGTGTCCTCCCCTGTCGGAGGAACTGGCTTCCCCAAGCCGCTTCCTCCTCTTAATTTGGGACGCCACAGCGGTTCTGATCTGCCCATTGTAAGAGGGCAGACCCAGCCTCGCTGGCGTCCGGAGCTTAACGGGGTCGGTCTCCCTTACCTTCCCCGCTGTGCCTCTCCGTCCAGGAGCTCCTGCAGTGCGTCGATCCTCCTGCCTCTGCGGCTCTCGCTCGCACGCCACTGCCATCCCTCCTGACACCTGCGTCTCCGCCCGGAGGGCACATCGCTCGGCCGGCAGCGATAGCACGCGCTGGATCTCATGCTGCAGCTCCTGCAGTATCGCTGCCAAAGAGGAAGAGACAGTCGGCGGTGTGCTTACCTTCCGGGCGGCGTCACTCGTCGACTGCTCTCCGTGGGCTCTTCCCTGCAGCCCACTCGGGTTTCTTCTTGGCACGAGACGGACATTCCCAGCTCCTGCCTCTGACCAATTGTTGGTGGGAGGACAGGACACGCTGCCCAATCCCGTGCCTGCTACGAGGAGGGACCTTCGGTCTGTGGCCTCCTCGCCCTCATTCCACACTCGAGGGCGAGGTTCTGGGCAGCTCCGCGGCTGCAGCATCTCCTTCCCGGCAGCTCTCCTAGCTGCCGCCACGCTCCCGAGCTGCCCCTGAAACACAAAAAAGTCCAACAGCGGACCACCCGTGGTCCGCGACACTCCCGGTACGTGCGGGGTTGGGTGCACGCCGCCCCTGCGGCACGTGGGTGAGCTCGCCTGCTGTGCCGGGCCTTCCACAGACAATTTAATGAATGCAGGTCCGCACCTTGTGCCAGGTGCAGCATCCTGCTGACTACGCCACTGTAGAAGGGTACAGCCCGGACACAGACAGGCAGACACATTGCAAGCCATCACCACACGTTTATTTACACAGTACTACTATTCTATACAAAGTCTTAAGTGCACCACACAAACCCCCACCGACTCCCAAAGTCCAGGCTTCCAGCAGCCACTTTCTTCTCTCTCTTCCAACACAACACTCAGGGCCTCTCCTGCCGCCTCCTCTGACCTCGTCCACCTCCTCACCCGACTCCAGCCTTGATTGTAGGGCGGCGGCTCCTTATATAGGCGGCTGATTGAGGGCCACACCTGGCCACCTGCCACAAGGGTCAAAACTTTAAGTACACATGAGAAAAGTGAACAAAGACAAGCTGAATATTTCAGAGATCTGGTATCCACAGATTGGATATGGATTTGCACCCATAGCTTTCCTTTTATCTCGTTGTGTCTATTATGCAGGAGTCCCAACCTCCGAGGCCATGCCCTAGCAATGCTGGAAGCAGACATAATGACAGAAGAAACACTGGTGACTTTTGAAGACCCCAAATCATACCAAATAATGTTATTCACTCAGACAACCGCAATCATTCACATTGGGCCAAAGAGACATCAGCCAACCTAACAAGTCTACATTTAGAATATGCAAAGAGTGCCCAGGGAAAACGCTCACGTACAGGGAGTGCATAGAAACATTGACAGAAAATGGAATTGAGTCCAGATCGCATGTGTTGTGGGGCTGCAGCACTAACTACTAAGCCGGTGTGCTGACCCTGATGATAGAATTAAATTAGGAGCAGGTAGTGAGAAGTCAAGCAAAATGACACCTTTTATTGGCTAACTAAAAAGATTACAATATGGCCTTCTTCAGGCAATATGTAATCAACGGGGAGCCTGAGTTGCCTTGAAAGCTTGCATATTGTAATCTTTTTAGTTAGCCAATAAAAGGTGTAATTTTGCTTGACTTCTCACTACATCCATAATGGCTAACACGGTACAACACCCTAGTACTATTTGAAGCAGGTAAAATGGAATTAGCACATAAAAGTGTCTGACTCTGTTATACTTTACAGAACCCGTGACCCAGCAACCTTTCCTGATATCACAGACTTCAGAACTGAGCATTTTTTGACCTCAAATCATTATACAGCCATTTCTTTTCAAAACCATTAACGGATAAGTTCTGTGTTTTTAAAGTCAACGTTCTTCACAGTTATTGTAAATGGTGTTCTAAAGTGAAGCATTTTTTTACAAATTTTAAAAAATGCTTAGACTGCACTGGCACTTTAAATTGGAGGTGAAAGGTCCAAACGTGAAAACATAAGCCTTAAACATACTGAATATGTCGATTTTTCAGGTTAAGAGTGCTATCAAATATTGATCCACCTCTTGAGATTGCACACTGTCACGCACATGCGAGCAGGAGACAACTAAATGGCCTGAATAACAGTAATTCCACATTCGACCAGGGGGCGGCGGGGTGCACTAACTGTCTTTCTCGATCCCTTGCAGACTATTCTGGGGAAATCCTGCAGGGTCCGGCGCCTCCAATGACATCACGTCGGGTTCCGGCACCTTTGATGACGTCACATCCGGTCCCCGCCTCTAATGACGTAATTTCCTACACTGGCTTTTAATAAGGCCATCTTGTCTCTATACCAGCGGTTCAGTTCTGGATTCCGTTCTGCAAAGATCTGTGCGCTAAATCCTAACCATTTGCAGCCAAGACATAATATATGGGTGGCTGCCCCAAAACTTCTTGATATCTCATAGTGATTTTTGTGACAACACATATTGCAAAACAGCACATACATGTCATTTTAGGAAGGAAAAAAAAGCAAAGAAATGTTGTGAGGTTCAGACAATTTAAAAAGAGATTAAGTGAGCTTCACCCCATTGCTTGTCTTCCTCCATGGCAATCTTTCAGCCTCAGGCAAGCTGTTTCCTTCAGTGTATACTTTTCATGTAGAAACAATCTTTTTCAAATACTGTTATTGAATGTAGATACTCAATTGTGAATTGCTGTCTGTGTTCTGTAGACAACAAGACAAAAATCACTGAACAATCACTCACAGTCTTTAAGTTTCCATACATAACAGGCTGTGTATCCAGGAAAAAGGGGCTGGATGTTATTTATTTCACAGCACATGAAGTACTAAACTCTTTTACTAATTGACAAGTATTATTGACATGTTTCCAGTATTCAGTCTCAAACAGGGCACCTTCCACAGGTATGCACACTGACTGATATCAATCAATCTGTAATACGGGAGGGCATGCAAACTCCATGTAGACCCTGTCACTGTGAGGCAGGAATGACAGCTTTCTGCTATCACTCTGTCTGTGTTTAAACATATCTTCTAAGTTACTAAACTTTAACTTGAATAAAACTAAATGAATGACAATAATGTTTGTTCGGTTCTTGTCACTTAATGCAAGCTATGCGCAGATTGAACATCTCTCTCACTAGCTGTCACTAGACTACCAAAGCATGAGAGTGCACAATGATACCAGTGGCAGCAGGCAATAATTAATACAAAATAACGTTCTAATCATTGCAAAATAACACAATAATTTATTTTTGAATTCCAGGAATTAACTTCTCAGTATTCAGTATGTGCCAGCATTAGGCGTGCACCCATCAGAAATGTCAAAACTCTACCTGATGACGACCACTGCAATTAGACAAGCGAACTTACAGTATATTCAGAAAGTATTCAGACCTCTTCACTTTCTGCATGCTTTACTTTTTTCTGCTTCTTTGGATTATTCTTGTGGATTTCACATCGGGGCTCATTTGCTGTGGATTGCCTTGTAGCCAACTCCTTTTGATTCCTTTTGTTGCTTTTTTGGAATATTTTGTTATTTTCCTACATTTTCCTGAATAAATCATTTATTCCGTTTGTGAGACTTGTTTCAGCAAACTGGAGCTTTAGGGATCTTCCTTTTATTTATTATTATTTTGGAACTTTCAAGACTTTCTTGAACTTTTGAAGCCAAAGCCCTATTTGACCTGGTGTAGGCTACCCAACACCCAATACAGATAGATGCAGACTCAATTTAAGCACATCACACAGCTTTTATTTACCTGTTGGAAACCTTCCCAAATGTTTCCCACCTAAACAACACAGTACACAAGCTTAATGAAATAAAGCACGCAGCAATTCTCTTTCTTCTACTCTCTGCCTCTCCTTCTGCCTCCACTCCTCCTCCAGCAAGCTTTGTCCCTCTTCCTCCCACCTCTGGCTCCTGGACCAGTGGAAGCTGCCTCCTTTTACCCTGTACTACTAGGAGCATTTCCGGTGGCCCGTTAGTATGATCCGGAAATATTTTCGGGTGAGACAGAAACCCAAAAAAGTAGGGCTCTGTAGCCCCTGAAACACCCCCTTGCAGCAACCACAGAGCCCAACAGGGCTGTACCGAACTCCAACTCCCATGGAGCCCTGTGGGAATCTGCCATGCTGTAGCAACCCAGGGGGCTGCCATCTAGCACTTTGGGGAGGGTAGCTTCTTTCCCCCGGTCCTTCCAGTATATAGGCATCCTGGCCGGGCTGTCTGCCACAAGGTCAATGCCAGCCTATAGGTTGGGAGCTCAGACTGCCTTGGAGTGCTGCTTTTCAGGACAGTCTGATGAGGATACCAGCTTGCTGTCAGCCCAATTTTGGAGCCTTCATAGCTTTGCAGTTTGTGTGCTGCTGAAATCATAAGAGGGATATCCATTAGTGTTTCATTATTGGGTGAACACCAAATTCTTATTCTGGTGCTACTGAATGTACAATAAATTAGATATGGAGAGTGCTGACAATTAAGAAATAAATATTTTAAATAGATGAACCAAAACTTACTTTATGAAAATTATGAATACAAAGGCACTCCACAATACTGAATTAAAATGAAAAGAGTAAAAGAAGAACATATGGAACTTTAACAGAGATTATTTAGTATTACATGGATACTGACATGAGCAGCCAGACTAAATTATAATTGTTGTAACTGGTGGGGTGCTCTTGACAAGCCAAGGCACAAAGTCCTGTACTAAACCTTTTACTCTGGACATAAGGCACACTTTATTTCTGCAGTTTGTTTAAAAGTAATCAGAATCTGTTTTCGTTCCCCTCTTGCTTGTGAGAGGTGGTTGGAAAAGTAAATTCCTAACTGTGTTTCTTCCTGGTCAGTACAGGAGAGTCCTCTTCAACATTAACAGTTTACCTGGAGTTTCCTCTCAGCTGGAGTTCTAACCTTGGTGTAGTCATAAACAGTCTGCCCTTCCTCTTCTTCTCTTCTTTTGCTCTCCTTGGCCTGACCTTGATGGCCTGACCTCCACCAACCTACCTGGGACATCCAGTCACCCCCTGGAGTGTGTCCTTCCTGATGCACTTCTGATTCCTCCCTAAAGGCTTGAGGCTCAGAAACATCTAAAATCTGTTGTCAACCCCCTGCATAAAGGCTTCCTCTGTGCTCCCAGCTCGGCGAATCTGGATGTGACCTGCAGACATATCTTTCCAGATGATGGTTGCTACAAGTGAAAAAACAAGTGGAGGAGGATTAAAAATCCAAAACCCAGAATCAGCAGCATTAAACAAGCAGGGGTGAAATGATCAAAGAAACTTCTATAAATAGGACAGAACTTAAACTGTAACTCAAGATCAAACATAAGTCGGGAAACAGAAATTCTTATTTCCTTAAGTTTCTCTTTAGATTTGTTTTCAAGATGAGTTTTTTCTTTACTGTGATTTATAGTTCAGATAAAGATCTACTGAAGCCTTTCATCCTAAAATAAAATGGCACTTCCCATATCACCAATTGATGTATGTGTACCAGCACCCACACAACAGAACAGCGTCCTCAGCAAAATGTGTGACACTGAGACAAGGTGACCTCATACGGGAAATAATGAAGAAAAAAAAATGTGAAAATTGTAAAGTATCAAAAATAAAATCAATTTCTGGAATACAAAAATTCACATAGCACATAAAAATAAGCTGAAACTTGTAAACAATCTGACATCAGGGCGACAAACTGAGACAGCATGCACATGGGCTTTGCATTTTAAACTTGGTGTCCTGAACACGGGACAAAGGTTCATCGCTTTTTAGTTTTTGCTGTGGCACCTGATATGGCACTACAACCAACCTGTGAAATGCCCCATGGTAATCAGGGGTCTCGTTGGCTAAACAGTGAAATCTTAGGCCAGTCATACACCATGTGACTTTTTTAGAAATCATGGTCAAACAACTTCCCGGATAGACTCACCAGTCGTATATGTGCTCACACTGTAGGAGCACATTCACTTTGGTGGACACGCCATGACGTAGGTGCAGAGACTATAGGTGTACATCAGGGGTGGGCAAAGTCGTTCCTGGAGGGCTGCAGTGGCTGCAGGTTTTTGTTCCAACCTCATTGCTTAATAAGAAGCCCTTATTGCTCAAGTAACTCATCTGCTTCATTTTTATTGTGTCGCTCATTAGGATTTTGAACCTTTATTGCTTATTTTAGGCTTAAACAGCTGTATTCTCGATTTTTAATTGCTCCTTATTAGCAATAAGATTCAAATGACAAAAGAAACCAGCAGTCCTCCATTTAGCTTGTTTCCATTTACACTTGTGTGTATTTATCATACAGTCTTTGGTTTATTTAAATAAAAAATTAATAATTAAGCAACTGGGTTGGAACAAAAACCTGCAGCCACTGCGGCCCTCCAGGACTGACTGTACCCATCCCTGGTGTACATGGTTCCGATGGACGGTTTTACTTCATGACATTTTGCAATAAAGCCTTACACTTTCAAAAAAATAATAAGGTCATGGGCTTCTGAAAATGTCAACAAATAAAAGAGCTGCACTGGTGACTCTTGCTGTACTGAGCTCTGAAACTACAAAGAAAAGAAAAAGATGTAACTGGACACACGGATGAACGGGAAGGCATGGACAATATTATTTCTATTTGGAGGTACATAATCTATGTCATTTATCATTGTGTGTGTTTATTTTGGGTTCTTTTAATAAACGTTTCCTAAGATACTTTTGTCATTGGGCTGTTTCAAACCAGCCTTTCTCCTGTTCCTGCTGATGAAGTAGACATGTCATATAGGCATGAGTTTTGCTGCCACACATGCAATGTATTCTCTCTGTGCCATGTCTATTGTTATTATTGTTCTCACTCTTACGCATAGAACACTTTATATGTAACATATCAATATTGGTTGTGGTCCATTGTCATCAAACAATGACAACACTATTACAGAACACAGTATAGACTATAAACTTCTTATACAATATACAATAAACCAAGAAAAAACAAAAGGAGTCAGAATTTTACAGACACAGAAAGCCTAAACATTTTCAAGAAGCTAGTTTATTTAAGAGTAATCAGCAGTACAAGACAGACAACTAAACTTTCTGACATGACAGAAATCCTTCCAATTGTACGACAGTCAGATTGTAAGATGTAATCGGGTATTACAACCCCTCTCTTACTGCATATGAAACAATGGCCGATAAAGCAGAAATTTAGGCCGACTCACAAAATCAGTTGGCGACCGTAAATTTGGAAAACATTGTGCCATAATCACATAGTGTGTGTCTGGCGTTACCCTCATACTATGGAATATACAATAAATTAGATATGGAGAATGCAGTCAGCTAGAATATGCAAATCATAGGTAGAAGAAAGGCATTATACATGGGTACACAAACTGCAAACAAAAACCGTGGCAGAGTCAGGCAAAAAATACACTTTTTTACAGTGCATATTGTACACAATTAGACACTGGACTCCACTCCATCTGTTTTTCTCCTAATGCTGACTCTATTTATAATGCACACCAATCAAGGTCTTCTCCTGTCGTCACTTTTTGCATGTCTGCTGGCGGCTAAGAATTAAAGTCTTTTTGGTAGCACAGTCATAGGTTCATCTCAATAAATCTATTGTTTATTGAACAAGATACGGCAACACTGCACTCTTAGAGACTAACAAGACCTATGATTTCTCTTTCCCATATTTACAGGTCACATTAAACAATTCCGAAACTGATAACAATGTGGGAACAGGATGCAACTGGCTTACACTGGACCCAACCTGAACATGCTTAGTATCAAGGTATCAGCAATCTCTGGTACATTCTTTATCATTACTGACATGTGCCACACAAGAGAAAAATGATGCCTGTGTGGGTTTTCAGCTTATTCTTTTACTAAGAAAGTCTCCAATGTTTTTCTCAAACCTGAAATGAAATTCTGGCTCAAAACATTATCATTATTGACTTAATGTTCTTTGGATTTGAGAAACAATCAGATGTGTCATCTGGGCTTAGATTGACATTTTTCATGTCTCCCTTTGTTGTCCTTTGCCATAATTGTTTCGGTCATTTATCAAGCCACTGGATGTCATTTACAAAGTTGTAGGCAACAGTGCCAGGTGCTGCTCGTAGAACATGGCCATACCACTGCAGTTGTCTTACCTGCATTTTGCCTAGGTTTGGTTCAACACATATCATGTTCTACTTGTACCATTGCAAATATGATCGAGATGAGATATTCTACTAGAGCAGGGGTCCTCAGTTCCGGTCCTGGAGGGTCGCAGTGGCTGCAGGTTTTCATTCTAAACCTTTTCTTAATTAGTGACCTGTTTTTGGTTCTAATTAACTTCTTTTGAATTCATTTTAATTGACTTGCTCTTGAAGACTCAGACCCCTTAATTGTTTCTTTTCCCTTAAATAAAGGCCAAGCAATAATGAGGTACAAAATGAGCCAAAACATGACTAAAGTAAACTGTGTCCATCGTACAGTACCTGAAAATAAAGAAAGATGAAGGTCTCAGGAATGTTGATCTTCTCAGGTCCCCAAAACATTTTTACAGTGCTCTAAGAAAAGAGAAAATCCACAATTTTGGAAATGTATGCTATTGCACAATGAGAGCAGCAACAAGCCATGGAATTAAAGAATGAGTTTAATTAACAACAAGCCTCGGTACTTAATTAAGCAACTGGTTGGAGTTGAAGGCCCTGACTTAGTTGGTCGTCTGTTGGCTCACTCACTTCACATTTCTTTTCTGTCTGGGTGCCATTTAAGGAAAGAAATGAACCAATTCAGAGGAACAATGAAGAAATTCAGGGGAACAAATCTTAAAAAAGCAAGTCAATTAAAATGAAAGGAAAAGGAGGTAATTAGCAGCAAAAACTGGTCACCAATTAAGAAAAGGATTAGAATGAAAACCTGCAACGACTGTGGCCCTCCAAGACCAGAGCTGGAGCCCACTGTACTAGAACATACACATCTTCATGAGATCTGCATTGAGTTGACTGTTCGACCAAAATTAGTAACTGAGCAATAAGCGTCTGGGAGGTAACCAGACCCCAATGGTTACTCAAACACAGCTTCATAAGTCCTCTCCTGAGATAGGAAAACCGGTCAGGGGATGACTACCTTAATGGAACTCCATCAATTAGGCATTTACAGTGGAGCGGCTAGACTAGATAGAAGCCACTCTTGAGTAAAAGGCATATGACAGTTTAAATGACTTTGAGACCACTAGGAAAAAGATAGTCTGGTGTGACGAGTCAAACATTGAACTCTTTGGGCAGAACACCAAGCACTATGTCTGGCGAAGACCAGGGACTGCTCATCATCTGCCTCATGCCATCTCTACTGTGAAGCATGGTGCTGTCATCATCATACTGTGGGGTTGCCTTCTCAGTGTCAGGGAAAGAGAGACTGGTCAGAATTAAAGGAAGGGTAAATACAGAGAGGTCTTTGAAGAAAATCTGATCTGGAGTGCAGGTGACCTCAGACTGGGGCGGTGGCTCACATTTCATCACAACAATGACCCAAACCAGACAGCCAAGATATGGCAAGTTTCTGACGGTCCTTAGGTGGCCCAGCTAAAATCCAGACTTAAACTCCAAAGGACATCTCTGGATAGGCCTTGAAGAAGGCAGTTTACATGCACTTCCCATCTAATCTAATTGATCTACCAGGAAGAAAGGGATAAACTGCACAATCCCAGGTGTTCAAAGCTTGTACAGACTTAGTCACGAGGACTCAAAGCTTTAATTGCTTACAATGGGGCTTCTATTGACTACTGAATAAGGGTCCGAATACTTACATGAAGGAGTGGTTTCAGATTTTGATTTTGAATAAATTTGAAAACCTTTCTGAAATATGTTTTTACTTTTATTATGGGTTACCTCCCTGTGTGGAGAGCGCTTTGAGTAGTGAGAAAAGCACTATATAAATGTAAAGAATTATTACTGAATGTAGATTTATGGACAAAAATGGCAAATTTAACAATTGGAAATTAAATTTACAACACAATACAGTGTGCAGAATGTGAAGGGGTCTGAATACTTTCTGAATCTGCTGTATGATACAATAATCTGTTTTAATATTTCTTTTAAGCGGCCCATCTCAACTCCGATTTTCAGGCTTTCAGGGCGTCCATGCAGTTTATTAGGCCTGTCTTCTCCACACATTTTTTTCCCTCGACTTCACACATTTATCTGAGGCCTCTTCTAAATACTCCAAAAATCACAAACTGAATTGGATTGATTGAGCACAGATGAGCAGTTGTTTAACTAAATGATTGCTCTTTTTATAATGAGCTTTCCCATTTTAAAAATGTCAGATTTAAATCTGCATTGCCATAAAGAACACAAGATCTGTTTAATAAAATAATTTGGAATTAAGGACCAAATCACAGCATGATGCTCCACATTCAAGCTCAACTTTTTTTTTTACAAGCACAAAGTCCTTTTACTTTTTTTCCTTCTTGAAGTCAGAGCTTCAGAGAAGTCTATTTCATTGTAGGTCGGGATAGAGAAGTATCCTGTAAGTTAACCTTTCATATGTTACAGCCATGAGCTGAGGTGGACAGGAATTTGAAACATTTCCATTAAAAAGGAGACCAATGAAACTCAGAGCTGATGATGGGGCAGGGGGACAGCCAACTTTCTTCAGCCATTCAAAGTAGGAAAAGCTACTGCACCTACAGCAGTATAACCTAAAATGAGTGGAACATTGAACTGATTCAAGAAGATGGAAACTATTTTACTTTCTGTAATAAGGTTTTATTCTTTATATAGCTGTATGTTTTTCTTTTTAGGATTCAGAAGACAAGCATCCATGAAACTGTAGCTTCTGGGCAGATAACAGGAGAATGGGTGGACAGCACACTAAAACGTTCCTGGTGTCAGTCCACAAGAACCCAGAGTTGTTAACGAGCAATACGTTCAATGAGGTGGATGTCTCTGATGGATGAGGTGATTACTGCAAACACATGGTGATGTTTTATGAGGCGGTGTAATCTTCAGTTCTGAGGATGCTTGTTCTGTTTGGTCGGTACTTTGATGAACCAGTTGTCGAATGTCCCAGATGTTAAGTGCTGAAATCCTTGACCAGAAGGAGAACTATGGTCAAGGAGCACACTTTTAGCTTTTTCACTTTTTACCAGATCCTCTGTAGATTTACAAAATGTGTTAATATTCTGTGAATGTTTTGTGCCATCATTTAATTTAGCTGTTATTTTTTATTTCACGCTTTTTGAACTGTAGCAGTCTGCGCAGAGTTTGCATGTTCTCTTAATTTGCCTAGTGAGGTACTATCTGGTACTCCTGTTTATCAAACGTCCTGTAGACATGGATGTTTGGTAGATCGGTGGCCTCTGTCCTCTGGATTGGGAAAAAACAAAATCTGCAGGGGTTTCAAGGCCAAAAGACCTGCCAGCCCAATTAGGGATTTGTGCCTAACATAAAAGATCTACCAACGACTCCACTCACTCCATTTTGCTCTATATTGCTGTTTTAAACAGGCATACCGCAAATGCAGTTTTAAGCTGCTACATAAAGCAATACTTTGTTTCATCTCAGGTGTGACAATGTTACAAAAGTGAAAAAAACAATCCCAGTACATAATTATTTTTTATATGTAAGTATTTGGGTTCAAGCAAGTATTCATTTTTCTGAAAATATAGCCAGAGTTAAAAATTCTGCAGGATCTTATCTTGGAGTTCCTGCACAGCCAATGGGAGGAGTGAGTGAAACAAAGTGGTTGGTTGCCAAAGGGAGTTTTTATAAACATGAAACACGGAGATCTGTGTGTTTAGAGTGACTAATGCTCTCCACGGCTGCCAATTACTCTAATTCTGTACTTTCTTTTTTCCTTCTTAAATGTTCCCTTTCAGTCCAATGGAGTGTATCTTGGACTAAATGTTAATTTGAGCAAAAATGTGCTTCGCTCAGAAACGCTTTTCCAAAACCACAGTTTAAACAGCTATAAATCATGAATATCTGTGATGTAGCTTAGTTTGGTATATTAAGAAAGATGGGTGTTTTGTGATGTCTTTAATGCTGTTCCTGTTATTTATACATAAAATTAATGGGTCTGTTAAATTTGTAGAACACTGAAAATCACGTACAACATCTTAGCTTAGTAAACACGATTTGTGCAGATCAGTGCAAATGCTTTGATTACGCATGGGTTAGCTTCGATTTTTTTTTAATAATGTATGAATACAGGGGCAGACAAACTAACAGAAACATCATATGAATAAGGGGTTTTCATTAAAGCTTTAAAGCTTCTAAATCACAATTACAAATGCAGCTGAAAAAGTGAGCAATGCTAGACTGATTGCCATTTAGCAGTGTGTGTCAGTTATAAAATTGTCAGGTATTTAACGTTTTGATATGTGAGATTCAAACAAACATGAAATACCTATTAGAACTCAAAGAAGCTAATTAGACAGGACTCAGACTGTAAGATAATTGGTCAGACAAACTGAAAATGTATTTCTTGTTTAGAGGGAACAGTCCCAAAGATAATGACTACACATTACAAAACTGGACAAACTGCATCTGCAAAGACAAAACATAGCTGACCAATTTAGAGGATAGTTGCTTTAAGCGTAAATACCCGTTGTATAACCTTGTGATCAGATGCATTACAGTTCCCATGCCAAGCAGTGATACAACTGGTCAGGATGCTTTCACTGGTGCCCCTACAGACTGTGGTGAGGATATGGTGTGGAAGGCTGGCCCTCTTCTGCCAGCACAGAAAGTGAAGTCACTGCTGTGTTTTCTTGGTGAAGGAGGAGGTCTTCATAGACCAGACCAGGTCCATCCACCAGATGCACACCAAGGAATTTAATGCTTTCCACTCTCTCTGCCACAAAACTTTGAGATAAAGTGTAGTAAGGACAGGGGAATCTTTCTGAAATTTATCATCATATCTTTAATCTAGTCAATATTAAGAATCAGGTTGTTGCATTTGCACCAACATCTTCTCCACGTCCATTCTGTACTCAAGCAAAGTTGATAATTCTTTTGTAGCTGTACATCACAGTTATGAGCTAGCAAAGTAAACAGAAGTGGGCTGAGAACACTGCCTTGGGGGGCTCTGGTTGTTAGTATTATGGTCCTGGAGATGTTATTGGCAAAGTGGACTGTCTGTGGTCTTTCTACTGGGAAGTCCAAAATCCAGTTACAAAAGGAAGAAGTGAAGGCCTGATTTCTTAGCAGATTCTGAGGGATGATAGTATTGGGTGATGAATTTAAATCAATGAAAGAGCATTCTGACATACAGTAATTGTTTTTCTTGTTCAGGTAAGACATGGGTAAGTGACGGGCAGATGTTATGGCATTAGAACACTGGGCTGTCAGCCATATGTTGGAACTAATAATTCAGTTCCAACTAGTGACTTCCTAACATTTAGACATTTGTAGTATGGATCAGTAATCGTCAAGTGTCTAAGTGTTGAGCAAACACATTAACAAATAATGTCAGTTTGCTTTGATTTGTTAAGTACAGAGTACTGGGGATTGAGGAAAGAGAGGTGAAAAAGACAGTGCAGGCAGGGTGAAATGGTTGGAGAACAGTGTCAGGAGTTATTTGTGTCAGACGGATATCAGCAAGAGTGAAAGGGAAGGTCTACAGGACGGTAGTGAGACCAGCTATGTTATATGGGTTGGAGACGGTGGCACTGACCAGAAAGCAGGAGACAGAGCTGGAGGTAGCAGAGTTAAAGATGTTAAGATTGTAATTGAGTGTGACGAGGATGGACTGGATTAGGAATGAGTACATTAGAGGGTCAGCTCAAGTTGGACAGTTGGGAGACGAAGTCAGAGAGGCGAGATTGCGTTGGTTTGGACATGTGCAGAGGAGAGATGCTGAGTATATTGGGAGAAGGATGTTAAGGATAGAGCTGCTAGGCAAGAGGAAAAGAGGAAGGCCTAAGAGAAGATTTATGGATGTGGTGAGAGAGGACATGCAGATAATGGGTGTAACAGAACAAGATGCAGAGGACAGAAAGATATGGAAGAAGATGATCCACTGTGGCAACCACTAACGAAAGAAAAAGAAGAAGAAGACGAAGAAGAAGAAGTTAAATTTGACTTGACTGTATCAGATGTTATCTGCTTCTAATTAAAATCAACATAACTTGCTGGGACAGCTGGTCAACCACGCTACCTATCTCTGTTAGAGAGCCAAAAACCTGTGCTTAATGGGGCTCACTTTTTCTATTTTAGGTTTAATCTTGTGCTTATTCAAAAACTCAATTCTATTGAATGCGATAACCTTTAATCTTGATATATTTTGGATTTCTCTTTTTTGTTTTGATTTATTTTGGTGCATGGAGTTATATTGCCACCAATACTAATAACAAATATGCTTTAATAGGTTGTGTCACAGCCATTTACAAAGTACTTTTCAATTTCTATGTTAGACATCACTAACAGTAGGCAGATAACTGGGTAAGCACTAATCATTTGAATCAAAAGTGTCTTAACTTTTCTGAGACGGGAAACCCTTAGAAACCACAAAAGTCTAATGAAGTTCATCTTACTTAAACTCATAACTGAATGTTTTGACTGCTCTCCTTCCTCTGCACTCCACCTACTTTCTATAGAAAAATAAAAGAAACAGTGAAAATCTGATAACACCCATGAGGACTAATTTACATTACATTGAAGTGACTGTCACTTTGTTATGAGCTATTATGTCTCAAGAAATATTTTAAGTGAGGTTAATTTATTTATATAAAGCGACGTATATAAAAATAATATTGTCCAATATTTGAAAAGTAGTATTTCTGCTTAAAAAAACAAACCTTCTTGTACCTCATACATCTGTTCAGTTCTTCAGATTCATTAGATACTAAAAATACATCTTGGTAATAATGATTCCCAAATATTATTATGGAAATTAAAGCTTTTTTTTAAGTGAATTTTGTATTTTGAAACCTGGAAATAAAATCAACACTTGAAATATTTTTGCTCCACCTTGGCGATCAGGCACTTGGGTGTTGCATGCAAGCAGAATATGAGATGGTCTGGGAAATGTCTGTCTTCAAACTGTATGCAAAATTGTTATAAATAAAGTACATGTGTCTACAGTAACAAGGCACAGAATGGGCTAAAGGTTGTTGCTAGTTTACTGAATTTTTAAACTTTTTCCTCTTCCTAACTTATTTTACCTTTCTATCTGTGAGTCAGCTATGCTGCTTACCCAAAACCTTTTCAAAATAATCCACAGGATGTAAATCAAGTACCGTTTAGCAAGCAATTTCTTTATTCCCCTGGCACTTTGTTATATTGTTGTACCAAATTCACATCAATAACTGGTGCTGGACTTTCACCTGCTTGATCAGCTTGCCCGTTCTTGTCATTTATCTTTTAAAATAAGCAAACATGGATGATTTTT
Source organism: Erpetoichthys calabaricus (assembly GCF_900747795.2). Lineage (NCBI taxonomy): Eukaryota > Metazoa > Chordata > Cladistia > Polypteriformes > Polypteridae > Erpetoichthys > Erpetoichthys calabaricus. The sequence goes on from NC_041408.2 coordinate 67,465,072, forward strand.
ACCTGCAAGGAAGAATGAGAGCCATTACAGTTGCCAGGATTATTATTGTGCAGACAACAGATGCACTGGTAAAAAGCAACTGTTAAAAAAAAAATTGCACATGCCATCTCAGATAGACTTTGCCAGAAGGCACTTTGGAGACTTTTTGGCCTCATTTATTTTTTTGTTTAGACCCATTTTTAATAACATTTAAAAGTAGACACCTTTTGCCATGGTGTCATTTTGTATGTGTTATACACATCGTCGGTGCTAGGTTATTTTGCATCCTAGGCCAAGCTTATTAGTGCGCCAACCAACTGCTTGTAGCTAACCCGTGTGGCCTCAGGGCCTTATGATCTATGCCCTAAGCAAATGTCTAATTCGCCTTAATGATGAAGCCAACCCTGGTTATACACAACCACCAGTTTGTGCATCTCTGTTGTTGGTCATTAGCACTACAACATAAGTAATAAGATGGTTATAATTTGTTACTAACCCTCACCTATTCTGTTTCTCTTCTCGGTGCTCAAATGTGGCACTTGGTGCCACGGCCCACCTGCCAAGTTGTTTTGCCTGCCTAAGGTAAAGTCATCTCTGATAGAAGATCGCAGGACTCGTCGGGTAGAGGGTCCTTTCATCGGATTGGCTGGCCCAGCGCTGTCTCAGCTGTGCAATGGCCAATAGGGGGAGGCAGCTTGATGGCTGAGGTCTCCAGGACTCTAAACAAATCCAAATCATATTATGTGATATTATCTACTGTTAAATTCTGCTCCGTACTTGTAATATTTTTTATTTTACTGTTATACTGTATTGAGGATTACTTCTGTGTATTGTATTGTATTGACCCCCTTCTTTTTGACACCCACTGCACGCCCAGCCTACCTGGAAAGGGGTCTCTTTTTGAACTGCCTTTCCCAAGGTTTCTTCCATTTTTTCCCTACAAGGGTTTTTTTTTGGAGGTTTTTCCTTGTCTTCTTAGAGAGTCAAGGCTGGGGGGCTGGCAAGAGGCAGGGCCTGTTAAAGCCCATTACGGCACTTCTTGTGTGACTTTGGGCTGTATAAAAATAAATTGTATTGTATTGTATTTTGTTTGGTCTGGTTACCAGGCATGCAAGGCAAGGTCAGCTATAAATGAGCAGTGCATGTCATCACCGTTTTGAGGGTATAAATGCCAGTGCCATGAGCTTCCTGGTTTGTCCAAGTTTGTGGATTTAACAAAGAAAAGCCTGGAATTCTCAATAGTGTTACAATCTGATTCTCAATTGTGCTTGCATATTGACTTTGACTTCTGTCTGATGATTTGGCTCTGGTTTCATCACATTTTTCTTGGTTTTCTTAAGATCTACTTAGGCTCTGTGATCAACAAAAACATCTGTCACTGAAGATTTTTATTTATTTTATTTCCTGGCTGACAAAGGTTACAATGCAAACGCACAAATCAGAATTACAAGGCACTCAAAGTTGGATATCTATTTTAACTTTCTAAAACATTGGAAAAACTAGAAATTGCTGTCCAGGAATCCTTAACTTAATCTTAACTAGGAAAAGAAAATCCGAGCACATCTCTCCAGTTGTCACTACATTGGTTCCCTGTGTCATTTAGAATTGACTTTAAAGTACTGCTTATGGTTTACAAAGCCTTAAATAATCTCGCTCCATCCTAAATTTCAAAATGCCTTTTACCTTACACTCTAAATCGTAACCTTAGATCTTCAAATGAGTGTCTGCTTAGAATTCCAAGAGCAAAACTTAAAAGAAGTGGTGAGGCGGCCTTCTGCTGTTATTCTCCTAAACTCTGGAATAGTTTACCAATAGGAATTCACCAGGCTAATACAGTGGAGCACTTTAAAACACTGCTGAAAACACCTTACTTTAACATGGCTTTCTCATAGCTTCATTGTAGTTTAATCCTGATGCTCTGTATATTCAATTAATTATTATTATTCATGGTGGCTCTAAAATCTGTACTAATCCCTACTTTCTCTTCTGTTCTTTTCCAGTTTTCCACCTAATCGAAGCACCGTGATGTCCCTACATTGATGGATTAAAGTCCAGAAGTCCACATGACCGTCATCATCAAGTTCTTCCATGAGAAGCCTGAATACAATGAGGACTGATTGAGGTCATTTATGTAAGGTAGAATGCCTAGAGGGGGCTGGGTGGTCTCGTGGCCTCAGAACCCCTGAAGATTTTATTTTTTTTCTCCAGCCGTCAGGATTTTTTTTTTTTTTTTTTTCTGTGCTCCCTGGCCACCGGACCTTACTTTTATTCTATGTTAATTAGTGTTCTCTAATTTTAATTCTTATTCATTTTGTCTTTTTTCTCTTTCTTCATCATGTAAAGCACTTTGAGCTACATTGTTTGTATGAAAATGCGCTATATAAATAAATGTTGTTGTTCTTACCAGGTTCAGGGTTTTTATTTAGGCATGTTTACACAAAAAAACAGGAAATGTGCTTTCTCAGTTGCAACTAATAACAGTGCAAAATGAAATAAAACATACAGATACAGGACATGTTAAAAACTTACACAGAAATTGTAAAATGTTTACGTCATTTGAAAAACAGATTCTTTGATAGATAGATAGATAGATAGATAGATAGATAGATAGATAGATAGATAGATAGATAGATAGATAGATAGATAGATAGATAGGAGATAACTTTATTGGTCCCCAGGAGGAAATTAGAAGAAGCTCTTTAAATAAATACATAAATAGATAAATGAATAAATACACACACCAGAATGACTATTCTCCTTCTTCTTTCGGCTGCTCCTGTTAGGGGTTGCCACAGCGGAACATGTTTTTCCATCTCTTCCTGTCCTCTCCATCTTGCTCTGTCACACCCATCACCTGCATGTCTTCTCTCACCACATCCATAAACCACACACCAGAATAATTATAAAGCAAGAAAATTAAAAAGAAAGAAAAATTCTGACCAGGCAGTCTCAGTCCCAGTGAGGTCTTATGCAGGCCTTTTTCTGTTGGTATAAAGGAGCCCCAGGTGTATTTCTTGACACACTTCTGCAGAAAAAAATGGTTGGCTGAAAGTCCTCAGTATTAGTGTGTTAGTGAGAGGTTGTGCAGCATTGATCATAAATGGCTCTCAGTTTTCTTTGAATTCTCTGCTTTGCCATGACCTCCAGGGCAGTCCAGAGTGCCCCCCTTAACTGAGCCTGCCCTTTTAATCAGTTTCTTGATTCGGGAGCCTCTCTTGAAGTGATGTCACCAGCCCAGCACATCACATCATAGACAATCACTGGCCATCACAGACTTTTAGAAGATATGAAGGATGTCACATCCCACATTAAAGGAATGCAGTCTCCTGAGGAAAAAGAGCCAGCTCTGCCCTTTCTTATATAACTACTTCTAGCAGCTTGATAGTGCATTGTTACCTAAAATGGTTACATGATATTTACAAAAACATCTACAATTCTGGAATTGTTCATTATCTCAATATTCCTTATTAAAAAGACACATCACTGGGAAGGAATGAATTTGTGATATATGTGGGGTTTCAAAGCAATTCTTCTCCCTTATTTAGTAAAGTTCAGTTCTGCATGCAACGGGTGCCAGTCATCAGTTGAGATGATTTCCAATTCTTTTAACATGGCCCTCTGACACACCCTGCCAAATCATCTACATCAGCTCCTATAACTTTAGCAGCATGTTTGGTAATCTACTGGAGCTTTTTTAAATTTTGGTTTGTGAGATTACTAAATTGGGCAATGAAGCTGAACGTGATATGACAGACATGATCACACTGTGATAAAACTGCAACATGAGAACCTTGTCCACTTTAAATATTTAGAGTTTACTGAACAGAAATAAGCACAATTGCATTTAGACTAGGTGTTTTTTGTATTATTATCCTAATTAAGATTATTATGTAGAGTAGATCCTGTGTACCAGGGATATTCAACTTATTATTTTAGACTGAAATAGTTTTCCTTCATTCTAGGAAAGAGGTGAGTGCAGCATGAGAGTGGACCTTACGTCTCAGCTTAAGTTCCCGACTGAGATCACCACAACCTTTTTATGCCCAGACATCGTTCTATCGTACGTCTCTGCCAAGACAGCAGTAATGGTAGAGCTTACCATGGGAAAGAAGGAATAGAGGTGACCTTTGAAAGAAAGATGGATAGATACACAGAGCTGATAACAAAACACAGAGAAGCATTGTGGAAAGCAAGCAACCATCCCGCTGAAGTCAGCTGCAGAGGCTTCATCAGAATCTTCACCCAGTGTCCCTGGAAGTTACTGGACTAAGGGAGCTGGCAGAACGGGCACAACAAGGGATCATCTGGCTGAGATGGAAGGACAAAGTGTGGGAAAGACAAGGCTTTTAGGGTCAGTTGCAGGGAGGCAGTAAGAGCCTTCTGCTGCTCTGCCAACTTAAAATGTCCCAGAAATAATGGAGGGAAACATCAGTGAACAGAGGCTGAAAACCCTGCAACTGGCCCTTTGGCACCATCGGCAGTGTGTCAGGCAGTAATGTTTAGCAGGACAGCCTATATTTAGCCTATATCTACATTTAAATATTTTGTACAAACAGATGGTTAACTGTTGAACTCTAAGTACTGGGTTTCTGTAGTATTTAATATCTTATGTTTGCTGTGCACTTAGTCTTTATATTTTTATCATTATGACAGTGATATCACCATAGTGCTATTTTCAATGACCGCTTGTTGTGAGTGCTGCTGTTTTGTGGTTATTTCTGATGGCTGTGGTCATATTGTTTATGGATACAGAGTCTTTATCCAATAATGATGAACAGTGTTGTGGCGTGTGACATTGTTGCGCATCCTCTGTTAAAGTGGGTGGCAACTAAACAAATCATCCATATGTTGGACTGGGTTTCAAAACCAATATGACTTATGTTATAGTAAATGTTAGTGTTACGGTTTCCTTGTCACAATGAAGCACAAAAAATGGCAGTAGGCTAAAAACCTACACAAAAATGCCAGGCCAACTCTGAATTAGGCCTTACTACAGCCAGCCAGGCCTTCAGCTCAACCATCAGGCTTCAGGCCTGCCTTGGCCAAAAATATAAGACTAAGGCTTCTTTGACAGTTCAAAGTAACAAAATTTCCTGATATGGAAAAAGCGAAAATAGTAAAACTTTTAAGCCAAAGACAAAATAAAATAACAAAAAATTCTTTTAATTTTAAAAATTGTTTCAAGAATTCAAAAGGAACAAAAAATAGGTTAGGCAGTAGAAAAAGAAGCAAAAATAGGCCTTACCCTAAAAGGTGTAAAGCTAAAGAAAAAAAATTAAATAGATACAAAAACATGATCAATAACTTACGTGACATAAGGGGTAAATAGCCAGGAAATCCAAGCAAAATCATTAATCAAAAAACTAGGAGTCAAAACCAGAATGCCGAAATGGTGACGGCCCCTCTGCTGCATAATCAGGTGGTCCCGCCTCCTTGGGTCCACTTTAAAGAGGCACGGTGGATAAGTAAAAGTAAACCATGCAATATTAACATACTGTAATACCAAGTGGCAAAGTAATAAGTTAGCACAATATTTATGTTACCAGCAAATTGAGTTCATTTTTATGGGTTCCCCAGAAATGATTTTATTAAGGTATACTCTTGGAAGACAAGAATTTCTGTTTACAAGTTGTTTTGAGAAAATTAGAATTTTATGGCATTATGTCAAGATGGCATCTTTGTTTTGTATATGAATGCTGCCAATTCCTGAGGCCCGTTTGCCAGGGGACGTGGTCACGGAGATCGCGGCATCTGATGTCATTGATGCAAAAGGTCAGCACTGATGGCCATTCCTCATTAGAATTTGCAGATAAATCTCTGTGTTAATGTGCGTAACGTGCAAATCTTTGGATGAATTACTTTCTGGCTTTAGAACTCTTGTTATTAGATGCTTGAAAGTTTGTTTACGGATTGAAACTTGTCGACAGATTGGCTTGACTTTTGGTTTTGACTTTGTTACATTGCCCGTTTATGTTTAATCCTTTGACCCTTATCATTTCAAACCCTTGCTGTCACTCTGAGTCAGTACAAATATTAATAAAAAACATAACATGACATAAAGAAAAAGAAAAGACAAAACTAAAAACAGAATTAATTACAAAATATACAAAATAAGGTTTAAATAGTAGCACAAAAACTAAATGAACAAGGAATAAACTAGAAGAAAGGCAACAAACCTGGCTGTACCGTAACAATTACATATTTTTTTCATCCATCCATCCATTGTCTCCCGCGTATCTGAGGTCGGGTCGCGGGGGCAGCAGCTTGAGCAGAGATGCCCAGACTTCCCTGTCCCCGGCCACTTCTTCTAGCTCTTCCGGGAGAATCCCAAGGCGTTCCCAGGCCAGTCGAGAGACATAGTCCCTCCAACATGTCCTGGGTCTTCCCCGGGGCCTCCTCCCGGTTAGACGTGCCCGGAACACCTCACCAGGGAGGCGTCCAGGAGGCATCCTGATCAGATGCCCGAGCCACCTCATCTGACTCCTCTCGATGCGGAGGAGCAGCGGCTCTACTCTGAGCCCCTCCCGGATGAATGAGCTTCTCACCCTATCTTTAAGGGAAAGCCCAGACACCCTGCGGAGGAAACTCATTTCAGCCGCTTGTATTCGCGATCTCGTTCTTTCGGTCACTACCCATAGCTCATGACCATAGGTGAGGGTAGGAACATAGATCGACTGGTAAATTGAGAGCTTCGCCTTGCAGCTCAGCTCCTTTTTCACCACGACAGACCGATGCAGCGCCCGCATTACTGCGGATGCCGCACCGATCCGCCTGTCGATCTCACGTTCCATTCTTCCCTCACTCGTGAACAAGACCCCGAGATACTTGAACTCCTCCACTTGGGGCAGGATCTCGCTACCAACCCTGAGAGGGCACTCCACCCTTTTCCAGCTGAGGACCATGGTCTCGGATTTGGAGGTGCTGATTCTCATCCCAGCCGCTTCACACTCGGCTGCGAACTGATCCAGAGAGAGCTGAAGATCACGGCCTGATGAAGCAAACAGGACAACATCATCTGCAAAAAGCAGTGACCCAATCCTGAGCCCACCAAACCGGACCCCCTCAACGCCCTGGCTGCGCCTAGAAATTCTGTCCATAAAAGTTATGAACAGAATCGGTGACAAAGGGCAGCCCTGGCGGAGTCCAACTCTCAATGGAAATGGGTTCGACTTACTGCCGGCAATGCGGACCAAGCTCTGGCACCGATCGTAAAGGGACTGAACAGCCCTTATCAGGGTGGCTGGTACCCCATACTCTCGGAGTACCCCCCACAGGATTCCCCGAGGGACACGGTCGAATGCCTTTTCCAAGTCCACAAAACACATGTAGACTGGTTGGGAAAACTCCCATACACCCTCCAGGACCCTGCTAAGGGTATAGAGCTGGTCCACTGTTCTGCGACCAGGACAAAAACCACACTGTTCCTCCTGAATCCGAGGCTCGACTATCCGACGGACCCTCCTGTCCAGGACCCCTGAATAGACTTTTCCAGGGAGGCTGAGGAGTGTGATCCCTCTGTAGTTGGAATACACCCTCCGATCCCCCTTCTTAAAGAGGGGGACTACCACCCCGGTCTGCCAATCCAGAGGCACTGTCCCTGATGTCCATGCGATGTTGCAGAGGCGTGTCAACCAAGACAGTCCTACAACATCCAGAGCCTTGAGGAACTCCAGGCGTATCTCATCCACCCCCGGGGCCCTGCCACCAAGGAGTTTTTTGACCACCTCGGTGACCTCAGTCCCAGAGATGGGGGAGCCCACCTCTAAGTCCCCAGGCTCTGCTTTCTCATTGGAAGGCATGTTAATGGGATTGAGGAGGTCTTCGAAGTACTCCCCCCACCGACCCACAACGTCCCAAGTCGAGGTCAGCAGCGCACCATCCCCACCATATACAGTGTTGACACTGCACTGCTTCCCCTTCCTGAGATGCCGGATGGTGGACCAGAATCTCCTCGAAGCCGTCCGAAAGGCGTTCTCCATGGCCTCCCCAAACTCCTCCCATGCCCGAGTTTTTGCCTCAGCAACCACCAAAGCCGCATTCCGCTTGGCCTGCTGGTACCTATCAGCTGCCTCCAGGGTCCCACAGGACAAAAGGGTCCTGTAGGACTCCTTCTTCAGCTTGACGGCATCCTTCACCGCCGGTGTCCACCAACGGGTTCGGGGATTGCCGCCACGACAGGCACCGACCACCTTACGGCCACAGCTCCGTAAAAACATATTTTTTTCCATCTTCTTATTCCCTGAAAGAAATGCAAATTTTTCTTCTTAAAGAACAATGCAATATTCCCCTATGTCCAGTTCAGGGTCTGTATGATAGAAATCAGAAGAACAGAAGCTGTTCTGAAGGCAAAGGTTAGGCCCTTGATATTAATATACAGTGCCTATATTAAAGTTTCCAAACTCTTGGAAATGTGCACGTTATTATTATAAAAAATTGAATCAGAGTCCGCTTAATATGGCTTGTTTGACATTGACTCAACAGAAAAAGACTCTTTAATGTCAAAATGAACACAGATCTCTGCAAAGTGGACTAAATTAATTACAAATCCACAGCACAAAATAATTAATCGCATGAGTATTCCTGCCCTTCATGTACGTATTTACTATATGCATCTTTGTCAGCCATGACAGCCTTGAGTCTGAGTGTTCAGGTCTTCCTCTATCAGGTTTACACATATGGACACTGATGTTTCCCCCAAAGTTCTGTCAGGTATCATGGAGATCGTGATTGAACAACCTTTTTCAAGTCCAGCCACAAATTCTCAATTGGATTGAGATCCAGACACTGAACCAGCCACTCCAGAACATCAACATTGCTGTTTTTAAGCCATTCCTGTGTAGTTTTGGCCTTATGCTCGGGGTTGTTGTGTTGACAGAAAACACATTTTATCCTAAGGCACAGGCGTCCTGCAGACTGCATCAAGTTCTCCCCCAGGAATTCTCTGTTTTTTACTGCATTAATTTTACCCTAACAAGCCTTCCAAGGCCTACTGCAGAGATGCTTCTACCATTGCTATGCTTCATGGTGGGGATGATGTGTTTTGCTGATGTGCAAAGTTTAAACATGGCTTTTAGTCTGTTGTCTGTTAAGATCAATTGTGGTCTAATTAGACCATATAGTCTTGTGCCAGCTAACTTCAGAGTCTGAGATGTCCCATGTCTTTTTTAAACAGTGATTTTCTCTTCGTGCAGAATGCTGAAGCACTCAGGCAACAGTTGTTGTCGGCACAAAAACTCTTCAGTCTTGTCCTGTAGCTTGTAACTCCTTTTGAGTTCTCACAGGGCTCTCGTTGGCCTCCCTTCCTAGTCGTCCTCTTGCACAATCACTCTACTTTTGTGGACAGCCTGCACTAGCAGATTTGAAGCTGTGCCATACTCTTTCCATTTCTTACTGATTGATTTGGGGTTATTCAGTGGCTCTTTCAATTCGTAATGATTGACTAAGGGATATTCAGTGGCTTGGGCATTGTCTTGTCTCCATCCTGACTTGTCCTCTTCAATCACCATTTCATAGAGTTGCTTGAGCTGTTCTTTTGTCTTCATTGTGTATGTTAGACCACCATACTGACTCACCTCAAGTTGGACGTTCCAGATGAAGTGCACAATCAACTGAAACCCCAGATAGTTGATCTTCATTGAACTCATTCCGTGACTTCTAAAACCAATAAGCTGCACCAGTGAGGATTTTTGTGTGTCATTAAAAGGATGAATATTTATATGTGATCGATTATTTTGTGTTTTAAGTTTGTAATTAATTCAGATCACTTTAAACTTTGACATTAAAGAGTGAAAAAAAACAAATTAAATTCAATGTGATTCCATATTGTATAATAATAAAATGTATAAACTTCCAAGGGGTTATTGCTTTTTCTATTTCAGAAACCTGATTTATGGTTGTAAGTACCCATGTGCCAGATTTGACATGTGTAGCTTGAAAAACAAAGTTGTGCATAAAAAAGTTTGTTTGACAAACAAAGTTTGTTTAATTAGATGAACCATTCCTGTTAAATAGATATTTAATACACTTTTTCTCCCTTGTGTTTAAGTTTTATTTGCCGAGAGTTTCATGGCTGGTTCCTTCCATAGAATAAACTTTGGATCCCAAACACCCTAAACTGAATTACCAAATTCAGTTAATGGATAGAAGGTGTGGCAAATGGCTGGGACCCTTGCCCGGCCTGGATGATTGGAGAACTGAAGGGCAGAGAGAGAGGCAATATGTTCTCCATGATGCAAGAGGGCAGCCCCCTACATTACATTGGGGTCACCTGGACAATCCTGGAGCCCTGGACTGCAGCACACCAGGAAGTGCTGCCGGAAGTTCATTGGGGTGCACCTGGTGCAACATAAAAGGGGCCGCCTCACTCCATTCGGGGAGCCGGAGTCGGGAGGCAGTGGACAGAGCTTGCGAGGAGGGGAGTGGAGGTGGCAGAAGAATAAGGAGAAAGATAATAGAAGGAAAAGAACTGTGAGTTTATTGGTATACTGTATATTGTGTGTGCAGAAGAAACAAAAATGAAAAATGTGTGTTCTGGACATTGTGGGTCTGCGTCTCTGTCTGTACCTGGGCTGATCTTTCCACAAAGGATAGATTATTTGGTAATATTTTTAATTACTATAGTCCAATATATAAATCAGGCAACATTATGTATCTCCAAATATGCATTTATGCTCTTAGTTTGACTTCCAGAACAAATCTTCCAGTGTGCCAAAGCTAAAACATGGCAAAATTCCATCACCACTCCATAACATTTTGAAAATGTAAATTATATGTTCTGGACATTTCTGGCCATTCTTGTTAGAAATATCTCTAACATCTAACCTAATGAGGTGAGTACTTACACAGAGTGGGTACAGCATGCGCTTATGTGGTAGAACCAGATGGATGAGGCCACAATCTGGCAGCTCTAGTCAGCCACTCAGATGAGATGACTTAGGCGGTGTGGATAAACCACTTTAACCCACTATATAAAAATGCAGCTTTTGGGATAATTTAACTAAAGATGACCCAGACTTCCACTAATAAAAAAAATGCTTACATGGAGTTTGAACTTTATCCACAAGCATTTTGCGGCTCAGCCCCTAGTAGTCCTGCAACTGTCAAACCAGGTCTAACAAAACAAAACAAAAAAAAAAATCATTTTGCACAAGAACCCAGAGAGCGGAAACCACAGGAAAAGATATGTGAAGGCCTGTCAGTGTTCCAAAATAAATCCCAAGCTTTATTTTAAGAACCTGTTCTTGAAACCGAGATAAAATACAGGCCAACAGTACAAGTTCTTTTTAGGCAAGAAGAAAAACAATTATTTTCAAGGTCTGCAGTTGTTCTAAATCCAACAGAAAATCACAGAGGACAACAAGGTCAAGGTCCATCCCTTGTAAGGAGAGCAAGAGCAGAACTCCCTTAAGGCACAGAATTTCTTGACAAGCCCGGGTTGCATGCTGCTTCTTAATTCAAGTATGTCCTGCAAAAATAATTGATTTGTGACTGTGTATTACGTGATAATCGAGGTTACAAAGCAGCGCTTGACTGAGGGAACAGCAAAAGCAGCAAGTCAAGTTTATTGCCACGTGCAAATAGTTCAATGAAATTCTTCCCTACATATCTCCTCAAAAATGGATTCTTTAAAAATACTGTATACCCATAGAATACTGACTTAGTCAAAATGTTGTGTATTTTTATAACACTTTATCATAACTATTATTGTCAGTAGTTTTTAACAGTTATCTTTCATGGTGACACAACCACAGGTAATTAAAATATTGAATATATTCCATTACAGTGGATTGGCCATATTTTAGACTAGCCATCCCCTGAGGCTCCCCCTGTGTAGTAGTGAAACAGGTCAGTGAGGAGGGTCCTGCCAAGCTCCTCACTTCTGACGTCACGCTTCCCCCTCCCCTTGTCCCGCAGCCTCTGTCTCAGATAAGCGAGAATATATCGCTCCTGTAAGCAAAACATGATTCTTAGCGGGATGAGTGAAGTCATAAATTATAGAATAAAAACCGATTTAAATCCATTAAATAGTTCTCCCATTCGCGAGCTAAGCGGCGGTGAGGTACGCCCGGAGGCTGGCATGTGAGTGAGGAGGGCACCGGCACCCTCCCCTCGGCCCACTGCATGTCTCTCAGTTTTGCGCAAATAAATCGCTACTGCAACTATGATACAGAGCGCGATGAGAGAACTTGCAAAATCAACCGGAATGTTCAAGCAAATTATAGAAAAAAAACAGATCTAAATCTGTTAAGTAGTTCTCTTGTGAAAAGCAGACAGACAGACAGACGTTGGACTCTATATATATAAAAAGATGAGGACAAATCTTTATTTAATGGCCCAGTGAGATCACTGGAGCTCATGTCTTTAGATTTACATCTTTGGATTTTTGTAAAGGTTTTGTGCCTGTGCCACTACAGTTTGTCACTTTCCAAAGGCTGCTATTCCTCAGACAGACAAATGTTTGTCAGACACACTGTGACACGAAAGTGATGATCAGTTTGATGGGTGTAGGATGGCATGTGCAGTCCTTATTTATGATATTAGAGTAACTGTTGTAACACAAGGCAAAGGTAAAACAAGCAAAGGGTTTCAGTCTCAGCAGGGAAATTCCAATTTAATTGTTAGTTGTGGATATTAATAGATTACAAACAGCCTCAGGACAACACTGGTGCAGCCATTAGCCAGAATCTTCTTCCTATTATCACACACGAGCGCATGGGGAGCGGCTTAAGGACCCGACGTGTGCCACGACAAGTCGTGCCAGGGGACAACGGCGGGGTACTAACCTCTCTTTTTATGTTTCTCCAGAAAGACCGAAGCACCTCCGCCATAACTCTTCCCGGAAGACTACAGATTCCACCCATTTCCGGGTTCCTTTCTTACCTCTGGTTCCCTCCTGGTTCCCATCTATCACCACGGCTTCCCCAACATCATTTACATCACTTCCGGTCCTCCCTTATAAATTAACCGCCCAGCCATTTTATTTCTATCTGTTGTACATGGTTTGAAAACACTGACAAAACTTTTGCTTTACAGTATACGGGGCCTAAAAACCCCACATTTTTACGATTGCAGTCTGCTTTTTTATTACACTATGGTCAGAGACAGGATGAATAGAATGAAGGTCTGAGGGGCTTAAATCCCCTAAAACTAGGAAGGTCGATTGCTACAAAGGAAATGTCACCATAATTGTGTAATGTCATTCAGTGGTGGAAACTGTTCACAAGGACTACTCATTTAAGATGTTTTGCTCTTCTTTGTGAGAGAATGGACGACGATCATTTGCAGCTCTTGTCCTGTAGTGAAATAAGATGGTTTTCAAGGAGATGTGCACTCAGTCACCTAATCAGACTGAGAAATGAAATTCATTGCTTCCTTGAAGAGTAGCAGCCCCCTCTGGCAGAACATTACATCGATGTCAACTTTTGTCTAAAGTTCACCCACCTGTCTGGTATTTTTATTCAGTTGAATGAGCTGAATATTACAAAGCAAGGGTAAAACAGCACAGTGTTTTTGGCTGCAGACCAAATTGAGGAATTTAAGAAAAAAATGGACTCATAATACCCTTATTTGGTCATTTAGAGTCTAATCCTAAATTAAACGTTTGCAGATAATCCATCATGTCAGCAATTCTAGTGCTTTCGCACAAAATTTGACTAAGTTATTAAATACATTTTCACAGTACTTCTTGGAAGGCCCAAGACATGAACATCTTTGGATTTTAGACCCCATATCAGTGGATCCCCCTTCAGAAGAAATGGCTATTTCCACTGGAAAATAAGCTGATGGAACAATCAGGTGAAAGCAGCTTGAAGCCTCAAGTATCCAACTTTGACCTTGCCTTTTGTGGATACTGGCGGCCAATGAATATCCCTCTTTGTCACAGCAGGCAATTAAATATCTGTTGCTTTTCACCACCACATATTTATGTCTGTCAGGGTTTTCAACTATGACTGTTACAAAATGAAAAGCCAGGAACAAGCTCTAAGCAACACTGAATGCTACTCTGTGTGTCAACCTCTAAGCCATCCCACTGTGACTTGATCTAATAATTTCTCAGAAGCCAGCACAAGTTATCTCAATGACTGAAAGGCACAGTTTAATTCAGGCATCACTAACAGTGGCATAGCATTTTCTACAGTTCAGAATGCTACATTTATGCAGGATAACATGCAGGGCCCCATCATCTGAACACATTCCAAAGTGGGCCTTAAATAACAAAAGGATGAGAATCCCTGGTCTATTTGACAAATGATTTTTAAAATTGTTAATATTTTAATCTGCTGCCTGGGTGGTCAAAGAAATTTGTAAGGACTATTGGCAGTGCTAACTGATTTACAAGGAGACTGAACATATGAAGGGCAATGGCTATGTAGAGAATGAATATAATCTTTCAACAGCTCCTCAGACTTAGGGGGTGTCATTGTAACCACTTCGGAGAAGAGTGAAACATTGAAGAAGTATCGTCTCAGGTATATTTTAACAGAGACAGTATCATGAAGAACAGCTCTCAGAGTTATAGACCTTGAATAACTACCTGGATGTCCTGCTTTGTTAAGACTTGACATAGAGTAGCTGATGGTGGTACACCCTTTGCCATGATGGTAAGCTTCAACCAGGCACAGGGCCAGTATAGGGACCACCAACTTTACAGTATTCATTCGGCCATGCTGTTTTGTAGTTTATCTTTTAAATTTATTTTCAAAAATGAATATTATCCTATATTGCTTTCATGTATTATAATATGCACCTGCCTTGATTAAAATATTAGTTAATTATAAACCTACACAGCAAAATCGTCAGTGTTGCTTTATAACTATGAGAATTTAACTCTTCTAAATTATTAGGAAACATATACTATGTATGAATAACAATTTTATGGTGTATGTTTATAAAATAAGATTGACTTTCAGTTTTAGCCATCACAACCACTCAAAATATCTGAGTTTACAGTAGGTTAGTAACTTACTCAATTTACAAGTTATCTAGGTGTATCCTTTAGGAGGAAAATGTGAAGAAGGAAAAGTAAGTATGAACAATGTCATGACAGAAAACCCGTTAAAGCTTTATTAGTGAAACAACATGACTAGAGCTGCAAAACATTCCATTGTCTAATGTCAGCACTAAAAATTTCGATTATGCCCCAATGGCAAGCAAACACCCCACCTCTAGCTCTTCCTAACTTTACCAATAGGTTTGCTACCAACACCATTACTGAGTATGGTGGAACATTTACAAATACTCAGTTCCAGATTTGTTGGATATTAATGAACCACCATCTCAATCGGTATCAAAGTTCCCAAATTCTGTTACAGCCAGTTAGGCACACAGCTTTGTGGTTCATTGGTATAGTAAGTGGCTGGAGTACAGGATATTACAAGATGCGATTTTGGCACTTTGGTGATACCCTCATTGAGGACTGATTCACTTATTGAGAGACTCAGGCATGCCTAAAACTCAAGATACGTAAAACTCACTGGGTAGCACTTTATACTACACACACTGCAAAGAATTCTAAAGATGGCAATCTGACTATTTGCTGTTGTATAATTTTAGTGGTCAAAATTATAACTGACATTATTCAGGCATTTGTGCCTTGCGATGGACTGGTATCTCATATGCATCATCAAAAGGCAGGCAGTCAGTTTATTTTCACCAATTGTAAGCCAATTTAAATTTGTAGTAATACAAATTAGACCAAAAACAATAGACATGGAGGCTGTAACAAGGCAAACAACTTGTTTGAAGAAGATAAGTCCTTTTTTCTCATGTTATAATTGTACAGAGGTCTTGGCCTTTAGGACAGATATCTCGACAACTGCTTGTTCTAAAATGTTTTATCTTTACTAGTCATCCAGGATCTGTTCACAATAAAAAAACCCACAAAATTTTCTGAGAAAAATTGTAATTGTAACACATGAAAATCATTTACATTTTTCATAGACACCCCTATACATACACATACCCAGGGCCGGATTTTCCTATAGGCTAACTAGGCTTCAGCCTAGGGCCTCAAGATCAAGAGGGGCCTACATTCAAATTGTTAGCAAAATTTTTTTATCTCTCATGTAATTTACAAACTTAAAAATGGAAGGTGAAAGGGCCTCATAAGTGGAATAGCCTAGGGCCTCTTTTCATATAAATCCAGCCCTGCACATACCATGCTAAAGTCAACTTTTTTCAACAGTTTTAGCACAATAGAATTAGAATCAGAACTTAATTAACAAATTTTTGACCCCATCACCCAACATCAATTTACACAGAACAGCGTTTCTCAACCTTTATGTATTTGCGACCTGAGTTTTCATAACAGTTTTAATCACACCTCCCTAACATTTTTTTGAAAGGAGCCCACTAATACCAATTTGTTCTTTTTTAATTAATGATATATCATAGATGCATATTTTATTATACCTACTTAACTTTTATCGACATTTATCTAACTCTATATTTATTTTTCTAGCACCAGAATGTAGTTTAAGTTCATTTGTTTTGGTTTCAATAGATGTATTTTTCATATTTTCGATTCTTGTTTTCTTTTTTTCACATCTTCGCACCCTTCTTTTTGTTACGGCCCACCCCACAGATTGAGAACCACTGACATAGAAGAAATAATATTAAGCCCACTCGTAACAAATATAGGCCAGCCAATTATGAAATCCTGGTGCCACTAATGGCTTTAACCATGCCCAATTGAACTCAGTCTCTAACTTAATCCCATCCATTTTCCATTCTCAGGTTCATAATTTCAGTACTGTAGAGAGTCAGAGTATTCCCAGACAGCATTAGATGCAATGCCTAAAACCACCAATGGAAAAGATAGATGTTCATCACAGAGCACACACTTATTCATTAAAAATCAATGTCTTTGAAATGCACAATGAAAGCAGGTAGATAACAGAGAAGGAGACTGTCCTTATGGCATAACTCTATGGAATAATATCACTGGAGCCAAAGATCGTTCAAATATAGTGTATATTCAAACACAAAATAAAGAATTACACAGTGAAATTCAAAGTACGGAAGGTACAAACAAATCAAGAAAAGTTGAAAGTTCTTCTGGGCCTTCCTTCCTTCATGTTTGTCAGTTTTTGTCAGACTACCCATTTGCTCAGTTCCCCAATAGTACAAAGCATTCTCCTTCTCATTTCCCACTTCTCCTTGTGTCTCTCAACACTGGCCTGTTCCATTCATCAGTGAGTCTTTGACACCAACTCTCCTCCTTACTTGAAGCTTAAATGCTCTTCTGCTTCTTCATATTAATTCATGAATTAATTTCTGGGGATCAGGTGTAGCCCTCCATGACAAGTCCACCAGGCTAGAACTCTACTGTGGGAGTCTCAAATGGGTGAGTCTCTAGCAGAGACAATGTAATGTCACTCATTTCAAAAGGAAACATTGTTCTGCCAATTACAAGCCTGAAGGTCTTTGGGCCTCTTTTCAGCATAAATAACTTCTCCTTCTTGACTAAAGAGGCAAATTGATCCCTGTATCTGTACCTTATTATACACACATAGGACTGGAAGGTTGTCGATGTCATAGTAGCTATCCAAAGCCTTTCCCTATTCTGAAACCACTCCTGTAAAACAGGGTCCACCAGCCCCCTATTTGGTCTGGAAAGGTAGTCTATCATTGCCAGTGCAGAAACTTGATGTCTTCTTTGGGGTTTTTATCATTGAGATTGTCCTTTTCTGTATTTCATTTTGGTATTACTTTAGTGTAAAACAACCCCTTAACAGTTGACCAGCCTCGCACATTGGAGAGACCCTACTTGAATGTGGAGAGAAAATGTAAACTCCATACTGTTAGTAGTCTGGTCACCATTCTGTTTCAGCTCTGAATTTTCTGCTTAAAAATACTGCATAAAATTATTTGCCTGTGCCATATCTCCTTGCATGGACTTACAAGGCTCCTTGTACTTTCAGTCTGTAAGGGCTGATAAATTGCACACAGCAGTTCAGCTACATTAAATAAAGAGTTCATTTATAAAACCCATTCTGGCTTCATTTATCATTTTCCCCTGCTTAATATTGAAAAACTCCATGGAAAAAGACCATTTCTTGTTTTTGCACACAGTGCCCAGCGCGTATTGCTTTAATGCAGACTTTGCGGATTATGTCTCGTCCTTAAACAAAGCTTGGTTTTATATGTGCTAATATCCTCCATATTGCAAATGCTTGGCTCTCCATCAGAAAAATATCCATCCCTTTTCCTGTTTCCTGACCTGAAACATGTGTCTAAAAAGTCAGAATATACTGTAAACATATGAGTGCTCACCAGGTGCAAGCATTTGAGTGTGGTGTTATACAACTTGTGCCTGTACATCTACAGAGCAGCAGTCAGGTTTTGCCTTTCTTGAGGATGTCATCAAAAGAATCAGATGAAGAGACACTGGGGACCACATATACCATTGTCAGGACTTAAATGACTTTGCCCTTTCATGTTTTCCATTTGTGGGATTCTGTTGGTGGTCAACACCAGCACCCACTTTATGGGTTATTAATTCCCATTGGGATTAATAAAGTACTCTATCTATCTATCTATCTATCTATCTATCTATCTATCTATCTATCTATCTATCTATCTATCTATCTATCTATCTATCTATCTATCTATCTATCTATCTATCTATCTATCAAAGAATCTGTTTTTCAAATGACGTAAACATTTTACAATTTCTGTGTAAGTTTTTAACATGTCCTGTATCTGTATGTTTTATTTAATTTCGCACTGTTATTAGTTGCAACTGAGAAAGCACATTTCCTGTTTTTTTGTGTAAACATGCCTAAATAAAAACCCTGAACCTGGTAAGAACAACAACATTTATTTATATAGCGCATTTTCATACAAACAATGTAGCTCAAAGTGCTTTACATGATGAAGAAAGAGAAAAAAGACAAAATGAATAAGAATTAAAATTAGAGAACACTAATTAACATAGAATAAAAGTAAGGTCCAGTGGCCAGGGTGCACAGAAAAAAAAAAAAACTCCAGACAGGTGGAGAAAAAAAATAAAATCTTCAGGGGTTCTGAGGCCACGAGACCACCCAGCCCCCTCTAGGTATTCTACCTTACATAAATGACCTCAATCAGTCCTCATTGTATCTATCTATCTATCTATCTATTCTTGATGATATAAGTGAGTTTTTGAGGGCCTTTGAGACACGATTGAGATGCCTACACCTTATTTTCTCAAACAAAGGACTAGTTGACATAAGTAGGTTTATGGGAAGGTGTTTTGGGGTTCATGGCAGTGCAAGTTTTTAAGAAACAGTGCGGCAGCGCAGACTCCATGAGTGTAGGTGTGTGAGAGGAACCATGTGGCTGTGGAGATTCTTGATGAGGGAATTTGCTAATTGCGTTAAACATGTCTTGTAAGCAGTTAACGTAGCAGTCTCCCATCAGAGCCCTTGCTGGGGTTAAAAGAGGTCTGTGAGTGAAAGAAAGAAAATAAGAAAAGACAAAAGAAATCAGGAGAAAATGTTCATGGAGCGGGCAGTGGAGATCGGGCGGATGATGAGGTACGAAGGACAGGAGGCATGACAGTGGGGAGTTGGCACTGCTTGGTACGAGAAGACAGCACTCCAGGGATGGGTCTCTCTTGTTGAGTGTCCAGGGAGCAGAAATGGCCAAAGGTGTTTCATCCTAAGAGATCATCCTAAGGATTCCAAATGATGGTGGTAGAATGACAGAGCTGGGTTTGGGTCTCCCTGTGATGAACAACTGAGGTGCCTGGGATGCAAGCCATTTAAAAGGGTTGACCACACAGGCCAGAATGTCAGCTCCCAGATAAGTAGACCTGTTGGGTGAGCTGGGGCTGAGAGAAGGGGAGAGAAGCACTGAGGATCAGGTGAAGGGGCAACAACCCATTTTATCATTTTGATTTTAACCTGTTATTGAATTATTTGGATTTTTAACCTCCACATGGACGCTGTTTTTTTTTTCAAGAATTTTTTATTTATTGAATGAATTGTATTAGACTTTATTTATTGTTGGAAACTGTTGGAAATAAAAGCACTTTTTGCACCATCTCTTGTTATTGTGATGCCGAGGACATTCTGTGATATACTTTAGTTTCATATAAACAGTAGATTTATCAAATGAATTTCATTTCATTGCATGATGCTGCGAATTAGTTTTTCACTGGCCTACTATATGGCCATCGCCTCTGTTTAGTTTATTTCAAATCACATGTTTTTTCCCTTTAGGTCAGTAAAAACATGTTAATAATGTTCATTTTAGAATGTTTAACGTGTATTACATACTTAGAGGAGAGGAGAGATTAGGAGCACGCACCACATGACAGACCAACTCAGGACCCCAGGTTAGGACCCGAGTACAGCCATGCAATGGGTGACACCTCAGCACCACACTAGTTCAGATGGAATGGAACAGTGTGAGGTTTTTTATGGTGGCTGGAGTGCCAATTCTGCCACCAATCCCCATGTTTTTCCGTACCATCAATGTTAATGTGCATTCAGTGTTTGCATTGTGCCAGAAGTGTGAACACCTTGAGTGTCCCTCACTCTTGTGGTGTATATTAGTGGGTTTGATCGTCAGGCAAACAGGGCCTTTGTTTCTCACCAGCTCTGTCAGTGGTTTTATCTACCCGATCATAAGTGATTTTTTTTTTTAATGTTAAAATGCTTTTCCATCACGAGATAGAATAACAGGCTCAGAGGCTGAATCAGGTGCTAGGATTGACTGGTAGTTGTGTGAGTTGTTTTATGCAAATTTGTATGCATGTGTGTATTTATTTTTATACAGAGATTGCATAATTTCTGGCCAAAATGTTTCCCATAATGCACAGTATTTCCTGTAGTTAGAGCAGTCTCATACAGCGTTATATTTATACCTCACATGAACCACTCCAGGGTTCCCTTGCTACCACACTGAGACCACCATTTCTTAAGGATCTCAGTCTGGTTGTTTCAATCCACACAAGAGTGTGACTGGTGTGGTCAAATCTACCTAAACAATCCAGGCAATGGGGGGATATCGCTTCAGATTTTAAAAAGGAATACTGCTCCAAATACTTTCAGAGCTTGAAAAAACTGCTCCAAATGAACTAGGTATGAAAACACCCTAAGTGTTTATTGATCAAGTCTGTCTAACTACTTTTGGAACATCACATGAAATCCTTTCATTGCTTCTAAATAAATAATTCTATGCCTTGAGTTTTTGCAAAAGCATGAAACACAATCATCTGAAAGACAGCTATGAGCTATTGGAATAAGATTGTGGCCTATGGCACCCTACAACTAGTGCGTCTTGTACTCAGTCCCTATTGAAAGCAAAGGGAGGATGACAGTGATCAAATAGAAATGGCCACGTACTGCAAAAAATAATTATCTTTCAAACTTTCATGCAAAATATGTGGTATTTAGTATTAGTATGTTAAATATAAATTGTTGCAGGCTGGTAGATTGGTTCCTGGAACTCGACTAGAAGGCGTGTGCAGATAAATATATGATTAGACCTATCATATTTAAGATGGTGAAGCAAATATCATATCCATGGACAGTCAGGGTTATGATTGCTCTGGCAGCCAAAATAACAAAGGGGTAAATAGCTCAAAATAGCTCACAAAACAAATCTCACTGCAAAGCAATTATGACCCCAGGAAAACAGGAGGCTTCAGGCCTAACTAGGCCTCAGAAGAGAAGTCAGGCTTATAAATTCAAAACAGCAAAAGAGTCCAAGATCCTTGAAATATGTCTCTGCAGAGGCAGAACCGTGTAAAAAACTCAAGATGGAGCTGAGACAAGTCCATAAAATCTTGTATTAAAAGGATATTTATTAAAAAAGAGCAAAATGCACAAAAGGTTTCAATGAGCAAGTAAGAAATTGCCAAAGGTAATCCACATAAATTAACTCCCAAAAACACAATCCAAAAGAGTATCCTTAACTATAATTCCACCAAAAACCAAAAAGAATTTGAAATGAACTGCCCCCGGACTTCAATTCCCAGCAGTCTTTATAGGGGAGTTGGTACCATAACTATGATGCATTGGTGGCCCCCTCTCTTAGGGATCCACCCACAAAATATAACCAAAATGACAGAATATATTCTCAGAAAGGGGGACTAAATGAACAAAACTAAAATAAAATTGACACTATTAGACAAACAATACAAATATGGAACAATATCTTAAAAAACAATAGAAAACAATAAAAGACAAAAAAAGAGTACAGTAAAACACTTTAAACATGAGTCAGGTGAGGACACCTAGCTTGTCCACAACAGACAATGGTTAGTTCAAAAAGGTAACCTTACAGAGAGACAGAGATTTTTAAGGGCTGGGCAAAAGAATAATTGAAAACAAAAAGTTCAATTCACAAACAAAACTCAAGGCAAAAATCTTAGGTCCAATAAGAGAGACAAAAAATGACAGGTCCTAAAAACTAACTTGATTTCCTTTTGCTTACCGCAATAATAATTTGACTCTTTGTGGAGAGTTTTGACGACTTATCTATGTAACTATAAGAAAGCCCAAAATGACAAAAAACAATATTAAACAATATATTCATGAGAAATAATAAAAAATAACCATATAAAATTCACTAATGTTCTACCTCATAACAGTTCAGAAGCTAATCTCAAAATAATACTGAAAGAAATGGCTCTTTATCCAATTGATAATCTTAATTCAATGAACTAACCCTGGGTAGTCAGCATAAGCACCTGCCTATAATAACTAACACCTAATGAGCAGCCTTCACCACAGTACTAAAAACAAATAAGGCCCAAAAAAGCAAAACCAATGGGCAAAATTAAATGTAACAAATTGAAAATGTATTTCTAAAAATGTTACAAAATTAAGCATGAAAAAATGGAGTTTGGCTGAAAAGGTCACAAGAGCTGATAATCTTAGCGTTGAGTATGTATGCAGGAGAAAACGGCTACCAAACCCAAATGACATCCTGCTATAACCATGTTTGTATAACATCATGCCATAATGGAGTACTGCTATTAGATAAACAGTAGCTGGAAGAGAGAAAGGGACCAGGAGAAGAAATGAGGTCGAGAAGCTGGCTAATATCATAACCAAGAATGAGAGCCAAAAAGCATTCAAACAAATGAACAAAAATTAAAAAAAAAAAACAAAATGATTCAGGAAATATAAAGAAATTTAAAAATCTGCAAATTTTGCATCAGGAAAGGTCATTGTGACACCCTTATATCCTGTCGTCTTTAAATGTCAAGTGGTGTGAAATTAGGGGAGTCATATCCTTGGCAACAAATAAACAACGAAAGAGCACAAATAAATCATGAATATCTTCAATAACTGGCAAAACAGAAAACCAAAACAAACAAAATAAATAATCTTAATGGTTAAAAATCCCAAATGTGGAAAAGAAATTCAAAATATAACCATTTAGAAGATCACTAAAATTAAAAAAGAAACAATATTAAACCAAATGGCTTCTTTAAATGTCTGGAAAAATGCAAAGTTAAAAAATCAAAAGCTGCACAAAATGCATTTAACAAACCTGACTGTCCAGCTGTTCAGAAGGGAGTGTTCATTGCCTCATACAAACTGGTTTTAAAAACATAAGAAACTTGACAAACGAGATGGGACCATTCAGTCCATCATATACATTTGTTTAGCTGTGAAGTTTTCTGCTTCAGAATCATAACTCAGCAGTCTGCTGCACATTCCCACAACCCTTTGTATAAGGAAGTGCTTCCGGGCTTCTGTCCAAAATTTGTGCATCCTTAATTTCCACTGTTGTCCTCGAGTATGTGAATCACCCTTCAGTTGAAAGAATTCTGATGGATCTAATTAGGGACACCACCTTTCATTTATAGTTGTAGTAGTTGTAGTGCTTTTGTCAAATTATAAGTCTATGCTTTGGTGGACATTTGTGTGTTTTCAAAGATGATCTCCAATTTTACCATGTTGTAATCACTGTTGGTTAAAATATCAATAACTTCTGTGTTGTTGTTTGAAAAGTTGAGATCTAGACAGGCATTACGACATGTTGTCCTTGAAAGAAACTGAGTGAGAAAACAAACATTTGCCATCAGAACAATTTCAGTTTCCTCTTTGGTATTCCTGATAGGGGCTTCCCAATCAATGTTCGGAAAGTTAAAATCGCCCATGACCACTACTTACTCTTTATTTTACATATGCATTACTTAATTGAATAATATGCTAACTCCAATAACCAAATCTCTGGATTTTAAAAATGCAACACTGATTCAGGTGCCTCAAATAAATAAAACATGGCAGAAGTGGGAGCCATGAGTTGAATGGACTTATGTTAAGAGCTGGCCTAGGGTACTCAGACTCAGGCGCTTTAAAGAAAATAGACAATTCTTCAGTAAAAATCCCTGGCGTTATTACATCCTTGTCTGCACAGGTTAGAAATTTTGGTGTTGTCCTTGATCCTACACTTTCCTTTGATCCTCATATTAATAATTTTACCAAGGTTGCCTTTTTCTACCATAAACAAATTTCAAGACTGCGACCATTGCTCTCACTGCAACTGAGATGTTTATTCATGCTTTGGTCACCTCGTGACTTGGCAATTGCAATGCAGTAATGTTTGGTATCCCTGCTTCGAGTCTAAACAAATTACAATATGTAAAGAATTCAGCAGCTAGAGTGGTTACCCAATTAAAACCCTGGGAGCATATCACTCCTACACTTCTAAAATTGATCTGGCTGCCTGTTCTCTTCCATATTCAATATAAACTTCTCCTTTAAGTTTTTAAGGTTCCTCATGGTCTAGCCCCACCTTACTTGTCTTCTTTAATCCATCCATATACTCCATCACATCCACTTCGTTCTTCTGACTCCTTGCTATTAACCATTCCATTATGTGCGACAGGGCTTTTAGTGTATCAGGGCCATGGGTATGGAATGCCCTGCCTTTGGAGCTCCGTGCATGTACCTCATTTTCTGTTTTTAAATCTAGACTTAAATATTGCCATTTGTTGTTCTTAACTTTGCTTGTACATTGGATTGTTAGATTTTATGTGTATTGTTTTACAGTGGCCTTGGGTATCTTGAAACGCACTTTTTAAATAAAATCTATTATTATTATTACTCTGATAAAGTGCTGAAGTTCTAGTAGGCTGATCGTACATGGAAGCTTGTAGCACAGAGAAAGATTTCCGAGATTTCCTCTAGAGAGATGGTGTGCTAAACTTTATGTACATACTGTGGCAAGCGGCTGGGGGTAGCACCCAGATGGACCGGAGGAGGGATCACACCTCCTCCAGACCACAAAGGGGCAACCGCCCTGGTGGCTTAGGGGACCACAAAACAGAGCTTAGAAACTCAACCCTATAGGGGCCCGTGGTCACCGCCAGGGGGCACCCTGATGCCTGAGGAGCCCTGGCCCTCAGCACTTCCGCCATACCCAGAAGTGCTGGGGGGAAGAAGACCAGGGACACCCGGAGTGCTTCCGGGTGCACAGCCGGCACTTCTGCCACACCAGGGAGTGCCAGCCAGCGCTCATTGGGAGGCACCTGGAGCACGTCCCGGTGATTATAAAAGGGGCCGCCTCCCTCCATTCAATGGCTGGAGTCGGGAGGAAGAAAGACGGAGCTCAGGAGGAGAGGAGTGGAGGCGGACCAGATTGGAAGGCATTGGTTGAGAGGCCTGGACTTTGGGGTGAAAGTGGGTTGTGTGCTGTCACTTTGTAAATAGTATGTACAATAAACGTGTGTTGAGTTTTGTACCTACAGTGTCCGCCTGTCTGTGTCCGGGCTGCTTACCACAATACTTTGCTAAGTTTTAAAGATGTTCAAATCTGACTGACTGGTGGAATCAAACCTCTCTAGTCTTGAAAGGCATATAGTTGATCCAGTAGCATCCTTTCAGTTAAATAATGACTTCCACACTGAGGGAAGCCAGGAAGCAAAGGGTCATAGCAATCCATACCCAGTAGATGAAGCAGAAACGCTATCAACTATAATGAAGTACCCTGGATGAGATAGTGAGGCAGTTTAGATGTCAGGTAATTAAACAAGACTGAATTCTAGCTTGTCGTACTGCTTTATGTTCTTATGTTCAAAACTCCTAAGTCCCAGAATCAACCTAGTTGTTCTTATCTGGACTTACTCTACCACTGCTGTTTTTTTTGTAATATGGAAACCAAAACTGCACACGGTACTCCAGATGAGGTCTCACCAGTATGTTGCAGTATCTAACGTAAGCAAACCTTTCTTTGACTTGTACACTACACATGGTGCTGTATAATCTAACAGCCTTTTGATCACTTCTGTGCATTATTTGAATGGAGATAGTGATGAGTCCACCATGGCCCCTAAGTTCTTCTCATAAGGTGTACTTTCAAGTTTCAGACCTCAAATCTAACATTTCTACTTCCTATATGTACTACTTTACATTTACTTACACTGCATTTCATCTGCCATAAATCCTCACAAAACTGTATGCTGTCCAAGTCCCTCTGTAACAATTTAGCTGATTCTCCATTACCTGCCCTTCCACTAGTTTGGTATCATCTGCAAACTTAACCAGCTTGTTAATTACATTCTTGTCCATTTATGTATTTTAAGCACTTATCCCTTATGGAAACCACTTTTAACACCATATAATTCTGAAGAAGTTCCCCACACAGAAACCCTTTGCTTCATGTGTTTGAGCCAAATTTGCACCCACCTACAAACTGTGCCCCAAAAACCCACTTCTTTTAGTCTGATCATAGTCCACTCATGTGGCACCTTATTAAAACCCTTCTGAAAATCAAGATAAGCAATATCATTGGTGTCTCTCTTGTCATATACTTTTGTTGCTTCCTTATACAACTACAGCATAGTAGTGAAACCCAACATTCTTTATCTGAATCCAGGGTGAGTATTTGCAAATACGCCTGTTCTAGACATGTGCTTCAACATTTTTTCCTTAATATTTGCTTCTATTAATTTACCTGTGACATATATTACGCTTTTAGGTCATGACTGCCTGACTTTACAAATGAAGATAAAGGAAACCCTGGATGAGAAGAATGTGAGGTCCGAGTGAGAAGAAGAGGCACCAGTCTTTGTCATCAAAGGAAAAAGTTAGAATGGAGAGGAGAGCTAAAGATGAATGTATTAGAAAAGTTAACAAGCTGCTTCCATAGCTGGTCAGAGGCCCAAACACTAGATGAAGGTAAACCCAGACAGGGCAAATTATTATTTGAAACATGCTTATATTCTATCTTTACTTTCACTAACATTCATAATAAACAAGCTGTTGTATTGTGTGCTTTTGCTCTGGCACTGGTATAGTCCCAAGATTGCAAAGCATTAGCAAAATTCAAAGCCAGATGACTTGTCTCATGGCAATTTCCTGCCAAGGCCACTTCATTGAAGAAAGGAATCTGTAAAAATTGTTTAGCTGATATTTCCCTTATGATTTTTTATGAATGTATGCTGTATCCTTTCACAATATAGCATTGTTCCCCCCTAGCAGAAATACTGCTGAACAAAATTTACGACAGTGAATTTACCCAAACACACTATATTTAAACTGGTAAGTGAGAAGTGTTTTAATGTCTAACTGCTTAGAATTCTTTACTGTCAGTTCAGAATATTGCAGGAAAACTGAAATTAAACTAAGATATGGAGTCCTGCCAGGTCTGTGCAGCATATGGATGTTTCCAGGCACTCCAATCGCTGGCTCACAGCTAGCAAAAGGTTGTTCCAACCTTTAAGGCCCCTTCACCATGAGACACAGTAGTTTATTTAAGTGCAAAATCCCATTAGATATCTTTAGAAAAGAAATAACTGTATTTTAGCCTAAAACTGTACAATGATCAGTAAAATTCCAAGGATTTATCAAATATAGAAACAACATTCTGAATTGAACCTTTACACAAATAAAACACACTGAAGTTGTTAAAGCTGTTTTATCGTGAAAAAGTTTGCAAAAGGCACTTTAACCTCCAAAATTACTTTGGATTGTTGGACACATTAATCCTAAAAATTAATCCTAAACCCCCAATTTTCTGAAATCCACATTAAACCTCTGGAAAACTTCAGCAAAGGCTAAATGTTTATATCCTTCCGCTCCCGCTGGGTTACCTACATCCTGTAGCTTCTAGATTGCTACCTCTGAAAGAGTTTTCCTTGAACAAAACACAACTAATTATATTAACACATCTTGCTTGAGTTAGAATTGCTAATGTCAGTAAACAAGGCAGTTTCAGTGAGATAATACCCAAAACTTATGTGGATTTGCAGAGAAACCAGGCATATCAAATACTAGAAGTCAAAATAGTGGAAAGCATACAACCTGAACGAGAAATGAAAGTCCATAAAGCAAGCTTCCACATAAATGTCCATGTAAGTTGAGTATTCTTAATCCTGTTAATGTGTTCTTTAAAAGTGCAACCCTTTTGTGCTGTCTTATTTCCCCTTTTCTTCGTTGAGACATGTTTTCATTTTGTAGGTGGCACAGTACTTTCTGCCTCCATTAGCATAATGTTTAGTTGTGTCTTCAAACCTGTCTATTCCCTCTGTCTCTCTCATATTATAAACTGTGCCTCCACTCACTCTCTTATCCAAAGCTGTTTGTCATGTCTCGTATATGAAAACTGTCTGTCAATAGGTACTCTCAAAACAATTTCTTATATACAGTGTCTAGTTAGCTGACCATCTTCTTCTTCTTCTTCTTCTTCTTCTTCTTCTTCTTCTTCTTCTTCTTCTTCTTCTCCCATTAGGGGTTGCCACAGCTGATCATCTTCTTCTATATCTTTCTGTCCTCTGCATCTTGTTCTGTTACACCCATCACCTGCATGTCCTCTCTCACCACATCCATAAACTTTCTCTTAGGCCTTCCTCTTTTCCTCTTCCCTGGCAGCTCTATCCTTAGCATTCTTTTCCCAATATACTCAGCATCTCTCCTCTGCACATGTCCAAACCAACGAAATCTCGCCTCTCTGACTTTGTCTCCAAAACGTACAACCTGAGCTGACACTCTAATGTCCTAATTTCTAATCCTGTCTATCCTCGTCACACCCAATGCAAATCTTAGCATCTTTAACTCTGCTACCTCCAGCTCTGTCTCCTGCTTTCTGGTCAGTGCCACCATCTCCAACCCATATAACAAAGCTGGTCTCACTACCATCCTGTAGATCTTCCCTTTCACTCTCGCTGATACCCGTCTGTCACACATTACTCCTGACACTCTTCTCCACCCATTCCACCCTGCCTGCACTCTCTTTTTCACCTCTCTTCCACAATCCCCATTACTCTGTACTGTTGATCCCAAGTATTGAAACTCATCCACCTTCACCAACTCTACTCCCCGCATCCTCACCATTCCACTGACCTCCTTCTCATTTACATACATGTATTCTGACTTGTTCCTACTGGCCTTCATTCCTCTCCTCTCTAGAGTATATCTCCACCTCTCCAGGTTCTTCTCAACCTGCTTTCTACTATCGCTACAGATCACAATCTCATCATGCAAGAATTAATTACATCAACCCCAATTAGATAACTGATAACTTCCAAGGCTCTGAGTGTTTGTCATTTTAGCTAACTGTGAGAAACATGATGGCTACAAAGACTGCTTTCACATTTTCACATGGAGGACAGCTTAAGGGCTCTGGTGATTGTATTTCTCCGCGGCTCCAGGAGTTGGCATTGTGTTCTAATGCTTTTTCTCATCCTCCGTCTACAGGCCAAATGATTGACAGCTATATCACCTCTGACGTCAGTTCTGGTGTCCGTCTGGCTGAACCCGCCTCTTCCTGCTGGAAGAACTTAAGACCGGAAGATCTTGAAACAGTTCACTTTGGAAGTCACATCTGGAAAGATGATTTTGCAATTATTGTTTGATTTCTTTTGCATTGCTGCATTCCATTTATACAGTGTCACCAGGGTGGTGCTAAACTCTTTATTGTGGTTGGGTTGTTCTCTTGTACTCCAAGTATATACACCCTGGTTAGTTTATCCCAGTTTAAACATATACATAGATAAAATAATAACACTCTTTTTAACACTTGCATCTATATTTTCAGACAACAGTGGAAATTAAGGAAAAGTGCATTTAGGACTGAAGTCAGGAAGCACTTCTTTACACAAAGCGTTGTGGGAATATGTAACAGACTACTGAGTTATGGCATTGAAGCAGGAAACTCGAGAACATTGAAGAAGTAGACATTGGAATGGCTTAGTTATTAGGTAAGTAAGTGAGCTTGATGGACTGAATGGTCTCTTCTCATTGTCAAATTTCTTATGTTCTTAAATAAAGTCACTTTGTGCGAGGCAATGAACACACTTTTGAAATCCTAGACTGTGAGGTTTGTAATCACCTTTTCTGGTTTAAAGCTAAATATATTCTAAATAACTCTAAAATTAAAACACAATTTAATTATACTTTATGAGTTGAATTTAATAAATGGTAAAAAGCACCATTTTTTATCCCATTACAAAGGTATGTTGGGATTTTTAACTTTTTAATTTTTTTTTTTTTTTTAAATTGTTAGTCTTTTTACTTTAAAAGTAAACAAAATATACATAACATAAACTGTTAATACATCATACATGCTTACTTGGAATAAGATTTTAAGGTACATAATAGCTAGAAACATAAAATATAAGTTTAGCGTTTTTCAAGTCAAAGTTTTTTTCTGCACAAATATGGTATATATGCATTTGCCACAAGAAATTGTGTTCTAATGTTAAGCATGGGTGGCACGGTGGCGCAGTAGTAGCACTGCTGTCTCGCAGTAAGGAGACACGGGTTCACTTCCCGAGTCCTCCCTGCATGGAGTTTGCATGTTCTCCCCGTGTCTGCGTGGGTTTCCTCCGGGTGCTCCGGTTTCCTCCCACAGTCTAAAGACATGCAGGTTAGGTGAATTGGCGACCCTAAATTGGCCCTAGTGTGTGCTTGATGTGTGTGTGTGCCCTGCGGTGGGTTGGCTCCCAGGATTGGTTCCTGCCTTGTGCCCTGTGTTGGCTGGGATTGGCTCCAGAAGACCCCTGTGACCCTGTGTTCGGATTCAGTGGGTTGGAAAATGGATGGATGGATGTTAAGCATATTCTATACATTTTAAAAAACACATAGCCAGCAGATAATGCCATGGTTCTTCTCCTGTCACTCATGTCTCATGCCCAAGGCTGTATTTTTTTCTGTCAGCCATGCCGTATACCTTGAATTCTTTGATCATATATGACATTCCTTTGTGCTTGGAATGCAATCAGTTGGCCTGTGAAATCTGTGTCAACACATGTCACCGTGGTTCTTTTCCTATCAGCAATGCTGCCTACCTGTGCCACTATCCTTTTCCTGTCTGCCACAGCTGCTTGCCATGAGAGGGACCCAAATTACATGGCTGAGGTAGTCTGGGTCGTGTTACACATATCATGTTGTAAACTCTCAATTAAGACCATGATCAAAGTTCAAGGCTCACTGATGCACAGATTTTTGCATGACAGAAGACCACTCTCCACTCTCCATCTGGATAGTTGTAACTGCCTTAGAGGACTCAGAGGTCCCCTGTCTTCTTGCACAATCACTCTGTTTTTGTTCATGGCCTGCTGTAGGTAGATTTATCTTGTGCTTTTCAATCACCTTTTCATTGAATTGCTTGGAATTTCCTTTTATCTTCAACTAGCTGTCTGCCGTGACTCCGCCCACATAATAGTGAAACAGTACAAACTGTAAAAAATCAATTTAAAAAAATGCAATTCTGGCCATGTGGAAGGTAGGTACGCTGGAACCTCAAACGTTTCCACTGTATCTGATCGTGTTCAGCTCTGACGGGAGAGTGTCCTCAGCTTGGGGAGAAAAGCACGTGGCCGTGATATCTCTGGCAATCAGCAGCTATCCTCTAAAACACAAACAGCTCTGATGTCTCTCTCAAAAACGTCAAATGTTACTCCTTAACAATCTGTAGATGATAATGTCTTTTGAACAAACAGGTATCGCTAGCTAAGTGGAGGTGAGGTGCACTCCAACACGTGGCGAGAGGTAGAGTTACTCGAATGGAGTGTTGCGTGTGAGTGAGGAGGGCCACTCCCCCTCCACATGGCCTGTAGCCTCTCTCTCAGATTCACGCAAATAAATCGGTAACGCAAGTGAACTATGATACTTAGCGCGATGAAAGGAGTCGCAAAATCAACCAAAATGTTCGAGCAAATTATAGAAAAAAATTCATTCTAAATCTGTTAAGTAGTTCTCTCATGAAAAGAAGACGGACAGACAGACACACACAAATGTTGGATTATATATATATATATATATATATATATATATATATATATATATATATGTATATATATATATATATATGTATATATATATATATATATATATATATATATATATATATATATATATATATATATATATATATATATATATATATATATATATATATATATATATATATATATATATGTTTAGCTTGGGCGGCACGGTGGCGCAGTGGTAGCGCTGCTGCCTCGCAGTTAGGAGACCCGGGTTCGCTTCCCGGGTCCACCCTGCGTGGAGTTTGCATGTTCTCCCCGTGTCTGCGCGGGTTTCCTCCGGGCGCTCCGGTTTCCTCCCACAGTCCAAAGACATGCAGGTTAGGTGGATTGGTGATTCTAAATTGGCCCTAGTGTGTGCTTGGTGTGTGGGTGTGTTTGTGTGTGTGTCCTGCGGTGGGTTGGCACCCTGCCCGGGATTGGTTCCCTGCCTTGTGCCCTGTGTTGGCTGGGATTGGCTCCAGCAGACCCCCGTGACCCTGTGTTCGGATTCAGCGGGTTGGAAAATGGATGGATGGATG
This sequence comes from Erpetoichthys calabaricus, assembly GCF_900747795.2. Classification (NCBI taxonomy): domain Eukaryota; kingdom Metazoa; phylum Chordata; class Cladistia; order Polypteriformes; family Polypteridae; genus Erpetoichthys; species Erpetoichthys calabaricus. The sequence goes on from NC_041408.2 coordinate 67,497,787, forward strand.
TTTAGCTTAGGCCACCATACTGACTCACCACAAGTTGGACCTTCCAGAAAAAGTCCATTTATACACTGCAATCATCTGCAACCCCATACAGGTGATCTCCATTGAACTAATTATGAGCCTCCATTGAACAAATTACGAAACCAACTAGCTGCACCAGGGATGATTTAGGAATGTCATATTAAAGGGGATGAATACATATTAAATAAACTATTTTGCGGTTTTATATTTGTGTTCGTTTTCAGCACCAGTTGTTTATTACAGTAAGGGCAGCAGAGATGCCACATCTTATCGAAGCAGCAAAGTCTTCATGGCAGGAATTCAGTCTGAATGAAATGCTAGCTGAGTGAAGATGCCCAGACAGTACAGATACCTTAACATCTTGCACCAAGCCCAGTTTAGGCTCTGCAGGGAATCACAGCAAGAAAACTATTTTACTACAAACTAGAAAAAAAAATTTGCATTTTTTCTATAAGAAATGTGAGAAAGCCTTCTCAGAAGCTGACAAGAATTTATGAATACTGTTTTAAAATAGACAAGCAGGACCTCTGTTAATCTTTATTGATTGCCCAGTATTTACAAGAAACTAATTCATCTTCGGTTCCATGATTACACAGCTCTCTAAACCTGGAAGGGGATGGCTGTTCAGATATAAAACAAACATTTATGAGATATTGCACTTGTTGTGTCCTTGAAGGATTTATATCACATTTACTGTAATGCAATTTGAAAAAAATCAATAATATAAAAAAATAGAGAAGTGTATGCCATCTCCATGTTGGGTGTGAACCTGGCACAAAAGCATTTAGAGCCAAGGTATAGAATAACTGCCCTGCTCCAGCAGACCCCCATGACCCTGTAGTTAGGATATAGCAGGTTGGATAATGGATGGATGGATGGTATAGAATGACTTGGAAAAAATGTTTGTTGAAATGATTGATTTCAGGTTTAAGGAGTATGTGTAACTCAATTTCTAGTGGAAAATTACATTTTTTCTATTTGCCTTGTCACGCATGCCTGCCAGAGGGTCACCTTCCAGGCTCACCTAAAGTAAGTAGTACCACCTTGGGACAAGAGGGGGCACTGTCACTAAAGGTCAGGTCTCCTTTTTCTCTCGCAGTCTCAAGAAACAGCCCCTTGAGGGCAACAAAGCCAAGGAAGGTCCCACCTCTTCTGGTTCGCCCGGTATAAAAGGAAGACGCTCCTAGAAGGTGGTGTCTCATTTCGGAGCTGACCATGATAACGTGCAGACCAAGACTAAAATGTGTTGTTGAGTGATAGCTAAAGTGAACTGTCCCTTACAAAGAGCAGATACAAGCACATCCTTTTTCTTTTGTATTTAGTTTGAATTAAACAAAGTTTCGCCTGGTCGACACCCCAAGCATTTGGCTTTTGTCCTGCCTCATCATTCGCCCTGCTACAGCCGATTCTAGTCAAGTGTTTCTGGGGAAACGTCTGGAAAGCTCTTTGTGTTTCTAACCCACCACCAAGAAGCAGAAGGCTGGTAGACGAGCCAAACCAAATATGAAACTTTCCAGTTTTCTGCAGTTAGATTAGAAGACTTTACAATAACCTCTCATTGTTACTGAACCCAAAACAGTAACCCTTAGACAAGGGAGCTTAAGTGCTGAATATGAAAATAAAGAAAATGCCAAGTTTACTTACCTGGCAAAGTGCATATAATGTAAAAAATGTAGCCCTCCCACCACCTATATTAATCTCAGCATTTTTCACCACCAAGATTTTGAATGATTTTAATCCTTTCAGAAAAAGAGTAATGGCTTTAGCTTCAGGTTTGAGAGTTGCTGTCTTGCAGTTCTTGGTCTGCTGTTGAGATTCCCGATTGTTGTACGTTTTGTGAAGTGTTTTTTCCATGCTGATGTGAACTTTCTTTGGTGGAGCTGGAATATCTGTCATAGTCTCAAATCAGGCTGCCAGGTCGATTAGTGTTTTTAAGTAAGCCAAGCCTGAGTGAGCATGTGTGTGTGTGTGTGTGCGATTGTGTTTCTGAGTGTCAGTAAATTAGGGTTAACTAGTGGCTGCCAAATTGGACACCTACAAACAAAGGTTTCACATCTTCAGACATAACATAGTGTAGCAACTGAGTCCCAAAAGACATCGAAAATTCTCACTAGAGGTAGAAAAAGTGGAAAATCCCACCTAGAAACAAAATGGCAAATGTATAATTTTTATAAATAAAGGGTTAATTAACTAAAATCTTCTAGAAACAGTGAAGCACAAAGGGCACTCACAGCGGGGGATGCTTGAAAGGGTAAAGGCAATCTAAGGCAAACGAGTCCCAATACACAAATCCAGAACATAAAGTCAAAAACAGAGCATAAGATTAAAAAATTCCAATAATGTCACAAAAAGCACTGAATTATCACAATGGAAACTTAGCAATGTCAGCGCATTTACTGAACCACAAGAACTGTGAGGGCAGTCCCTTGACAGTGATGTGCAGGAGGCTCTGCAGCTTTGGGACCACCCACAAAACATGTGGTACACAAACTACCTAAACATAAAGAAACAACATGACTAACAACATTAATATCTCTCTATTATAAAAATAAATCTTGGAAGGGAGACGAGGGAGATGAGATGTGATAGTCTCGGAAGACATTTTGAAGCCCCACGAGACTACTTGCATGACATGCCCTATTTACAAACAAATTCTCAGAGACACTTTAACGTCCCGTGAGACAGCTGCTGTACAGACTTTTAAATGACCGTCACGCAACTCGACATGCAGATCACGCAGTACGGCACTAGCAACCCGGGAGGGTGGGGACAACTCATTCACTACAGCGTCATTACTGGCAAATATCAAGAAATAAAAAAATGAATGAAATGAAAATAACAAGGGCGGCACAGTGGCGCAGTGTGTAGCGCTGCTGCCTCGTAGTTGGGAGACCTGGGGACCTGGGTTCGCTTCCCGGGTCCTCCCTGTGTGGAGTTTGCATGTTCTCCCCGTGTCTGTGTGGGTTTCCTCCGGGTGCTCCGGTTTCCTCCCACAGTCCAAAGACATGCAGGTTAGGTGGATTGGCGATTCTAAATTGGCCCTAGTGTGTGCTTGGTGTGTTTGTGTGTGTCCTGCGGTGGGTTGGCACCCTGCCCGGGATTGGTTCCTGCCTTGTGCCCTGTGTTGGCTGGGATTGGCTCCAGCAGACCCCCGTGACCCTGGATTCAGCAATTTGGAAAATGGATGGATGGATGGATGAAAATAACAATCTCTATAAATTGTACATCCGGATAACCAGACCTGGGGGTTGGCGAGCGAAGCGAGCAGGGGGCAGAGCCCCCTAGTATATAAAAAAAAAAAAAACTGACATAAAAGAGACGTTTGAATCCAGCCGGGATGTGCTGGCTGAAACCCAACAGTCCCAAACTCAAAACATTTGAGAAAGTGAGGCTTAGCCTTTCAAATCTAGCCCCAGGCGAAGTTCTCAAGAAGGGCCTATTTTACTAAACAATAAAATACAAATAGGGGGTGTCCAGAATCACCACAGTCCTCAACAGGACTGCTATTCTCACACCCAGTAGAACTTTAAGTTATTCACAACAGAGCCATTAGTATCCCACCAACCAGATGTGCTTGCCACACCTACCAAGATCGCTACCTCTTTATTTTCTTACCCTATGACACTCATTTGCGCACCTTCAGTTGGGTTAGGTTTGCTTCATCCCTGTTTCAAATGCTGTCATACGACTTTTCATTTCCTTCCTTCAGCTAAAGTAAAAGACTAAATAATTTTGAGGCGTACAGTAATAAGTTAACATACAATTAAAATAAGAATGCATCAGACTGGAGAAAAGATTGAAAAATAGAAGCTGGATTGAGACATGAAAATATCCAAGCCACTGAATATCCCATGGAGTCCAGTTAAGTCAATCATTAACAATGGGAGAGAGAATGGCACAGCAGTACATCTGTCTGGAGCAGACCATCCACAAAAGCTGAGTGAATATACAAGAAGACGACTATTGAGGAAGGCCACCAAGAGACCGGTGAGAACTCTGAAGCAGTTCCCAGATACAGTTCCTGAGATTGGAGATACTGTGCAGACAACAACTGTTGCCCAAGTGCTTCATCAGTCACAGCTTTAAAGAAGAACAGCAAAGGGAAAGCCACTGGTAGAAAAACTCGGGTCAGTTTTCCAAAAGGCACATGAGAGACTCTCTAGTCAGCAGAAAGAAGGTTCTATGGCCTGATGAGACCAGAATTAAATTTTTTGTCCTTCGAACTAAATGCCATGTTTGGTGTAAGCCAATCTCTGCACATTTTAAAAACCATGCCATCCCCACCGTGAAGTGTAATGGTGTCAACATCATGCTGTGGGGATGGATGCTTCTCTGAAGCAGGCCCTGAAAGGTTTCTGAGGGTAAAATGAGGGCAGCAAAACACAGGGAAATCCTGAAGGAAAACCTGATGCAAGTCTGCAAAAAGTCTGCACTTTGGAAGAAGATTTGTTTTCCAGAAAGATAACAACTCCAAGCATGAAGCCAATGCTGCACAGAAATGGCTTAAAAACAACAACATTCATGCCCTGCAGAGGCCAAGTTAGAGTGCAAATCTCAATCTAAATGAGCATTTGTGGCTAGACTTGAAAAAGGCTGTTCAATCATGATCCCCATGTAATCTAAGAGAATTTAATCAGTTTTGCAGAGAGAATGGGCAAAATGGCATTGCCCAACTGTGCAAAGCTGACCTATGCGCACAGACGGAAGGCTGAAATGTCAGCAAAAGCCATTGAAGCCATTGAGCTGAAGAGTGTGAACACTTCTGTGATCGATTAGTTTGTGTTTTAAATTTGTAATTAAGTTAGACCACTTTACACATTCACATTAAAGAGTCTTTATCAGTGTAAAACGGCCAAATATATCCCCTGTAAAATTCCCAATGGGGTGGGGGGTCTAACACTGTCTAACACATATATATATATATATATATATATATAAATAGTATTACATAGTACGCAGATCAATACACAAGGCACTATATGATAGATAGATAGATAGATAGATAGATAGATAGATAGATAGATAGATAGATAGATAGATAGATAGATAGATAGATAGATAGATAGATAGATAGATAGATAGATAGATAGATAGATACTTTATTAATCCCCAAGGGGAAATTCACATACTCCAGCAGCAGCATACTGATAAAAACAGTATTAATTAAAGAGCAATAAAAGCGCAGTGCAAGTTAAAAAATGCAAGGTGGAGAGTGCGAGGCAGGTATAACAGACAATAACTTTGTATAATGTTAATGTTTACCCCCCCCCGGGTGGAATTGAAGAGTCGCATAGTGTGGGGGAGGAGTGATTTCCTCAGTCTGTCAGTGGAGCAGGACATTGACAGCAGTCTGTCGCTGAAGCTGCTCCTCTGTCTGGAGATGATACTATTTAGTGGATGCAGTGGATTCTCCATAATTGATAGGAGCCTGCTCAGCGCCCGTCGCTCTGCCACAGATGTCAAACTGTCCAGCTCCGAGCCTACAATAGAGCCTGCCTTCCTCACCAGTTTGTCCAGGCTCTATCATTAAACATTCATTTAGTCATCCATTTTCTATACCTCTTTCCACCGATATATGTTGTGCAGACTCACACAAATCCAGTGGATTCAGAAACTATTCAGACCCCTTCACTTTCTGCACACTGTGTTGTGTTGTACATTTAATTTAAAATGGATAAATCTGCCATTTTTGCCTATCAACCTTGTAGACCACCAGGCGGGCACATTGCCACCCAAACCCGACACAGACACATGCAGAGGCACAAGTACAAGCACACACTTTTATTTTTCTTTTTTTTTTTTTTTAATATTTTTATTTTATTAATTTTCATTGTAATCATTCCATACAAACAGATCAATTTATAACCCAACAAATTTGACTAATCAAACCCCACCCCTGAGAAGGAGAGCTTAGCTAAAGGAAAATTGCTTTAGGCTTTTTAATAAGGCAACATTAAACAAAAGAAAGGGAGAGGTAAATATCTATGTAAATAAGAGATGGAGAAGGGAGCTAAATGCGGTAATAGTTATTTCTCTTATTCTAAAATAATATTGATTAAATCCTGCCATGTTTTGAAAAAATGTTGTACAGATCCTCTAACTGAAAATTTGATTTTTTCCAATTTCAAATAATATAAAACATCGGTTTCCCACTGACTTATCAGAGGAGAATTAGGATTCTTCCAATTTAGCAAAATAAGTCTGCGTGCCAAAAGTGTAGTGAATGCAATCACCGTTTGTTTGTCCTTCTCCAATTCAAGTCCATCTGGAAGAACACCGAACACAGCTGTTAATGGGTTAGGAGGGATTGTGATACCAAGGCTGTCTGAGAGGCACTTAAAAATTTTTGTCCAAAGTGATGTTAGTTTAGTGCAGGCCCAGAACATGTGACCCAGTGAGGCAGGAGCTTGGTTGCAGCGCTCGCAGGTTGGATCCTGCACTGGAAACATTTTGGACAGTTTTAAGCGAGACAGATGGGCTCGATATATAATTTTTAGTTGAATAATTCTATGCTTTGCGCATATAGAACTCGAGTGAATTCTCTGCTTTGCTACCTTCCACTCCTTTTCTGATATATTGATTAAGAGATCTTCTTCCCAATGTCCTCTTGGATCTTTGAAAGGTAGGGACTCTAATAAGTGTTTGTTTCCTCGAAATTGAGCAGTATTTTTTTCAGCATTGTGGAGGGTGCAAGGTGTGGGAAATCGGGCAATTTCTGTTTAACAGGATTTTACTTCTATTGCGGACCAAGCCTGTGTATGTTCATTTATTTGTGTCCAGGTTTTTATGGCTTGTATGTTTGCTGCCCAGTAATAAAACTGAAAATTAGGTAAAGCCATTTTTCTTTTTTGATTGTGGGAAACGCCTCCCCTCGTTTCCCACAAGCACAACACAGTCCAGCACAGTCACAGCACAATACAAATTTCTCTTCTTCTTCTCTGCCTTTTCTCCTCCACTCCTCCTGGCAAGCTTCATCTCCATCCTCCCAAGCAGTGTCAGCTGGCCCCTTTTATAAGGCACTCAGAAGTGCTCCTGGTGCTTGTTGTTCCACTTCCAGTAGGACTTCCAGGTGTGGCAGAAGAACTGCCCATACGGACTCAGCAGCTGCTGCAGCACCTCCTGGCTTTGCCCACAGATCACAACAGGGCTGTATCACACTCCAACTCCCATAGAGCCCTGCGGGAGTCCGAGGCACCACTGAAACCCAGGGGGGCTACCATCTAGGGGAGGTACTGCTCTGGATATGCTTCCTCCCCTGGTCCTTCCAGTGTGGAGACATACCAGCCAGGGAAGGGCCCCAGCCACACACCATAACCTACATCCAGTATCACATAATGACAAAGTTAAATTATGTTTTCTTAAAGGTTTGCAGATTTATTAAAAATCAAAAATTGTAATCTATCACTTCTATAAGTATTAAGGCCCTTTGCTGAGGTGCTCAAAGTTGTGGTCAGGTGCTTCCTGTTTGCTTTAATTATCCATGAGATATGTCTAAATCTTGACAGGAGTCCACTTGTGTCAAACTGAATTGATTGGACATCATTTAGAAAGGCACACCCCTATGTATATAAAGTCCCACAATTCACATTGCTTGTCAAGACAAAAACCAAGCCATGAAGTCTAAGGAACATTCTGTAAACTTCCATGAGTCCAGATTAGCTAAGGAACATTCTGTAAACTTCCATGATTCCAGATTAGGGCAACAGGATTAAACTTATCCTAAAACTCTGATTGTTTTCAGGCACTCAGTGGCCTTAATGATTGTGAAATGGAAGAAGTTTGCAACTACCAGGACTCTGAGTAAACAGGAAAAATGTCCTTGGCCAGGGAGACGACCATGACACCAATGGACACTTTAAAAGAGCTTCAGCATTCATCTGCTGAGATGGAAGAACTTCTAAGAAGGACAACCATCTCAGCAGCACTCCATCAATCAACCGTTAATGGTAGAGTGTCTAACTCCCACTGGGAGTTTGCCAGATAGCATTTAAATGACTCTGAAAGCATGAAGGAAAAGATTCTCTGGTCTGGTGAGAAAAAAAGTTGAACTCTCTGGGCAGAACTCGAAGAACTTTAACTGCTGAAGACCAGGCACTGCTCATCATCCGACTAATACCATCCCTGTGATGAAGCATGATCGTGGCAGCATCGTGCTATAGAGGGGTGTGATACCAGGCAGACTGGTCAGAATTAAGGGAAGGATAAATGCAGCTGAATGCAAAGAGTTCCTCGAGGAAAATCTGCTCCAGATTGCATGTAACCTCTGACTTTGGAAATGGTTCACCTTTTAGTATGGAAATGACCCGAAGCATGCAACTAAGACAACACTGAAGTGGCTTTGGGACAAGTCTCTGAGTATTCTTGTATGGTCCAGCCTAAGCCCAGACTTAAACCCCATAGAATATCTGTGGAGAGACCTGAAGATGGCAGTTCACAGACTCTTCCCTTCCAATTTAATGGAGCTGAGCGGATTTGCCAGGAAGTATGGGATAAAGTGCCAGGGGTGCAAAGCTTCTAGTGGCTTACCTAAGAAGACATGAAGCTGGAATTGATGCCAAAGTACTAAGTTAAGAGTCTGAATACCTCTAAATGAGAAATTTCAGTTTTTAATTTTTAATAAATTTGTAAACCTTTGTGAAAGCATTTGTTAATTTTGCCATTATGGGTTATTGAGTGAACACTGATGGGTAACAATGGCAAATTAATACTTTTTTAATCAAACTAGCTGTCCCACACAGCTTCGCCCACATAGAAGCGAAACAGGACAGTAAGGAGGGCCCTGCCCAGCTCCCCACTCCTGACATCACGCTTCCCCCTCACCTCGGCCTGCAGCCTCTGTCTCGGATTAGTGTGAATATATCACTCCTGCAAGCGAACAATGATTCTTAGCGCAATGATAGAAGTAGCAAAATCAACCGGAATGTTCAAGCAAATTATAGAAAAAACATTGATCTAAATCCGTGAAGTAGTTCTCTCGTTCGCTAGCTAAGTGGAGGTAAGGTACAGACTCCGAGGCTGGCATGTGAGCGAGAAGGTCCTTGCCCTCCTTCCCTCGGCCCACTGCATCTCCCTTGGATTCGCGCAAATAAATCAGTACCGCAAGAGAACTATGATACATAGCACAATGAGAGAAGTTGCAAAATCAACCAGAATGTTCAAGCAATTTATAGAAAAAAACCCGATATAAATCCGTTAAGTAGTTCTCTTGTTAAAAGCGGACAAACAGACAGGCAGACAGATGTTAGATTTTATATATATATATAGAGATGTACAACACAATAAAACATGCAGAAAGTGAAGGGATCTGAATACTTTTTGAATGCACTATACATCCACACTTTCACATATTAAGCAAGCTTAATGTTACTGATCAATATGTGTTGCATGTCTTTTGTGATATGGAAGAAAAAAAATAAAAATACACGTCTTTTCCAACCTGTATAGCAGTAGTGTCTGGGTTTGGATTTGAACCCGGTGTCTTGAGCTACTGAGTCTGCAACAATATACATCAAACTTCAATATATGACACCTTTCTATAGTGAGCATCTTTCCAAGGTGCTTCAAAAGTAAAGCACTACGGCACAATTACTCTTATGTATTCTTCATTTTTTATAATTGGAGCTTGGGCAAGTGAATTATAGTCAGTGTCACACACTCTCTCAGTTGTAGGGTTTATCTGTAAACCTTGTGTAAAGTCCAGTGCCTCTTCTACGGCCTGTCTCTATTAATATGAATGTATGATTTCAAGTTCAACACTTGCTGTTGCCATAGAAGCCTTCTGTCAGCTTCTCTTGCTGTTTTTAATATGAAAGTCACAATTATTTGTGGTCTGACTTCATTTGTCAAATGTATGTTATTATGATCTAACTTTATTTAAGGCATTTCCATTTTACTAATAGTGTGTGAAGATACTGCAACAAGAAGTCCGTAATAAATGTAGTTTAAAGTGTAGACAATGTTTAGTGATATAGCAGAGCGTCTGTTCTTCTTTTCATTAGTCTGGCTTCAGACGTCCATTATGCAGAGAATTGATGTGCAGTGAATGACATGTTTTAGGATAAACAGATATTTTAAGATTTTGAATCCAGTTCCAGGGAAACATATCTAACAGTTTTTTAATCTTATCTCAAAGCTCTGGCTGACTGCACATGTGTTTTTTTTTTTTTTAGATTGCTCTGTTTCAAAAGTAAAATGGATATCAGATACTGGGCTGTAGTTCCTTTTATTTCCAACTTCAAACAGTAGTATCTCTGGGTGCTGTTTGAAACTGAGATAGCACAGCACAGGGAGACCCAAGTTCTATATATTCTCATGACCCAAGTATGACCCGCTAGATAAATATTTCATTCTTAAACTGCATATCGTGTGATACACCCATGAAATGTCTGTTGGCTGAGCAATTTTCTGCTACATTGTCATGTGCAGTATTTATTTCTAGTTGCCCCCAGGGTGGTGCAATGGTTAAAATTGCTTAATCAAAATCCTGAAGTCAATGGCTCCAGTCCCATCATGTGTGCAATTGTGCTCTGATTTTCCACCCAAAGCCATGTGTGACACATTAATTTGTGTCTCTGCACTGATCCTGAATTGAGTGAGTGTGCATGAAAGTGGACTTGCACTCCATACAAAGTTGTTTCCAGCATATCCCATCATTTGAATAAAGAAAACAATTCTGAGTAGCTCCTCTCCTCTCTAGACAACCTCTGATGAGGAACATTAGAACAGTTGTGACAAGAACAAGCCATTTAGCACAACACGCTCGTCCATTCTATTAAAACAGATTGTACAAATTAACATTGAGTTAAGATATGGAGATCTTGGTCTCTAAAGTCCTACTCTCTACTACACTACTTGTTAATCTATTCCATGTGTATATAGTTACTTGTGTGCAGAAAAACTTTCTAACAATTGTGTGATATTATGATATAGATAGATAGATAGATAGATAGATAGATAGATAGATAGATAGATAGATAGATAGATAGATAGATAGATAGATAGATAGATAGATAGATAGATAGATAGATAGATAGATAGTGTCCCTGTGTTGTTGTTGAAGAATTTATTTTAAAGTAAAAACTGGGATCCACTGTCCTAATTTCTTTTATAATTTTAAGTACTTTTATCAAGTCCCTGTAACAGTTGAGGCTGTTATCGACCTCTCGAACCCTCAGGTAGTACACCAAACACCAGGTAAAAGTCCAAGAATCTTTATTTTTATATTAATACAGTGCACAAAGCACCCTCCACTCCACACTACTCATACTGTATAACCAATAAACCAAATACAAATACCAATCCTCTCCCAGACACTTCGCCACCCTACCTCCCAGCTCAGCTCAATGTCTGGGCTTTCCCAGAGTCCTTTTATACCCCCTGACCCAGAGGTGTTCCTGTCCCACAATCCACAAGTCCTTATTACTTCCGGGTCAGGGTAAAAGTCCATTTCTTCAACCCGGAAGCACGTCGTTTCTTCTTGTCATGTGATCATGACGCACTTCCGGGTTATAGGGCACGTAAGAGTCCGACAGCCTCCCTACAGCGACTCCCGGTGGTCCCCAAGGTATCCAGCATGGCTGTGTATACAAACCACAAGGTCCATAAGGCCCTGCGGGAACCTCCATGCTGTTGGGAGGGCTTCACCTGGCGGCCTGGAGGTGTGGGCCGGAATATTTAGCTGGCCATCCATCACACACCTCTTAATCAACATTTGCTTAAACTGAAAACATTCATAGCTCACAGCTCATACCTCTCAGTCCCAGAATCAGCCTGGTTGGCCTCCTATGGATTTTCCAGGTGCCTCCATCTCTTTTTTGTAATTTGAAGACCAAAAATGTACACAGTACTCCCGGTGAATCCTCACCATTGTGTTATATAACTTAAGCATGACCTCCTTTGACTTGTCCATTCACCTACTGTATATAATCTAAAAGCCATCTTGATCGCTTCTCTACACTCTGTGCATGTAGATAGTGGTGAGACCACTATGACTCCTAGATCTTTCTTATACTTTTAAGTTTCAAACCTCCGATTACACACTGTGGTCGAGTGAGGTACGACACAAGTTCCAAAATAAATGTTGGGTTGCCAGCTGGGTTGGCCGTTTTAATGATGGTTCCAGCAACAACAGACATAGCATGCAATGGCACAAAAAGCAAACAAAAACACTAGGCTGAAGTAACTCTCTTGAGCAAGTCAGATCTGGGGTAGAGCTCAGTCCTGAACTAGGTCTGCAACCAAATGAGATGCCACCTTCAGGGATCTCCTTGAATTTATAGTTCTCAATCTGGAAGGAGCGGAGTCAGTTGCCCTCAGTATGCATAGTCACTGAGCTGTGTGTAGAGAAAGAAATGATACCATTAGCAATAGTGCCCCCCTCTCACCCCAGAGTGGTATTGCTTATCTTGGATTAGACTGGAAGGTGACGCACAGGTGTGACATTAGTCGAATCTAACATTTCTACTTTCTTCATGTAATACTTTGCATTTTCTTACATTTAATTTAATCTGCCTAAGCCTGTGTGCTGTCCATATCCCTCTGTAACAATTTAGCTAATTCTATATTATATGTCCATCTACCTAGATTGGCATTATCTGCAATGCTCTGACAGCACCCCAGATGTACTGGTAGTTCACCACTTTGCTTTTGGCTGTTTCTATTCTTGTTTACGTGGGTTCCTCAGAATCCCTCATGTAAAGGAGTAACTGTCATGAGTTATATCTTTCTTAATTTTTTTTTTCTTGGATGCTCTGGATGTTTTTAAATTATGCGTTGGTGTTGTCTGGGTTGGCTGTAGCTGGCATCACTCCCTTGAACTCCAGACATCGATAGACCAAGGATGGACTATGGATGGACACACAACAACAACAGATACTGCAAAAGAGTGCTTGTTGCTTTTGATTCAAAAAAGATTCTAAAAATAAAGTACAGTGCTTCTTCATCTATAATAATAAAAGGCAAAGCCCTCACTGACTGATTCACTCACTCACTGACTGACTGACTCACTCATCACTAATTCTCCAACTTCCCGTGTAGGTGGAAGGCTGAAATTTGGCAGGCTCATTCCTTACAGCTTACTTACAAAAGTTAGGCAGGTTTCATTTCGAAATTCTACGCGTAATGGTCATAACTGGAACATATTTTTTTGTCCATATACTGTAATGGAGGAGGCGGAGTCACGTATCGCGTCATCACGCCTCCTACGTAATCACGTGACCTAAAAACAAGGAAGAGATTTACAGCACGAGTCAAACGCGGGAACGAAGGTAAATGACGTTAATTTTTGACTGTCTTTTAATACTGTGTAAGCATACATATTAACACATGTGCAATTAAACGTGTGCATTTACGGGGTGATTTCTCAGGCTTAAAAGCTCGCCTTTTATCAAACGCGGGAACAAAGGTAACTGACGTTGTTCACTGTCTTTTAATACTGTGTAACCATACATATTAACACATGTGCAAATAAACGTGTGCATTTACGGGGTGATTTCTCAGGCTTAAAAGCTCGCCTTTTACTAAAAAGGTAAATGCAAAACTATTTTCAATCATTCTATGATCTGCTTCTCAAAACTGAAGGCACCGTGGCTGATGGTAAATGACGTTAATTTTTGAGTGTCTTTTAATACTGTGTAAGCATACATATTAACACGTGCAATTAAACGTGTGCATTTACGGGGTGATTTCTC